>NC_079167.1:25096446-25121446 GCF_947568905.1 Ostrea edulis | reverse complement strand
GTGAAAAACACAATTTTGAAGAATATAGTGAATCAGTCCCTTCAAGTGCAAGACACACTTTGGGGGTGAAAGCATTTTTATTGTTACTTTTTAAAACTTTATATTATATGACAAGTGGCCAAAATCATATGACAAGTCGGAATAATTATCTGACAAGTTATGATATAAATATGCCACTATGATTTAGTATTGTTCGTCTCAATGCAATTCATGTCCAGGCTGAAAACAATATAAGCTGTATACCTTTGTTATGTAAACGATATCATCACAAAATGACTTTCAATTTTCATTGAAGTTTAATTTTGGGAGGTCAAAAGTCACCACACGCATTGTGAATTGATACAGAGGATACCTAATTTGCAATCCATTCTCACTTGCTTTTCTCATATGCTTTTGTGAATTTTTGACAAATATTTGGTATTATTAATCTCAATGTTATTGTCCACGTCAATGCTGAAGAAAATAAGTATTTTTCTAAATAAAACTATTTGAAAATGTATACATTTGTGGTACTCCTTTGTTATATAAACAATACAAAGTAGTGTCAATTTCCAATGATGGATATGGAAGGTCAAAGTTCATAGCGCGTATTATCCATTGACAAGAAAAGGACCAGAATGAAACTAGAGCGATACAAGCCTAAAATAATTTTCTTCACTACAAAGTTTTGGGTAGTGACTGAGATGTTGGAAATTTTATATTTAAAAAACATTGCTGTTAGATATGACTTAATTGTATTAGGACTAAACTGGTGAAAAGGTAAAAATGCCCATGTGTAGAGGGTGTGAAGTGACCATGATCCAATGTCCTAGATCAGAGGTCACTGTAGATAAACCTATCTGTGTAAGATCTTTGTCTGGGGCATAATCTCTCTACACTTGGTCCAGTCGTGCTCAAACTTCACACATAGAGTGATTATAGGTGAAAGATATGCAATGGTCATGAACCATTTTTCTAGGTCAAGGGTCAAAGGCGAACAAACTTCTCTGTGTAAAATCCTTGTCTCGAGCATATTTCTCCCTTTGACTTTACCAAGCTCAATCTTCATCCATTGGAGCGAAGCGACGTGACGAACTCGCTCCAATGATTCCACATATGAGTCACGTGATTTGCTCTTCATCAGCTGAAGAAAGCTGAGTATTACCCGTAATGCTTCTGGAAAAATGTCGCCGTCACTGCGGTATACTTCATTCGTCACTGCGGTATACTTCATTCGTCACTGCGGTATACTTCATTGACAACCCCCTAAATAAAATAAATAAATTGTTCACAAAGTATCGCAAATGTTTACATGTATATAACAAGGATTTGTAAGCTCTTTTTCACCATGTACCTTAATAACTGTCTTTCAAATTTTTGCTAATCATTACGAATACCCTAATTAAGCATTCTACGCATTAAAAATAGAGAAATAAAATTTCAAAATTTTTGGCTCAAATTGTGTCCTTGTCCCTTTAATGTTACCTTCCAATAGATGGTAAGAAAAGACAAACACGTACATGTGTTTTAGTATCTTCAATAAATACATCGGTTTGCAGTGCGTTACAGCGACATTTTGAATGAAATCCATCGATTAAAAGAAACAAACAATAATCGGAAGCTTGGCAGTTACATTTGTATAAGCCTATCGTTACCTACTCAGCTACATGTGTAGCTATCGAACTTGTGTTTTGAATTAATTTCACCATTTTGAAATTTCCATGTTACTTGAATTAATGTATGGCATTCAATATAATAAAACAAGGAGTGCATGCCCTTGATGCGCCTTGGGTGAGAATGGTTTCTTGGATGAAAATTGTTGCTGCGCCTTGGTCGAGAATGGTGTCTTGGGGGTGAAAATTGTTGCTGCGCCGTGGTCGAGAATGGTTTATCGGGATGAAAATTGTTTGCTGCGCCTTGGGTGACAATGGTTTCTCGGGGTGAAAATTGTTGCTGCGCCTTGGGTGAGAATGGTTTCTCGGGGTGAAAATTGTTGCTGCGCCTTGGGTGAGAATGGTTTCTCGGGGTGAAAATTGTTGCTGCGCCTTGGGTGAGAATGGTTTCTTGGTGAAATTGTTGCTGCTCCTCGGTTGAGAATGGTTTCTCGGGGTGAAAAATTTCAATGTTACCATCAACTACATGCAATATTTATATACTCATAAACGCAAAATCCTTGGATCTTTGCTTCATTTATAACAGCAAAAACCTTGGATCCAAATTCAAAGGTGGATAACGTTCCTAATGTAATATGCGAAAGGAGAAAAAAACCGGCTCGCTCTGGAATCGAACCCTGTACCCCTGCATTGTTATTCAAGTACTCTGACCACTGAGCTACCCAGTACGATATTCACCAGCCGTATAAACCTAACTACTACACTAAATAAACGTACACATTGAATTTAAAACACCCGGTGGCTATCGCTGAGACCCTGCTACTGCGGTTATGTGAGCACTTCTCATAGTGGTCTACCGGTAGCTAGCCCACTAGCAGTAATGTGAGGATTCTGAATCACAGCCTAAAAGCTAAGGTAATATATTTTATTGAAATCTGACTTTATAAGACTCGTGTACTGTTTATTTCACAGGTGCTTACCTCCAGGACCCTCCCTTCCCCCGAATAACCTACACAAGTTGATTGAATTATTTTTTTGCTGAAAATCTTTCTAATGCATGCCAGCATTGTCTTGCATACCCCAAGAGTCCGAAATAACTCAAAATAAGCCCTTTTAAATTACCCTGACTGGATATTACAACAGAACATTGAGGTTTAGAATAGTATCCAATGAGGGTATTTCATATTTCTGATTCGGGGAAGAGTAGGTTTGTGGGTCCTGAATCAATATACATGTAGTCAGACGCATAAATTTGAAAGGTATACGTGTCGTATTAAATGAATAAAAATATTTTTATCTAACAATATAAGTTATACACTTTTGATACGCAAACTATACAATCTAATTCGATCGGATTAAATACTATAGCTAATCAAGCTAATTTCCTATTCATTTTGAAATATGTATTATCCCCGTAGGATAATAAACGCCCCATATCGAAATTTTCATGATCTTGTGACGTCGCAAGCTGAATTCATTTATCATAAACACGAATAATTAATACAAATTAAAAAATATAGTTTATCTGAAGGTAAAATAGGTTTTTGATTATGCTCTATAAGCAGAGTATTGTCCCTTACATTCGTGTGGCAAGGATGGGGACCGCGCCAGACTAATGAAAGCCGCGTAGTCGTGAGTTTGCCTATTTGCATAATCATTATTTAATCGAACTGGAACGATTTATCATTTAGAATATTAAACTAAACATATTCGCGGGGATATTAGTTCACATCTAGACGTTATTGTGGAAATGAGCCGGGATTCGAATACACTGGCTTCCTGTACGTCAACGAACGAAATCATTAAAAGCTGTGAGTTTTCCGATGGTGTGGTCAACCCAGAGAAAATAGACCATGTCAGCTATGCAATATGAAAGAGATAGGGGATGAATTTCATTATCTGTTCATTGTAATGAGAATTTTGTAAAAGAATCAAGAGCATTGCTCATGGCAAGCTAATACTACAAAAACCCGAATATTTATAAATTTGAACAACTTTTTAATACACACACAAAAAAAAAATTAATCAATTAAGTAAATTCATCAAAATCGTTTCTGAGAGAGTAATGTTCTCCAAGTTAATCACCCCCCCCCCCGCCACTGACAACATTGTATTCTAGTTTTTTCTTCTCTTTTTTTCAAAATGTACCTTTTCCCACGATTTACATGTACATCTATATTATGTTTGTTTATTTCTCTACACTCTAATTCCGTTTAAGAGAATAAAGATATTGTCATTGATTGTATGGGGTTTTAATAAATATTTGAAGGTATGGTTGGACATAAGTATAGTAGGAAAATATGTTAGTAATTTTTGGATATTAAATTCATGAGACGGCAAAACAAGAATACAACGACATGAGGCCTCAACTGTGCGCATTTTTTTTGTACGCCGTAAATCGAAGGTTTTTTTTTATTTTTTTTTATAAGGATTGGATCTGTAGCTCTCTGATCTGTCCCAATATTTTCTCAGAGAGCTACAGTTCTGCAGCTAGCTTAAAGGCATAGTGTCTAAGATATTGGTAAAATTTTGCATGTTCCAAAAAGGTGGCGAAATTAAAGATCCTAACCAGAAAATCACAAAAAGTTCTTCAGAATGTTTACAAACACATTGGATACGATAGTAAATTATACAAAATAATTCCCTGTTCTCATTTGCCTAAACTGGTACCCTGTTGACTTCGCATCTCTTATGTTTGTGAGTAGCCACCAATCAGCGGGGTACCAGTTTAATATATTGTCCTCCAGACAAACATTTTATAAAGGGCTACAACGTCAAAATGACTTCAATTTCAAGGCGCTGCAGCTATAGATAACTCATAATTAATACTACAAATTTTTTATTTTTTTTTTTAGTTCTCCTTGCAAAATATTGTGATGTCATTTGTGAGATAAAAGATAGACCCTATGCCTTTAATATATACTAATATACTGTAAAAAATCAATTTCATAAAAGTTAGAAATTGACTTCACCCACCGTATACTAAAATGATCATGGAGTGGAAAAAATGTCACGATCATAGTTCGAATTTCCCTTATAGCTCTCCAGCATTCAATTCCAAACTAAATCGTTTTAAGAAACTAGCGTGTTTTAAGAAACCGCTGTTGCGCGTTTGCACATGGCGCTATCGCAGTATCAAGACACCATTCTTAAATACCTTACTTTTAATAAATCGTAAAAAAGTGTAACATTTTCAGTTTATTTCTCATTATACACTGTACACACTGTGAACTCACTCTTCAGAATATGAAAATAATGAATTATTGGAAACCAAATAAATAAAAAGGCAATTGTTCATAAAAGAAATTAAAAGATGATTCAAAGTGCAGTGCATCTGTACTGTATTCATGAAATGATATTTAACTATAGTAAATTAGGAATTGCCTCTCGTGTGTTTATCCCTCCTCCCACCCCCATTTTATATTCATTCATTTTTATTATCATTTTTATATTCATTTTATTTTCATTTAATGGGGGTGGGTGGGGGGGTGTCTCTTCTATCAGGGAATTTCGTACCCGAGATCACTTAATTCTGAAGGTCAATAAAACTGGCAAGACTAAATCATTTAATTAATGAATTTCATTAAAAAACTTGATGTCAGAACAACAAACCTGGTTTTTTTTTTTTTTTTTTTTTTTTTTTTTACCATGTCCGACTTTATATAAAGATGATTTGCTTTAAGATTCTTTATCAGTTTATTTTATACTGTTAAACTGCAATTCTGTATTGAAAGGAGAATAATTTCAATCTACTTAACATTCATTGGCGGATCTAGAAGGGGTTACAAGGGTTCCAATCCTTCTTTTGATTTTGGAGAGATTATTTATGTGGGAAAATGTCTTGCAATCGCCTACGTCTTTCCGACACGAGGTCAGCACTTGGAAATAGAAGTGGTCAGTCATAGATTCAGTTAATGCCAAGTGGAATGCTTGTCGGAACTCAATAGAGACATTTTTCAACCTGCAAAAATTATAATTCATCATCAATGTCGGATCAAATCTAAATTCAAATAGTTATGGGGGAGGGTTTCAAAACTCCTGTAAGTTTATGTAATCCGACATCGATTTTCATACATTGATTATTATTTCAACATTATCAAATTTCGTTTTTAAGGGAGGGGGGGGGGTGTCGATGAAGACTATGTGAATTTAGTTTTCTGTCATGCATTGAACCTTTATCAATAAACATTGTAAATTCCTTTATGTTCTAATTCGTTCCACTCAAACGAATATAAAATCATTTACAATATAACAACACACATGTTAGGAGAAAGAAGCGCTTATATGCTCGCAGTTTTTAAACGTACAAATACGTTACAGTTTTGATTTCAACTTCATCTGTAATAATAAAAAAATACATATTAGTAGAAGCACATGATACTTTCATAACTAAAACAATATCGTAACTTTGTGCAAACTGTGGGTGGGAGGGGGAGGTGTAAATGCGGCAAAGAAAAGCCTTCGAATGATGAAGATCGTGCTTTGCTTAAATACCTGTTTTACAGGTTGAATGATAAAAATAGTAACCAATGGTAGTGGCATAACATAGAACACGTGTTCTAAAACATATGATGAATTGATTTGTCATTTTTAATTCTTTTTAATTAAAGGGTGTTTTAATCGGTATGTAACTTATAAAACTCCATGCAGACGATAAAAAAGTACAAAACACATGGTATCAACAACAGTCAACCAATCCTCTGGTTCACACCTCCCTCCTTTGAATCTTCGCGATCCGTGCTCCATAGTATGGTCTAGATAAATTACAAATTATTCAGTCCCATATATTCCCAAAAGTCTTTTTGTTGTTTCAACAATGACATTTTTCAAACAAACAGCACAGCAAACACAAAATGCGCATTTATTTGCAGTAACCATCACAGTTGCTATTACACTTTCTTTTATTTTTCATTCCACCTAACAATTAGAACTAACTATTTATGTAGCAGCTTCCTTTTTATCTATTTTGTTTTCTTTACATTCATTATTTATATATTCAGAAGAATAAGTGCATTTACAGAAATACAATGCATGTACTGAGAAATAAACCGAACAAGTTATATTTTTGTGTGATTTATTAAAAGTAAGGCATTAAAACCCTCTTGGGCCTCTAGGTGTCTTACAAAATGAGTCGACGCATGCGCTTAAGTCATTGTTTATCATGGAGGCGAATTTGACAACGAAAGGATGTAGATATTTGAAATGACGACGATTATTGCCGATTTAGTGTGGAATTGAATGGTTTCAATTGGACTCACTTGCGGAAAATTTATCCATGAATTGATTTAATAAGTTTTCGAACGACTCATATGAAATGTAAACTGATATAAAAATCGATTGAAGCGCTACTGATTTTCTACATACTTTATGAAGGCTTGGCCAGGAATGAGGGGAATAAGAAAGACCGAATATAAATACATAATTATAACCCCCTCGTTTCCACAGAAATTACCCTGCCTCCCGAGATGTTACATCTTTTTACCGAATATTAAGAAATATTGTATATTAGTGGATATATTGACTCTTCTGTTGGTTTTTTTTTTTACATCCGGAACCATACCGGCTGTTAGTATTACCATTTTTCCTGCACCACCAATCCTTGATACATGTAAATATACACTAGAAAATCACCGTTTTGACCTGCCATTGAATAGACCTAATACCGTCTCACAAAAGGATCGTAAATCTTGCGTAGCTCGTAAGTTGGACGTAGTTAGTACGTTGGCGACTTAGTGCTTAGCGTACAACTTAACTAAAACGTAACTCGCTACATGTATGTCGTACCTAATTTACGATCGTAACTCGCTATGTAGGACCTAATTTACGATCGTAACTCGTTATGTAATACCCAATTTATGATCGTAACTCGCTATGTACGGCTGTAGTACCTACTTTACGATCGTAGCTCGCTATGTAATACCTAATTTACGATCGTAACTCGCTATGTAATACATAATTTACGATCGTACCTCGCTATGTAATACATAATTTACGATCTTAACTCGCTATGTAGTATCTAATTTACGATCTTAACTCGCTATGTAGTACCTAATTTACGATCTTAACTCGCTATGTAGTACCTAATTTACGATGCTTTTGTGAAACGGTGCCCGGAATTTCTTAAATTTGTCGAAATTGTCAGACATCATTATCTTATATAATTTATCGTACTGACAAAATTTTGGTCTGATTTCCAACCTAAATAAAAACATCTGTTCAGTACAGTACATATATTTTTGCAATAAGACACGTCCTCGAACCCCTTGCACGTAGCGAGCAGGCTTCGGATGGTATATTCAGGAGGGTTCATAATTTTAAGATAAATGTGCGCAGAACTATGGTGGCATATTTCTGCCCCTACATGCAAGATCAATTATGTCAACATGCGAGAAAAGTATGTCAGCATACAAGATAATTATGTTGATATGCAAGTTTCCAATCTTAGAGAATGTGATTTTGATATTGGTAAATTTACTTACAAACACCGGTATCTGTCATCGTACATGCAATATGCAACTTATTTATGTTGACATGCGACTTATTGATTGATTGATTTTGGTTTTATGCTGTTTTGGCAATATTTTAGCCATTTTACGGCGGTTAACTAATTCGCGACTTATTTCTGTCAACGCCTGAGTTGATTAAGTCGACATGCAACATACTTACATGTATGTGCTCCTTTGTTAGCTGACCTGTTTTTATAATCATATGAAGCAGAATTTATTCAGAAACTTCTACGTGAGAAGAAAAAATCTCTTGCTGTGGCCTTCAATTCGACATTTAGATATATCGGCGACGTTTTATACATATGTCGATTCGATATACCCCTGCGAGCTCGAAATAAAAGACACCACAGAGTCGTCCACTTCTGCTTCATACTTAGATATTTTATTGAAAATAGATAATAACGGCAAACTAACAACTCAACTTAATGACATACGGGATGATTTCAGCTTCTCCATCGTCAACTTCCCATATTTATGTAGCAATACTCCATTATCACCTGTATATGGAGTTTATATCTCTCAACTGATTCGATACCGCGTGTGATAAGTTTTTAATTCGAGGCAAACTATTGACAAACAAGTTGATGGTGCAGGGGTTTCAACAGTCTCGTTTAAAGTCAGCATTTCGCAAATTCTATGGTCGTTATAACAATCTAGTCTGCTAATACAACCTATCATTGGGTCACATGGTGTTTGATTTGTTTCATACCGATTGTTGGGTCGTTCTTGGCACACTGATTTTGATTACGGACATCTCCGTTTACCTGATCAAGATATAGGGTTCACGGCGGGTGTGACCGGTCGACGGGATGGTTATTCTTCCCAGTCACCTGATCCCACCTCTGGTATATCCAGGGGTCCTTGTTTGCCCAACTCTCTATTTTGCATTGTTTATAGGAGTTATGAGATTGAATTATATCATTATGAATATATACATGTAGCATTTGCAGAAGAACTCTCGCTAACATAAATCACTAGTTTGTCTTCATTTGATAATCATTTATACACAAAGATCTAACAAATATATTGGGAACAAGACACTTTCATAGTACGATTTTGACTGCGGATAACTCCGTTTACCTGATCAGGATATAGGGCTCACGGCGGGTGTGGCCGGTCAACAGGGGATGCTTACTCCTCCTAGGCACCTGATCCCACCTCTGGTGTGTCCAGGGGTCCGTGTTTGCCCAACTATCTATTTTGTATTGCTTATAGGAGTTATGAGATTGATCACTGTTCATTATCTTCACCTTGCATGTATGCATTTTCCGCTAATTATTTGATTTAAAGAGGTTTTTTTTTCAATTATATTTTACTGATATTTGCTATCATTTATTTATTCTTTGTGTATATACAAAAAGCCAGAGAGAATAATGTCAGCTGGACAGTGATTTGTTCTTTCTTATGCCCATTCACAAAGTTTTATGGGTTATGCTCTATTTTCCATGATTATTAATGTAACCAATTTTGATCTACACAAATAGATAAGTTAGTGCGAGTCTGTCACCTTTATTGTAGTTTTCTTTTTGGAGAAACTAAATACTGATAGACATATTCAAGGTTTGACAATAAATGTAACCTGCTAGCCGCAGATAATTTGAATTCATGTTAATGTCGGGGTGGAAGAGAGAGAGGGAACGGTAGTATACACGGTTTTTCTCCCCTTTAAAACTTCATCACATAGATTTTAAATAATTGGAAATCAAAAATAAGTTTCTCGTTAATGAAAATCTATATTCTACCTCTCAAAGGACTAAAATTCAACAAACCGTAAAAGCTGACTTCGTCATTTCTGTGGACACGAGGGATTGCTTATATTCCTATCCCTTTCCTATCCCCAACCTTTCTGTCCAAGCCTTCATAAAGTATGTGGGAAATCAGTCGCGCTTCGGTTCGAATTTATTTCAGATTACATTTGATGTGAATTGTTCGAAAATGTACATAAATCAATCTATGAATGATTTTTTCCGCAAATGAATCTAATTGAAACTATTTAATTCCACACCAAATCAACGACAATCGTCGTCATTTCAAATAATACATCCTTTCGCTGTAAAATTTGCCTGCATGAAAAAAAAATGCACCCGGATTGTTCGATGTTTTTCTTATTTCTCTATTCAGATACATCTCAGACAACCATGGAGAGGATTGTCATCTCTACGTATACATTGTTTATTCTGGCTTTTCCTCTGTCTGTTAGTTCCAACAACATCGCCATGTTACAAGGAGATATTCATCTCGGTGGGGTTTTCAAAATATTCAATGACGAGCAATGCACCAATGAGATAGATGCAATGTCTGTTCGGAATTTCGAGGCTGTTAAGTGGACATTAAAGAAGTTAAATGAGGCTGACTACGTGCCGGGCATCACACTGGGTAAGGAAACCAATGCTTATAATTTGTTGTATTGAAACATGTATCCCTTCAAAAAATTAATATGATAATAATGTTAACAGGTTTTTACCCAAATACATTTCTTGTTATTTTATATTATAGATAAGCGCAATTATATGTCATATGGTGTGTCATTTTCTTCTTTATTTAGGCATAGAGGGGTTCCCTACATGCAATATACAAGGAAGAGCTTTGGAGCATACAGCTAGAATAATAAGCAGAAACACTCGTGATTCAGCAGAGCTCATTTCAACTCCTATTGCAGGTATAATGTATTGATTCCTATCGGGTGGAAATACATGCATGGATATAGTGTTTTACATGCACGCACGCATGCACACACGCATGCATGCACACACGCACACACACACGGTGCGTACTTCTATTTGTTTAAGTAAAGGCAATGTAAAGATCCGATCGTTGATTTTCATGTGATAATTTTATTTAGATTTTATACTTTTAAATTATTTAACAACTGTATTCTACCAAGCCCCTATCTTTGCTCCTCAAGAAAATATTGACAGCTGTGAAGGAGAAACTCCAAACGTATTGTACCACAACATATGCCAGAAGTTGTGTAAATCAAATGTGAATTTTAAAAATATTCTGAAGACGTTTTAGTTAATTTGAAATGGCAAAACTTTTCTCAAATCAACAACATCAAACCGTATGCCTTTTCAACACTTTATATGATAGATTAAAGACCAGACTTTTTCACATCATAGATAGTTGCTTTTTCGACAAAAGTGTAAAAAGGAAATACATGTATTCATATCTAGTGATCAGTCATTCAAAAATTATTTTCTTAAATACCACTCTGATTCTACGCAGAAGTACTCTGAAGTTGATATATAAAATATGCTGGAGTTCCTCTTTGACAATATCTTCGTAGTCCGTGGTGAATAGGTCTTCCAACAGTCTGTTGGAATTCCCATGAGCACTAATTGTGCTCCTTTATTAACTGACCAGCTTTTATACTCCTACGATGCAGACTTTATTCAAAAGCTTCTACATGAGAAGAAAGAAAATCTCTTGCTGTGACCTTCAACTCAACTTAGATATATCAACGATGTTTCATGCAAGGTGAAGATAACGAACAGTGATCAATCTCATAACTAAATAATTCTATTAATAAAACCATTTTCATTCATATGTCGATTCCATATATCCCAGTGAACTCGAAATGAAAGACATCAAAGAGTCTTCCACATATGTTTCGTACTTAGATGTTTGATTAAAAACAGATGTCCACCGCAAACTAACAACCTAACTTTATGATAAACAGGAGTTACTACAAGTTCTCTATCGTCAACTTCCCCAAATTATCAAACAGCTTCCCAGGAGTATTTTGGTTATGAATACAGGTATTGTCCTGAAATTTTATCTCAACCTCCCTCTCGGAGAAATACATAATCAGTTCACATTTCAATATGATAGGTGCACCATGACGTACTTTGGGGCTAAAAGTAGGTCAAAATAAAATCTGAACTTTTTCTCATCATGGATGCAGATATTGCACAGACAATTTGTCAAAATTTCCCAATCATATAAATACATAATTATTTCACATGTCAGATAGATTGGTGCACCATGATCTACTTTAAGAGCTTTCTATTCGGAATGTGTATGATATCAATTCAGAGAGTGCTTCAGGTCCAACGGGCGTATGTTGTACCGTTTGCGGTACTTTTGTTAATTTGCTTGTCAAGAAACTTTATATACTTTGGCTGCCCCCTCACATCCCTCACTTTGAGACACGATGTAATTGTGTCCCTGATATGGCACAGTTTATCCTGATGACAGGTGAAGATAACGAACAGTAATCAATCTCATAACTCCTATAAGCAATACAAAATAGAGAGCTGGGCAAACACGGACCCCTGCACACCAGAGGTGCATGTAGGATCAAGTGCTTAGGAGGAGTAATGTCATTCCTCCCAATATATTTTGTTTGCAGTTAGTTTCAGGTAAACTCGTATATTGACAGGATATTGGTAATGCCTTTTAATAGGCAAATGCTGATGGAATTAATTTATTTTATTAAGGTTTGGTGGGCCCGGAGTACAGCCATGAGGCCATTGACACATCATCGTACATCAGTTCAGTGGAAAAAAACAACTTA
This sequence comes from Ostrea edulis, assembly GCF_947568905.1. Taxonomy (NCBI): domain Eukaryota; kingdom Metazoa; phylum Mollusca; class Bivalvia; order Ostreida; family Ostreidae; genus Ostrea; species Ostrea edulis. Next base: position 25,108,832 of record NC_079167.1, on the reverse strand, counting down.
ATTCTACAGACGCTCTTCTCCACGACCGCCTCAGCTCTCAGTGATGAATCTAAATATCGAAATATACTTCGAGTCATCCCCGATGATACCAAGCAAATTTCTGTAATGAATATATTTTCTCTTAATATCGAGGTTTTGAGGATGAAGATAAGAATTCAAATTCTAAGGTTGATAAGAAATTTATTTACAATGTAACATTTTCCAGCTGCATGAAATATTCTAATTATTCGCAAGAAATAGCATATACCACTTTATTTTATTTGAATACCCAATTTGTTTGATCTCTCCATATCATTTTATTTTTCGTCACAGTTTAACGTTAGTTATATAGCTTTATACCTCCAGGTACGAATTATTCTATAGAACCTGTCATTAGAACGAGTTAACATACCTCTTCATTACACTGATTAGTAACTCCTTCCTTGTTCTTGACTTTATCCAGCGTAAGACTGATTAGTTCAGGTCCGTCTTGACACTCGATCAGAACAGACTTTTCTATGGCCCCATATTACATTCGATAGTGTCAATATATAGACGTTTTCTCTGTTATCAGTGTTTTGTAGCTTAGTTTTAGTGTTAGTTTACTTTAATTTTCTATTTAGTTTTCTTTTCTATGTAAATATTCTATCGTCCTGAAAAAGCGACAGGTCGTCCCAAAAATTTCAAAATTCATTGTTGTTCTTCTAGTTGGTGATTTGTAGTGCTTTTTATATCCTTATTTATTTGACCTCGTATCTACTATTAGATCTGACACTTTGGATGTTGATTGTTGTTGGTGTTTACTCCTTTATATATTAATATTCTTTTTGACTGTTGGTAGGTCATACTATCCCTAATGGAGAGTCTGAAATGGAACTACATTGGTGTCATTTATGAAAACAATGAATATGGAGCTGGAAACTATAAAGGATTAAAGAAACAGGCCAAGGCAAAAAATGTATGCATTGCATCTGCATCTGCAATATCGATGGAAAACGGTCTGGTAAAATCACAAGAAGTACAGAAGATTATAGAGTCCGTAATTCTTCATACTGAAAGTCCAATCACTGGAGTTATTGTTTTTGCCTCCACTAAAACCGTCGAAGTGTTCCTGAACATTGCAAATAAACTAAAAAGTGAGTATAGTTTTCGACTTGGAATGATATTTTCCGAAGGATCTTCCGATATGGATACGGGAACATTAAATCAGTTTCCCATTGCCAAGGGATCCTTCTTTACAACTCCTCCTTGGATATCGTTTGACAAATTTCGAGTCCACTGGATGAATATTTTAACCAATAAAACTGCTTTTAATGAAGAAATATCCTCCAATCCCTGGTTAGCTGAGGTTGTAGGAAAGTTTATTTCCTGTGATATCCAGAGTTCTTCTTGTTCCATGCCGACTCCTTCGATTGTGAAATCTGTAGTAGGTGACAATGTATTCGAAGGTTATGCTATTGTATCCACGATCCTACATGCCAAAGTACTGAGAGATCTTCACCGTGAATCGTGTGGAGGGAGTGGTGGGTTTTGCACCAGTTTTAACAACACAATATGGGAAAACACTCCTAAACTCATTGAAATGGGAAGAAAGACACAAGTGAATTTTAACGAAGACATTCCTGATGCTTTTAGGCAATCGTTAATTTTTTCTTTCAACGACACAACAGATGCCAATATTATAGGAAATGTATCTGATTATGAAGTGCATCATTTCCGTTATTGTTTTATCCGAAGTCAGGACATGTGCTTAGAATTAGTAAGTATCAAATGAAATGCTATCAGCTTCACGACTGTTCCTAGTTATATAGGAATTTCATTTTTATCAGTATACTAAACTGTTTCAAAGCCTAAAAAAAACATGCAATCTTTACAAATATATTTTTGAGACATCTAGCAGACAATAATTGTGCATAGTCATAATGATCAAGGAGGCCTCTACCAATTTGTGAAATCCCTGGCTAGAGCCGGGCTATATGACATGTGAAAATGAATTTCTTTAATTTCTCGTTCACTTTTATAACAAAATTGTGTTCATATATAGTGATAATAAGGTGAAAAATCTCGACCAAAATTTAAAAACTAACATTGGCTATATAATGAAAAAAATTGAGAAACCTTCTTTATCCTCATGAACATTTTTGAAAATGACTGCATAGTTAAAACGCAGTAGCGACCTTGATTAAAATTGTGAAATATCTGGCAATATAAACATCCACGCCCCAAGATAGAGCTCTTTGAAGCATACCAAGTATGCATATATGTTCACTGAATGATTGCGAAAACCCCATTATTCTCCTTTTCTACCAAACATATGGCAGATCAATTTTGTAAACAAAGTTTAGGTGGTATGTAGAATATCATGTAAATCTGTCCACCAATCTTTCCTTTCTTGTCTGGCTTACTGTATCTTTGTATGTCCGTCCGTCTTCCTTCCTTCGAATCCCCCTCGCGCCGATAAGTGAGAAAGTTTCCCAGTTTACTTTCGGAAGGTCGGCGGTCTCTTCCCAGGTGCATTGTATCTGGGTTCTCTCTTCCACCGAAAAAAACAAAAAACAAACCGGGTGCCACCAGATAACAGAAAAATTGTTGAGTGTGGCGGAAAACATAAATCAATCAATCCCTCACTTTTACCTGGCATCTAGACACCAATTTTCACGGCGGTAAGAGGGAAAGGTGTAATGAGCGCCGACGTCACGGATATCTTAGTGGTTTCGCGGTCAAGTTTTACTTTCATATGACATATCGAGGTTTTGGTAGGGTAAAATTCGAGCATGGTCAACCGAGCGAGGACAAGCCAGGTTACGCAAGGTTGATTTCTTAAATAAAAGTAAGAATATTTCATACACGCAGCAAACAGATGGACGGACGAACAGGCAGACGGAGATCTTGTCTAACGATGTCACGTGTACATGTATCCACGCCATTAAAGTGAGATAATGTACTTATACTGTAGTCTATTAATTATTTTTAGGTTGGGAATTACAGAAATTCAACACTGAATTTGGAGACAGAGTTACTGAGAGACTACACGGAGAACTCGGCTGGCTTAGCATGGCCTAATATTATAAAGGCTCAGTGTGGTGATGGAAAGAAATGTGACTCATGTCAGAACAGCAATTTGGCAAATGAAATTATTTTCAAAAAGGGCGACGTATATGTTGCTGCAGTGGTTCCCGTTTATAATAAGGATACGTCTGATCCTTTAAAGTGTGCTGATATTCGAACGTCTAATGGATGGGAGATTGTAGAAGGAATACGGTTTGCGGTGGAAACAGCTAACGAAAAGCGCGGTAGTTTTGCGAAATGTTTTGAGAAGAAGCGAATTGGTTATATTCTTTTCAATAGCTGTAACCAACCTCTATTGATTCAAGAAAAACTTTTGAAGTTCTTTTCGGAAGGTATAAAATTGTCGGATGGTTCTCATGTATCTGACCTTCAGAAACATATTCTTGGATTTGTAGCTGCATATGGTAGCAGCATTAGCTTAGCAACATCAACCGTTCTTCAGGATTTTAATTTTCCACAAATCAGTTACGCCTCGACTGCAGCTGTGTTAAGTAATAGATCTTCCTACAAATATTTTATGCGAACATGTACACCAGATGACAAGCAAGCTGACGCAATGATACACATTGTTAAAACTCTCAACTCATCATATATCCAGATTATGTTCAGCGAGGGAACTTATGGCGAAGGAGGAAGAGATGCAATAGTGAGCGCGGCCAAGAAATCGAAAATATGTATCGCAAACGAAATTGAAGTCAAAGAAAATCACTACGAAAGGATACGTGATGATATCAACAAAACTCCATATGCCACAGTTATTCTCCTGTTTTTAAAAAGTCATGTTGTAGAAGATGTAATGGTGGAACTGCATGCAAAAATAGATCCGTGGCCATACTTATTGATAGGTTCTGAGGCGTTTGGAACTCGATCCGATATAATATCTGGCAAACCGAAGCTAGAGGGAACTATATCTTTGTCTCTCCAAATGAAACCTTTAACTGGAACTTCTAAATTTGAGAAATATCTGTACGATAGACTTACAGATTTTAACAATGACATAAACCCTTGGACAAAAGAGTATTTCGAACAGAGAAATTCATGTTTTCTTTCGGACAGCTTTGATAAAACGTCTGGCTCTCAATGTACCGATATTAAGGAGTCTTTCAACAACAAAGACTACCAACCGGAACTGTGGACGACCTTCGCCATCAACGCCATGTTTTCACTTCTACAAGGGGCAAATAAATCTTTTGCTGAATTGTGTGGAACTCAATCTTCTGTATTGTGCCAACAATACAGAGATTCCCCGCGGAGAGTTTACGATTTGATAAAAAATGAGAAGTTGGTTATTGATGACAGTGGGATACCTTCCAGGGTGTTTAATGAAAACGGTGATGGTAATATAGGGTACAAAATTTACCAAGTGCAGAGAAAAATCACGGATACTGGTCAACTGACATTTGAAGAAGTAAGTTTTGAATCGGTAAAATGTTTTGTACTTTGTACAAACAGAGAACAAGTCTATTCTGACACTTTCGGAGTAACTAAAAGTAGAATATACAAGTACGAAAGGTGAAGGTAACAGTGATCGATCTCATAACTCCTATAAGCAATACAAAATAGATAGTTGGGCAAACACGGACCCCTGGACACACCAGAGGTGGGATCAGGTGCCTAGGAGGAGTAAGCATCCCCTGTCGACCGGTCACACCCGCCGTGAACCCTATATCCTGATTATCGGAGTTATCCTTAGTCAAAATCATTGTGCCAAGAACGGCCTAACAATCGGTATGAAACACGTCAGACAGCATTTGACCCAATGACTAGTATAAATATCAGTAATTCAAGATAGACCTTTGCTAGAGTTCACCCTGAAAATGTTAAGTGCGAGGAGGTATAATACAAAAATAAGAACTGTATTTACTAAAGCAATATATGGTAGGTTATTTGATCATTTATTTCCAAATGTTGTTAAGATAGGAAAATTTACGCTAGACGAAGACGGTTATTCCATACATGAAAAGACAATAAAGGACCCGTTTACGACTTTGCCATCACACTGTCCTAATCCCCTGGAATGTGACAAATGCTCGGGTCAGATCGGCGACCAATCAACCAGTTCTCCACCTACAAGGTATTGGCGGTTATTTTTCACTATTATTGATCTCAATGTTTTGTATGAAACTGTTGGAATTCTGAAATATTAATTTTTTTTTCTAGTGAACCAAGTTCCACGGTAGTAGTTGCCCTCGGTGCGTTGTGTGGTGCAGCGTTATTAGCCTTAATTGTTGTGAGCGTAATCTTGTTTAAAGTATGTCGTGGAAACAAACGATCTTCAGGTAACAAAAGTCTAATTGTACATGTATACAATATATAAGGAAATGATGTGTTCGAATTGTGTAGAAAACGCAATACCTACATTATGTATCTTACTCCAAAGGCTAGAAACTTATGTCGTGTCCTTCTATATTTCAAGTACAAATCGCTTTCTGTTTAGGGATTATATGCGTAAAGTTTTTAATTCTAAAGGTGGCATACATCTATCCAAATTGTCGTTAGGAAAACCTGTAGTATGTATTATTCTTATATTTAGGTGTTAAGAATTTAAAAGTTTGCCAACTGTAGAAAACGTCACTTTTGGAATAAAATCATGAACGCTGACATGTAGTTATGAATATCCTACAACTTCTTTTCAAGCTAAACACGTACTCTCTCCGCCATATCTCTTTAAGAAAACCGTATCCTTTTACTGTGTTCACATCCTACATTTACATTGTGTCAATGTGAATAAATATGCTGTAGCATCAATGATTGACAGTGGAATTTGACACATTGGGCTAATAATACATGACTATAGTGCATTACAACGCATCAATATGTACCACAGGTTGAGACTCCTTGTAGACTGAATGCAAAGCAGATACATTTCTTACCATATGAGATTTACTTAACATGTTGAAACATTTAATGGATATAGACGTGTAGATAAATTGACTCAGCTGCCCTACACGCCCGAGAGCGTAATGGGCAGTAAGGATAAATTGATCTCGCGTGTATTTTTATCATGTATAATGCAGACATACACCACAATATGTATTCCAAACTTAACAAGAAAGCTTATTGAATGCAGACAAATTAGTTACCTGCACTACTGCAACGGAAACAGATATGCACACATCGAATAGGAAATATTGCGCTAAATATTCCATTTATTGATAAAACGATCAGTACAACGGAAGAAAACGATTTAATACTACGGAATAATTATGAAAGGTTAGCATTTTAGCATGTTGTATAAAATGATAGTCATTGTATAGATTTTATTATTACTCTATAACAAATTCAGGTGACGACCTTTACCTGGATCCACGAGTTTCGATCTCACCGGATGGTGGCTTAGGAGACAGCGGATACCAAACACATCAAATTCTAGACGAACATCGCCATAAACTCCATTTCAGCAATCTGCATTACACTCAATCCAATGTCAATTATCAAGAATGAAAGAATGCCATTTTTCCATTCCACTCTCAAGGTGATGCATATTCTCATTGATTTTATACATTCTTGACAATATACATACTGTTATTATCACTTTACAGTGCGTGTATTGTAAATTGACACAAAATAGGAAGATTTGAAATTAAAACTTTGGAATCCATTTTCACCTGGTAGTGTCACTGATGATTGGAATTTACAGGAATGGATCATTTTGCTTTCTGATTAAAGATAAACGTATGTACATATATGCACCTCTCTCTCTCTCTCTCTCTTCTCTCTCTCTCTCTCTCTCTCTCTCTCTCTCTCTCTCTCTCTATATATATATATATATATATGTCTTTTGCTTTATTGATGATTAAATTTGAAAGGAATGTATTATGTTTAATAACCTATGTTACTTTAAGAATATAATTGTGTTTATTTTTTCATTGAATCTATGCCAACGAGATATATTTGAAACTATACGAAAATATGTGACAGATTTAGTATGGGGGCATATTTTTGCCATCAATTGTCAGATAATTATGTCGACTTCTAAGATGATACTATGTTGACTTGCAACTGAATTATGTCGACTTGTCGGGAAAGAAATCCTCGTTCATAGTTTCTCATTATCTGTTAATTCTGATATATCAGAATTAGCATATGCTAATGCCCTTTCCTGGCATTTACCTTCCGTCTTGATATCTGATAAATCAACATCACGATCTGACATCTGAAAAGTCAACATAATCATCTGACAAGACGACAAAATGGTCATTATGTCGACTCGTCAAAACATCATGCCGACTTCTCAGGTCTCTATATTGATTTGTCACATCTTTATGTCGATAAAGGGACGGATTCATGTTTTATGAAAAATATTTTTCATATTTGATGTTACACATTAAAAATATAACTCATAAGGTTGACAACCAGGACATTCTTAATGCAAGGATAAGGACAATATTTCAGCCTAAACTTTATGCTTTATTTGTGAACAAGACTTGATTCGTTTTATTCTTTCAAACTAGTGAAATGTTAATATTTGAATTAAAAGCTTCCTAATGTTGCTCAGACACAAAAAGCTTTAAATGGCACATTTTACCTAATGAATACTTGAAATGTGATAGGTCAACCTGTCGACCCGTCAACTTGTGTCCTATTGATCTGCCCTCTCTCTCTCAACAAAGTGATACATTCTTTACATTAATTTTACAACCCATAAATAAAAGTTTTTTCATCAGTACACATTGATCAACCGTATCATTACACATTAATCTACCGTATCAATACACATTAATCTACCGTATCATTACACATTAATCTACCGTGTCATTACACATTAATCTACCGTATCATTACACATTAATCTATCGTATCATTACACATTAATCTACCATCTCATTACACATTAATCTACCGTATCATTACACATTAATCTACCGTCTCATTACACATTAATCTACGGTGTCATTACATATTAATCGACCATGTCATTACACATTAATCTACCGTATCATTACACATTAATCTACCATATCATTACACATTAATCTACCGTGTCATTACCCATTAATCTACCGTGTCAATACACATTAATCTACCGTGTCATTACACATTAATCTACCGTATCGGTACACATTAATCTACCGTGTCAATACCCATTAATCTACCGTGTCATTACACATTAATCTACCGTATCGGTACACATTAATCTACCGTGTCAATACCCATTAATCTACCGTGTCATTACACATTAATCTACCGTCTCATTACACATTAATATACCGTATCAGTACACATTAATTTACCGTGTCATTACACATTAATCTACCGTATCATTACACATTAATCTACCGTCTCATTACACATTAATCTACCGTATCAGTACACATTAATCTACCGTATCAGTACACATTAATCTACCGTATCATTACACATTAATCTACCGTATCATTACACATTAATCTACCGTATCATTACACATTAATCTACGGTGTCATTACACATTAATCTACCGTATCATTACACATTAATCTACCGTCTCATTACACATTAATCTACCGTCTCATTACACATTAATCTACCGTGTCATTACACATTAATTTACCGTATCAGTACACATTAATCTACCGTATCATTACACATTAATCTACCGTGTCATTACACATTAATCTACCGTATCATTACACATTAATCTACCGTATCATTACACATTAATCTACCGTCTCATTACACATTAATCTACGGTGTCATTACACATTAATCTACCGTCTCATTACACATTAATCTACCGTATCATTACACATTAATCTATCGTGTCATTACCCATTAATCTACCCTGTCAATACACATTAATCTACCGTGTCATTACACATTAATCTACCGTATCGGTACACATTAATCTACCGTGTCAATACCCATTAATCTACCGTGTCATTACACATTAATCTATCGTCTCATTACACATCAATATACCGTATCAGTACACATTAATTTAACGTGTCATTACACATTAATCTACCGTATCATTACACATTAATCTACCGTGTCATTACACATTAATCTACCGTGTCATTACACATTAATCTACCGTCTCATTACACATTAATCTACCGTGTCATTACACATTAATCTACCGTGTCATTACACATTAATCTACCGTATCCTTACACATTAATCTACCGTGTCATTACACATTAATCTACCGTATCATTACACATTAATCTACCGTATCATTACACATTAATCTACCGTATCGGTACACATTAATCTACCGTATCATTACACATTAATCTACCGTGTCATTACACATTAATCTACCGTATCATTACACATTAATCTACCGTGTCATTACACATTAATCTACCGTATCCTTACACATTAATCTACCGTGTCATTACACATTAATCTACCGTATCATTACACATTAATCTACCGTCTCATTACACATTAATCTACCGTATCATTACACATTAATCTACCGTATCGGTACACATTAATCTACCGTATCGGTACACATTAATCTACCGTATCATTACACATTAATCTACCGTGTCATTACACATTAATCTACCGTATCATTACACATTAATCTAGTCTACCGTATCATTACACATTAATCTACCGTATCATTACCCATTGATCTACCGTGTCATTACACATTAATCTACCGTATCATTACACATTAATCTACCGTATCAGTACACATTAATATACCGTATCATTACCCATTAATCTACCGTGTCATTACACATTAATCTACCGTATCATTACACATTAATCTACCATATCATTACACATTAATCTACCGTGTCATTACACATTAATCTACCGTGTCAATACACATTAATCTACCGTATCATTACATATTATTCTTCGGTATCATTACACATTAATCTACCGTATCATTACACATTAATCTCTAAGCCTCAAACGTAGATCGGTAGCTATATATTTTATAAACTTTGTAAACAATAACGTAACCCCAAACTTTGTTTACACAACAAATTATGCTCTCTATAATGGGCTGTCACGATGTATAACTTTGATTTTTTGTGAAAACTTTTAAACGCATTACAGTAGATTTTCATCATTTCCAAGGGAAAAACAAAATTTTGGGGGATTCGTGAATCAGTTTCCTGAAGTAGATGATACATTTCTGGGCGTCAAAACATTTTTACGGTTACTTTTTAAAATTTTATATTGTATGACAAGTGGACAATCATTGGACAAATCTATATGATAATTAACTGACCAGTCGACCTAATTATCTGACAAGTCAGAAACATTCCCTTAATTTTCCCTTGTGGACCCGGATTAAAAAATTGGTCTTCAGTACCCCTTGCTTGTCGTAAGAGGTGACTAAATGGGACTGTCCTTCGGATGAGACCGCAAAATTCGAGGCCCCGTGTCACAGCAGGTGTGGCCCGATAAAGATTCCTCCCTGCTGAAAGGCCGTTAGCACCGAGCATAGGCCTAAATTTTGCAGCCCTTCACAGGCAATGGTGACGTCGCCATATGTGTGAAATATTCTCGAGCTTTACGTCATATGTTAAATGATGTACAATCCACCATGATTTGGTATTGTTTATCGTAATGCATGTCATAGCTAAAAACAAAATGGCATTTTTTTTTCTGAAAAAAAAATTGTAATGTACATATTTGTGATACCCCTTTGTTATATAAACAATATGAAGACAAAATAGTTTTCAATTTTCAATTAAGTCTTTTGGAGGTCAAAGGTCATCACACACATTGTCGATTGACACAAAGGATACCTAATTTGCAATCCATTTTCACTTGCTTTTGTAATTTGCTTTAACTGTTGATTGGATTTGACAGGAATGTATCATAAACAGCACACACACGAAGGGAATGTCTGTCATGTTTAGTAAATTACCATTACAAACGAGAATTTGCTATCGTTTATCTCAGTGTTATTGTTCAAGTCAATGCTGAATTATTATTATTATTTTAATAAAAGGAAATGAAAAAGTAACTAGTATACCTTGTGATACTCTTTTGTTATATTAACAATACCAAGACAAAATAGGTTAAATTTCTAATGAAGAATTTGGGAGGTCAACGGTCATAACGCGTATTGTCGATTGACAATCAATCAATCAAGAAAAAGACCTGAATGAAAATTTTGGGAATTTATTATACCCACACTTTCTAAAGAAAGTTCGGGTATATTATTGTTAACCAGGTCCGTCCGTCTGTCACACTATCTTCTTCCTCAAACTCCTCTTTTATCTTAACCAGTAACCAATTATTTTAAAAGCATTTTGAATATGATAGATGGTATCCTGTATATGTGCAGTAAGGTTTTGGAATTTCAGTTTTACCCTAGGGGACCAAATCGGGGTAAAAAGAAAACGATGTTCTTTCTTAAAAACCCCAAAACAACCCTGGTTCATAGAACTCCTGTTACATTTTACGCAGTAGCCGAATCATCTTTTGGAAGGTAATTGGTGGTGTCCTGTAGATGTGCAATAAGTTTTCATTTTCATTCTAGGACCAAATGGGGGTAAAACAAAACGCCGTCTGCACGTGGTAAGTTAATAAGAAAGTCACGTGGTCAGCACTCGGTTTGTTTCGGAAAGAAAGTTTGTAATAAGAAATGCTGTCTTTGAAACTATTTTCATTTATGTCTATTTAGTGTGCATATTTAATATAAGTTTTTGTTTTATTTGAATTCATAGAATCCTATAGTATTGAAATCTTCACTGAAATCTAACATGAAAATTGACCATGTGATCACTGTAAACAAGCTCAATTTGAATAATTTCTGCCCCTTTATAGTAATATATAGAGAATATGATTACGGATGCAATGCCTTGAACAGGATCTTTCAGAATGATAACAGCAAAAATTGTAAATGGCTAAAGTTCAGCATATACATGTATCAACATAATTCTGTTTCTGGGTCACCGAGTACGGCAGGTGGTTACTGTCATCTTTGAAAATTGCCTGTTTGTTTCAAATGAAAGTAAGATACGAAGTTAAATGGTGAGATGCAATGTATTTGATCAAGTCTACTGAGAAGCCCTTGGTGATTTACGAGATTTGTCACGTACATGACCAAACACATTCCAGTCACATTTTTAAATGGCTATTTATTTTCTAATGAAGTACATATTTGATTTAGCATCTTTGGGTTTTTTTTTCAGAATGTACATGCAGAATGTGATGATTTGTTCAACTGAGTATCAAGCACTGATAAAATGCCGAAATAAAGAAATCGTGTTTAGATATAAAAGTTGTGAAGTTTTATACATATCTTTGTTCCTTTTATATACATATCTTTATGTTCCTTTTATATATACTTCCCATGTGTAAATAACTACATATGATGTAATTGAAATTCTAATAAAATATGCAGTTTTTACGAATAGCTTTGCAATCTCTAT
>NC_079167.1:25003946-25091446 GCF_947568905.1 Ostrea edulis | reverse complement strand
TCTAAAGTAGGAGATCGTTAGATGTGTAAATGTACTTCTGATTATTCTGCATCTAAAACTATCAACCGTTCACTTCGAGTTTCCAGTTTACTCCTAGGTAGACTGGAATATGGTGACAGCCAACACCCCTTAAATATTGCCTTGGGTTAATTTAGCGTGCACGTACACTTGAATCAACCAAATAAATCATTACACTTTACTTACTATACCAGAGAGATTGTACGTATGAAAATATATAACTGAAACCTTGACACATAATGATCATGATCAGATCCATTAATGCTAGGGTTCTGAATGGATTGCAGTTATATATCGCTATTTTAAGAAAAAACAAAATATGATCATAATGAAAAAGTAAAGTTAACGAACAGTGATCAATCTAAGAAATCCTATAAAGAAAACAAAATTAAGAGAAGGGTAAACACGGACGTCTATACACAACAGAAGTGTGATCAGGTGCCTAGGAGGAGTAAGCATCCCCTGTTGACCGGTCACATCTATAGTGAGCTTTCTATCTTGGTTAGGTGAACGGAGTAATCCGTAATTAAAATCGGTATGCAAAGAAAAGTCGATCAATTGGAATGGAATGGAACACGTCAAACATGTACAGCCTGACGACAATAATGATAATAAATAACAGTGCCACTATTGCCTTAATGTTAGTTTTAAAGTAGCGCACTCACTGGGTGAAAATCAAGCATGCCACTTTACTTGCTACGACAGAACAAGTGCACTTATCTTAATGAAAACATATATATAAATGTATGTACATGTAAGCTCGACATAAAATGATCATGATCATCTTAATTCTAAGCAATGAGATGGGTGTGAATGTATCGGTAACCCCCTCTCCCTTTCCCCCTCAAATCGAGGGGTTGTCAGACAGTTAGCAAACTAACTACAGATCTGTAGCTCTATTGGGACAGACCAGAGAGCTACAGATTCATCTCTTATAAAATTCTGCAATTTATGACGCAGCAAAATGAAAATGCTCCAGTTCTGTGGAATAATTATTTTAAAAAGTTTGATTATTGAATTAAACGAACGTCTTTCATTAGGCTTTCATAACATGCCACGAAAACTCCTCCATGCTCAAGAGCTTAGCTTACGTTAAGAGGAATTGCACGTTTTCAATTTTATAGTAATTATTCGTGTTTATGATAAATGAAGACGGAATACATGCCTCGTATGGGATATTATGAACAGATACAAATATCAACGAGGTTCGAATTGACTGGCTACATGTACCTAATATGGCTACGTCAATAAACGAAATACATGTATATTTGAAGCTGTGATATTTCGGGTCGCAAAAGGATTTAATGAATATTTGGAAGTATGTTTGGGCACAAGTATAGTGGAGAAATTTTGATATAAAGTTTTTAAAGACATTTATGTTAAATACAGCGATATAAGGTTTCAACCATGCGCATTTTATCTGCGCCGTAAAGTGCAGGTTTTTATAAGGGTGGATCTGTAGCTCTCTGGTATGTCCCAATATTTTCCCAGAGAGCCACAGTTCAGTAGTTAGTAGCAAACTTGAATCTACATTTATTCACACATATGAGAACATTGTAATGTATGATAATTGTGTTAAAGATTATCCTTTTGTACAATACAAATTGTTCTGTGTAATTTGCTTTTTAAAAATACGACAATGCTACATGAAGATTATTACGTGGGATTTCAGAATATCACCACCTTGCTATTGAACAGAAAGTCTTAAACATTTGTTTTACTATTGATCTGCGCATGTATATATGTACCTATAATCGACCTAATGGTACCACCGTCAACAATGTAGAATAAGTCTTATTCTCGTTCAGAATGTCGAACGGGATTCGTATGGAATTTCATGGACACGGCGTATTGTACCTGCAGGTTGCTTTAGTTACTGTTCTGAATAAAGTTAGATCTGTTCTACAAAGATATAAGGACATTCCTTGCCTGCCACACAAGCAATTACTAGTATATATCGCTTGGGTTCGAATTTAAAGAGTAAAGGTATATAACTCTAAATATAGGGTACTCAAGTTAGTCGATGTAAAAACAATAAACCAAATAATATAATATTCTATTTTGTATTCTAATATATTCATACATAATCAATATATATTACTACCAAAGTTCATCCCGAAATTCCGTATGCTTCCCCAAGATATGCAGAGATGAATTTGGAAAAATGCCTATTAGTTTTTCTTGGGGGGGGGGGGGGGGGGGGGGGGGGGGGGCTAAAGCGATATAATTGCCTGTGGTCTGTCATAAAGACGTGTGTAGATATAATTTGCTTAATGAATCATTAATCAAAATGTCTTATTCTATCCCGATTTAATCTTTTTTACGGTCCTACTAAACAGAGTACTTTAGAGTACGCTGGTAAAATTTCAAAATTTAATGCAATTTAACCGCTGTTTGTAGATATTTTTACTTTAATTCAACCTAATAAATGTATATCTTGAATATATTGCGTTTGTTTTCATCACTTTAGGAATTATTTTAAGCTACAGTTTACCGTTTGATCCCGATCCCGATCAAATTTAATTACATATCTATGTACATTATTTAATACTAGCGTATTGCATCTAAATTTCCAAGATTATCTTATTTTATTGTCAACTGAACAGTGAATTCCTTGAAAATAAATCATTGGTATTTGGATTTAAAAGGGCATGGACACGATTGAGCTGAAAATTTTATTTTTCCATTTTTATTGTTTACAATACTTAACCAAAGTATTTTAATGGTCAACCAAAATTTTGATATCAACTTTTGAGTTACAAGTGAGATACAGCATTCACAATTCTTTGTTATGTAAACAAGGCTCGTGCCATGTTTTTGTTTACAATTAGATTGCTTAATAGGAAATAGCATGTGTGAAACAAAATAATTTGTGCTAAACACTAGAAACTATTTAATTGTGTCCAGAATTAACTTGTAAATTGAACAAGATGTGTTTGTGAAACACAAATGCCCCCGATAATGGCCAATTCCGAAGACGGCCAAGGTCACAAGGACAAATATCTTGGTACCAGTAGAAAGATCCTGTCACAAGAAATGCTCATGAACAATTTGAAAGCTCTAATATTTACCATTTAGAAGTTATGACCAATGTCAATTTTTTTTAAAAAGTATGTGAAATGTCAAGGTCAAAATGTTTAGTACCAACGGAAAGGTCTTGTCACAAGAAATACTCATTTGAATTATCAAAGTTCTATCACTTACTGTTCAAAAGTTATTAGCAAGGTTAAAGTTTCAGACAGAATTACAGAATGACAGACAGGACAAAAACAATACCCCCCCTCCCGATCTTCGATCTTTTACTAGTATATTTAACATATGTAAACAAAAACATGGCATAATAACTATGGATTAGAAAGTTCAATTTTTAAACTTGTGCAGGAGATCTTGCTCCATCATTTTCTCCTTCTATAATCTGCATTTCATTTTATATTTATAAATAGAAAAACTTACAAAGGATATAAGATTATTCAGAAAGATTGGTTTTTTGTTGTTTTTCCCCGCTGATTTCATTATAATATCCCAGCAATCTAATTAAAATTAGATGTTAAATCCGCTCGCGTACTCGCGGTTATGTATGCGAGTACGCAAGCGGATCTAACATTTAATAATTTTAATTAGATTGATATCCCAGTACAATAGTTTTCCATGTAATATAAAACTTTAAGAAGGAGCTAATTTTCTTCCAAATATGCTTAGTAATTTTGCATTCATACAAAATATGTTTGATGTCTTCATCGACATTGCAAGTTCACATGATGGAGACAAATCTTTTTTCCATCTACTTTCATCAACATTATTGTTCAAAGTACCATTAAGTAGTTAATAGTTAAATTCTGATATTCAATATTGGCAAGAATAAAGTAAATTTTATATGCAAGTTTCTCCTATCTAAAGACCCACTCATTTTGAATTGAGAATCTTCACACGGACACCTAACCTTTTGAAGCATTTTTTTGAAAATGGAAGTATTTTACTTTCTTTTCCAGATTCACCAAATCAAATTACAAAAACTTTAAAAGACAACAAAGAAACAAAACATAAAACAAAAAGATGAATTTAAAAAAAGGAGGGGGTAAAAGAAGAAGACATAACCCCCCCCCCTCCAAAAAAAAAACCAAGTGGAAAAGAAAATAAGAAAATCAAAGATCATGAATTCCGAGTAACTATCAATCATAGATGGAATTAATTATGGAAATATGTCATATCGCTAATAATCGTGATCGGGATGCCGTAAATCTTCAATAAATTTAATGTTTTCTGGTCAAAATATAGCTAAAAAAAACAAGTACTTTTGATTTGACAAATATTGCAAAATTATTTTATAATCATGTTTATTTAAGCGGTATACATACAAATAAACACTTAAATTGCATTAAATTTGGAAATTTTACCAGCGTACTCTATAGTACTCTAACGTACTCTAGCGTACTCTGTTTAGTAGTACCCATCTTTTTATCATATAATACAAACTTGTATTTTGTATAGAACCGAATGTGTGAACATACCAAGTTCTTAATTAGTTTATCAAGAGTGGTATATTTCAATTTGAACATAATATATTTATGTAAAATACTCGAATGTGATTGGCCAAAAAACGTTTGAAGAAAACCAAAAACAACACATTGTTACCATGTAGGAGTAAAAATCTCACCTTCCAGGGTGACATTATCCCGCAACGGGAAACATAACTTGACAAATGAATTTCACTTTAATTTGAAGATGCATGAACGTCAGGGTGAATCGCGACTCTTTACGCCACCATACTTCTGAATCATTAATGCGATTCATGAAAAACACGCCAGTGGGATGCATTGCAGTTCATACTATAATGTGTTTTTAAAAACGAAGTTTATTTCTGATATTTACCTTTTACTTTCATTCCTCTCTTATTTCCCAGTCGTTGAAATAGACGTCCTATATTTATTAAGATTCATACGCACATTGTTCACAACTGCATCGCATTCTGGTAAAGATATCCAAGGCAAACACATACAAATGTTAATATAAAAATATGCATATGACAAGCATAAATTGATGCACGTACATGAACGGTTTGCCGTAAAGTTTAGGAAAACAGAGAAATTCAGTTAAATTAGTGTATAACATTTGGTATGATAAAACATGTAGCGCATGTTCTTGCTGCGCCTCGGTTGAGAATGGTTTCTTGGGGTTAAATTTGTTGCTGCGCCTCGGTTGAGAATGGTTTCTCGGTGTTAAAATTGTTGCTGCAACTCGGTTGAGAATGATTTTTTGGGGTGAAAATGTTCAATGTTACCCACAACTTCGTGCAACATATATATACTCATATCAGCAAAATCCTTGGATCCATACTTTATTTATACATGTAACAGCAAAATTCGCGGAAAGGAGAAAACTTACAACTCGATCGGAAATCGAGCCCGGTACTCCTGCATTATTAGCCAAGTGCACTGACTACTGAGCTACCCAGTACGGTATTCACCAGCCGTATTAACCTAACTACTACACTAAATAAACGTACACATTGAATTTAAAACACCCGGTGGCTATCGCTGAGACCCTGCACTGCGGTTATGTGAGCACTTCTCATAGTGGTCTACCGGTAGATATTTTGCACCACTAGCAGTAATTGGAGGATTCTGAATCACAGCCTTAATCACATGTACTTAAAGGTAATATATTTTATGAAATCTGACATCATGAGACTCATACTGTTTATTATATATACATGTAGTAAGACGATTAATCTGAAAGGTACTAATATACGCGTCGTATGAAATGAATAACAGTGTGTATTTTTCACTAAAGGGGGAGGCAACCCCCAAAAATTTTACCTGATAAATGATAGGATTAATCATACAATAAAAATTTGTCATACTATACTGTTGATATACGGCCTAGATAAGCTTCAGTACTAATTTGAAAACGTTAAAAATTGAAATTCCCGCTATCATAATGTGAATGTGGAACTCTTTTCTCTTCAACAGCTGTTCAAGACCACAAAAATCAATAAGTTTGGTGTCACACCGTCTGTTCCGATTTTGATGAGATTCTAAGATCATCAAAGATGAGTATGTGGTAGATTTCACGAATAAATAGGTGGATGCCTTACTTACTTAATTACACTAATGCGAAAGGGGTGTGTGTGAAAAAGGTGTTTTTTTTTCTTTTTTCGAAATTCCTGACTCAACCAAGTCATCGAGAAAAAAAAAGACTGTAAACTGTGGATCCCATCATTTGCGTAATGACAAGTTGAGGTTCGAGACATTTATATGAAGAAACGTGTACTGTCTGCCTGATTTGCGACTCGACTGAACAACTTTTCTTAATTTCTTCTTGTAAAAGAACGGGCTCAAATTTATACGGCTCAGTAGTCAAAAGCTGTTCGTGACTTGTCAAGTTTACTGTGCTGCTGATGAAATAAACCGGAACCGACGGTTTGACGTCATAAATTAAACTTCAATGGCCGCTCTCTTAGCGGCGGATAATTCAAAATATATGATGGTTTACTAATGATTTAATCGTTAAGCAAGGGATTTTGTTGTTAAAGACTGTCATTTACGATACCAGCAAGGAATACTTTATTCATAAAAGCAAAAATGTGGTTAGGGTTGCCTTTCCCTTTAATCAATATAAGTTATACACTTTCTGCAAATTATACATAATACCAATTTAACTTGATTGGATTAAATACCAGTCAAGCTTATTTCCTATTCATTTCAAAATACATGTATATATTATCCTGGCAGGATAGTGAACACCTCATTTCGAAATATGATTTGATCTCGTGACCTTGCAAGCTGAATTAAGTAAACAACTAAGGTAGCTCACTACATCAAGACTTTTACATTTTATGACACTACGTCACAAGATGGCGATTCAAATATTTTTTGAAATCGCTTGTATCAATCGGTTTGCTTGTGTATTCATAAGGTATCGGGATCACAGACCCGCAGATCTCGAGTTCATATCTGCCAGTTTTTCAAGACTTATATTGGTATTTTTTGAAAAATCATATTTTTCTCTCCAAAATTGCCTATTTTTGCCTTTTTGGCATGTGTACTTATTACAGACTGTCATATCTTTCATATAAAATCAGATTGATCGAAGCTTCGTCTGACTTGTCTCCATATTTGGTAATGAAGGAAATAATCCAAGAAGGACAAACTCTAAATTGGTAAAATAAACCATCGTACACTACAGGTAAACGTTACTTTAAATTCAAATAAAACAGTATGTTCAATGCACGTAATGTTATACTTGGTGATGTAGATATAGATGTTGGTTTTAAACCTGCTTGTTTTAGCAGTTAATAAATATATATTTCGAGTGTCAAAAAAAAGTGCATTAATATTTAATGACGCCCTTTCATATCTTGATACATGTACTTATAATTTTTCAGAAAGGAAATTGTACTGTGAGGATTTGTTTGACAATAGATGGTCAAATTGGAGATGCCTCTTCTCCAATAATGCCTAAGCTATATCACTATAATATATTTTGTCTTTATATATTCTTTCTCTTGTATATATGTGCTAACAGTTATAATATACATGTATAACCCCTCCGTCTCTGTGTGTGTGGAAACAGTTATAATATACAACCCCTTCCGTCTGTGTGTGTGGAAACAGTTATAATATATAACCCCTTCCGTCTGTGTGTGTGGAAACAGTTATAATATATAACCCCTTCCGTCTGTGTGTGTGGAAACAGTTATAATATATAACCCCTTCCGTCTGTGTGTGTGGAAACAGTTATAATATATAACCCCTTCCGTCTGTGTGTGGAAACAGTTATAATATACAACCCCTTCCGTCTGTGTGTGTGGAAACAGTTATAATATATAACCCCTTCCGTCTGTGTGTGTGGAAACAGTTATAATATACAACCCCTTCCGTCTGTGTGTGTGGAAACAGTTATAATATACAACCCCTTCCGTCTGTGTGTGTGGAAACAGTTATAATATACAACCCCTTCCGTCTGTGTGTGTGTGTGGATGTGTGGAAGGTTGATAGTATGTGTACATGTGTAACTGGTGTTGGATAAAAATTTAATGATGATAATAATGAATTTAAACAGTCATACCTTTCGGACACTAAGCATGATATTTTTCAGCATCTCAGATGAAGATATCCTGCGCAATTCCAAATCATAAAGAGTGGGATGGAAAATATACAATGATTTAAGTTTCTTCATACAAACGATTAATGAAATCTATAGTGAAAATCCCCATTCGACTGCGTTAAAATCTCTTGGAGATATTTTTTTTAAAGGTTAATACTAATTTATTTAGCCAATGAGTGAGAGTAAGGAAGAGAGAGAAAGGGCGAGGGGTAGACTGTGTGTCAGCTACTGTCTGGTATACCACATGGATTATAGACTGTTGATTTTGTTGGACTGTGGAGTGTTGTGACATTATTGATGGTATACAGAATTCTGTGACCTTGAATCTGAGATGAAGGTCGGATGTTTGGGGGGTCACTCTATTAATGTACCACATGGTTATGTAAGTAATTACTCAGTAATAATGTAAGACTGAACTCTATATTATGTTTATCTAATATATACATTAAAAAAAAAATAAAACACTTATTGAAATATATAATTAATAAACAGAAATGTTCAATTAGTAGACTAAGTTTATCACACACAAACAAGTACAGTGTGAACATACATGTAGATGTACTACAGGGCTACCCACAAAATACTGACAAAGTGAAATTTCTTAGTACATCATAATAACTGGTTTACCTTCATTAAATTGATTTAATGAAAGGGTTGAATAACTAGCAACAATGAAATTAGACTACGAAAGATAACTAGTAACACAGTCAAATTAGTCAACAAACAGTCTATATAGATAGATAAATAATTAGTAACACAGTAAAATTCGTCAACAAAAGATTGTCTATATATATATATATAAAGCACTAAATAATCACAACTAGGTACTGAAACTTTTCGTCCCAGCCCGGGGTCGAACCAGCGACGTACGGCACCCACCGCCTAGCAAGATTGTCAAACCAGTGCGTAAGTCCACTCGGCCACAACGAACCAGTGCGTAAGTCCACTCGTCCACAACGACTTTGTTGTGGCCGAGTGGACTTACGCACTGGTTTGACAATCTTGCTAGGCGGTGGGTGCCGTACGTCGCTGGTTCGACCCCGGGCTGGGGCGAAAATTTTCAGTACCTAGTTGTGATTATTTAGTGCTTTATATATTAATTAATTGATTATCACATGTATCGTTTAGATCCTAGGGGTAAACGTAAGGTTGGGTGTTATAATTGTTTGTTTGTGCTTTATATATATATATATATATATATATATATATATATATATATATATATATATATATATCCAATGATAAAAGTCAAGAAACACAAAACTCGAATAACATTTCACTGTTAGCGCTTTCGGCTTTAATGCCTCTTCAGACAGTTATAAAATGAAATAATTAGTAACATAGTCAAATTAATATACTAAGTTTAATTATAACAATGCAAATATTGTAAGATATATATAACAATTATGTACATGTACTTGATTCTGATAAAATCCGGTCGAATCGAACTAAACCGGGTATACCCAGCGACGCGCTGAGAACCAAGTGACCCGGTTACAGTACAGTAATAAAAATGTTAACCTTCTATTGTATAAACACTATTTGGCATAGAAATGACCAACATAATTACAAATTATGTTTATTTCACCAGTGTAAAAATCAAAAACATCATTTCTTAGAATAAGCCATTCTCGATACTACTGTCTCCAAGGACGCCAGCTTGAAGCCGCTTTCGCCTATAAAAATGTTGCCGGTGTAGAGGCAAATTTTGACTCCCATAGAATAATGACCGGGGGTCACTAGCCGTAGAAAAATTGGATAATTTTGTAGAAAGAAGACCCAGGGGTCATTATTTTGCGTGTCATACCTGAAAAATAATGACCCCCGTAGAAAAATTACCCCCGTCCCTTTCTTAGCAGATTGATTTATTTTAAAGGAGTTGATATGGGTTTTCAGGTCATTATTAACCCAGAGTTATCGTTCCTGCTGCTCCTCTTATCAAATTTATTCCATGTGTAAATTTTTTTTTCACGGATAATAAAATAAAAGTAAGAACTAGTTCATTAAATTTGAGGAAAACCCACTGTAGGTTCCATGACCAATTACAACTGGAAAAAACCCGCATATTTCAGGGACGGATCCAGGGAATTTTCAAAAAGGGGTTCTACCATAAACTTTAATTTTCAAAAGGGGAGTTCCATTCTCAAAATGTGTTATTTTTACTTCATTAAGCAACATTTTGTAATGATAGGCAGAGGTACAACCTATAAAACCTCCACACCTCCCTCTGAATCTACCAATGTATTTATGCTATCTATTTACATGTATAGATCTTGTGTAATCAAACACACACATAAAAAAGACAAACTAACTGATAATAATCGACAGTTGTTACTAACCTAGATGTCAAGTGATATAGAGATGCTTTAATGAGTAGGTAAGGCGCCTTAGACTTTGTGTGAAATATAAAGGGATCGAGCTATTTTGAGAATCTGTGAAATACATTGCAATGACGCTGTTTTTGACGTTATGTTTTTGACGTTACGTTTTTGACGTTACGTTTCCTCCGTGGGATAAAACGTGCACATTTTAAAATCTATTAACATCAGATTCATTCGACTAAGTGCAATGAAAATTCACACATTCATAGAATAAATGTTTTTACATAAAATATTGTATTGCTTTTGGATTTCTTATTAATAATTTGAAGGGGAGCGACAATGTCCACGCATTTTTTGAATGACCCTCGTACATTTACAAATTGTAGAGGACAAAAATCAAAACGAGAATATCTCCCTTGAAATGTATGATGAAGTACACAAAGAAAGTATGCATGTGCGAAACTCTAACTTGAACTGTTGCCTATAATTTCAAAATAACCTAAGAAGGTAATCAAAAGTCTTCATGAGTCAACACCTCTTTGAGGTACCTATCAAATATACCGTAATATGATTTCATTTATAGTTATACAATTTGATATTGCACTTTTGACATATATATTCAAGACTATAAAGTACAATATATGTACACGCGTGTGTGTGTGTGTGTATGTGTGTGTGTGTGTGTGTGTGTGTGTGTGTGTGTGAGAGAGAGAGAGAGAGAGAGAGAGAGAGAGAGAGAGAGAGAGAGAGATACAGGACCTCGGTTTTTTAATAGTCATTCCGAAGGTCTGTGCCATTTAGTAGCATATTCTATGACAAGCAAAGGATGCTAAAGACTTATTGTTGGTCGGTCCCCAAAAATATTTCATGTCATGCAATGCATAAATATGCATATCCATCGTATCTTCCCATTATGAACCTGTCTCAACCAATTGCATTCATAACACTGTGAACCGCATACAATCCTTAAGGAACGTAATTGCTTACATTAACTCTCAGAAGTCATAGTCAATATACCTAAAGCAGTGAAATGCTTACACATGAAAATTTGCTAAGAGTTTTAGGTCTGTCAACTACAAATTTTAGTTTCGATTTGCAGTTTTTGCCAAATCTGACTTTGTTAAGAATTTCTAAAGTCAATAATAAAGAACAAAAGTGAAAAAGAAGTAAACATTGACATTTCATGAGGAATGCTCTCGGAATTATTCATTTCGTTGGTTTCATTTGAAAATACACTTGTTGTTGATACATACATGTAGTTACGTATTCCTCTGCCTGCTCCTCTATGTCTAAAATTTCCTTTTAATTAGTGAATTGCACCCAAACTCTTGGATGTTTTGCAAATAAGGTCATCCACAAATATTCGACTCAGTTCGAGTACCCCCCCCCCCCCCCTCCCTTCCTCATAGACACATATAAGGTGGAACGTGATAGAGGTCTTTGAGGAAGTTACAAAACTATATACTTAAATTATAAAACAAATACGTAGACGGATTTCTTCATGAATTTACGTTCAAAATGTGATTTAAAAATGTTCCCTTCAACATTTATCATAACCGACCCATACAATGGTCCACGAAGCAATATGTCAAATCAATAAATGTTTTATCGCTGAGCATGACATTATGAAGTGCGATTGTTCTGCAGACAAATTCCCTATCATGCGTGTTAAGTGCATCGTAGAATATACCATCAGAGCAATTGCACTTCATTCTTCATTTCTTATATGATAGACATTTTCTTTTCGATTGATATCATAGTACTATATCACAGCATGTGATTCAATATCATAATAAGATTAAATGGAATAGCATCATATGTATCAATATAACATCAGAATATATGTTTACAATGTGATATGATACGATATTGTACGATACAAAATCATATGATAACCTACTATTCTGTATATTATATATTTATTACAAATAACATTACATAATTTCATGCCATAATGGTATCATAAGATGTGCCATATCCACAATCACATCAGCCAAGCAAGTGTGAATGAGATAGGATCAGTAGATCTTCCATATGTATAAACCGCTAAGAATAGTCTCGGAGAAAATCCAAAACAGGCTACATGTAGCTCTATGCTATGCATGTATATTCATAACAACATTAACAATTCAAGTCTGATGAGAAATGTTCTTGACGAGTATTTGTCTGCATTCTTAAGCAAAGTCTTGACGAGTATTTGTCTGCATTCTTAAGCAAAGTCTGACATTTGATATCATACTCCATATTCTTTGTAAAATATTTATAGCTACATTGACTATATGCAATTCTGAATGGGTTAGCATAACACTCTAACCTTAATAACACATGGGGGCAAGGATTTCACAATTATGGTAGTAGCTACTCTGTGTATATCAAATCAATTACGCACTCTGTTTGCATGTTATGATCCTTAGTGTAGAATAAACTAATGCATGTTTACAAAAATAACTATAGAGCCCCCTTCCACGCCTGAACCCATATTCCCTTTATGGCAAGACGATTGCATGTATCTCGATATAACTATGCATGTATTTACTCGTAATAACGAATATAACTCGTTGTAACTAGACACTTATTTGGTATGAGTCACTATTTTGTTAAAACAAGTAAATTCTTATTTTTGAAACAAAATTACGATTCCTAATATGTTTCAATCTGGTTACGTTTCATTTGAATGATAGATTTACTTATAATATGACAATGTTGGACTGCCTCCCTTAGGCATTACCAGAGAAATAATCCTTAATAAAATTTACAAGGGGGTCATTATTCTACGGGGGTCATTTTTCTAAACGTGAAATGGACTGATTTTTTGAAAAAGACATTTTTTTCTACGGACAAAAGGGGTCATTATTCTACGTCGAATAATGTCCGGGGGTCATTTTTCGATGTCGAAAAATGACCCCCGGTCATTATTCTATGGGAGTGAAAATTTGCCTCTACACCGGCTCAATCGGCTTACCCGGCGGGATGCGTGCACAATTCCGGCTCGCAATCAAGTGTGTCGCCGGTTTACCCGGGTACGCCGGGTCGTTAGAATGAAGTATAATAATAAATACTAAACAGCAGTGAGAAACTTATATTCAATCAGTTAAACACACAAAAAAAACAAGTGCACGTTGATTACACGTCACAAACACAGGGTCGTAATTAACAAATCACCTATCTTCAGCTGTTGATCAAATAATTCTTTTGAACAAAAATGGCAAATCAAATATTAGTTAACAGCTAAAAGAACGTGTAGAATATATTTGTGAAATTTGTCTTTGGGATTTATTACTCTCTGAAGTCAGGGCCGTAAGTAGGGTTCTAAATCAGGGGAGGCAGGGGATTGGGGGCCGCCGATTGACTTTACGACTGAAAATGACACTTTTTAAATCCCAATTTATCATGTTTGTGTTTCATTTGTACTATGTAAAGAATCGTAATATGGTGTCAAAGACAAAGGTGCTTGTCTTCATTTTAAACATATATCCTATAATATAACATTTATATAATTTTATTTTCTTTTTTGCCAAAAAATCAGACGAGGCAGTTGCCTCGTCTGCCTCATCGGCAGTTACGGCCCTGGAAGTCTCGTGTGCATGTTTCATGCTTTCTTAATTTTCTCACACTTATTGCCTTTAATGTTCTAATTAAACATACGCATTGATGTCAGTAGTTTACCCTGGCGGTTGAGGAGTTTTATGCTTTTGTTATGCCCACATGTCCAGACTTTTTCTTCACTGAGACAGCTAACAATGTGTAGTCTTCTATACCCAGTGTCTATGGTGGCGTGACGCGCGGCTCATCAAGCATTGGTTTGATTGAAGGATACGGTACAACTTCTGGTGACTTCATTGGTTTGACTGGAGGATACGACACAGCTTCTGGTGACTTCACTGTTTTGACTAGAGGAGACGATACAGCTTCTGGTGACTTCATTGGTTTGACTGGAGGAGACGATACAGCTTCTGGTGACTTCATCGGTTTGACTGGAGGAGACGGTAGAGCTTCTGGTGACTTCATTGGTTTGACGGGATGAGACGATACAGCTTCTGGTGACTTCGTTTGTTTGACGGGATGAGACGATACAGCTTCTGGTGGCTTCATTGATTTGACTGGAGGAGACGATACAGCTTCTGGTGACTTCATTGGTTTGACGGGATGAGACGATACAGCTTCTGGTGACTTCATTGATTTGACTGGAGATACAGCTTCTGGTGACTTCATTGAATTGACTGGAGGAGACGATACAGCTTCTGGTGACTTCATTGAATTGACTGGAGGAGACGATACAGCTTCTGGTGACTTCATTGATTTGACTGGAGGAGACGATACAGCTTCTGGTGACTTCATTTGTTTGACGGGAGGAGACGATACAGCTTCTGGTGACTTCATTGTGTCGCCATGTTCTTCTGTGTTAATGGATAATGATGACAAAGAACCAAATATTTCATTGAGATGATCTTTGTTTATTTTCTTAGGAGAAAAACTTGATAAAGTAACTCGAACTTTAGGCGGTAATTTTCTAAATTCGGAATTCCTAGATTTGTAAGTAGAGGCGACGGGGACGTCATTTGATTTAATTATTGATTTCAAGTCGGAAATGATCTGTGTGAGTTTAGTAATTTTCTGTGCGATTTCATCTGTATTCCTATTCAGGGTAGATAGGTGTTTGTTTTTCATCTCCTCAATGTCATATTTCCGTTGGTTGACAATCGCAGTGATCTCTCTGTGCCAGACTTCTCCTTGTTGGTCGGCAACTGTTTTCAGTTTCCCGTAATTCGTTTCTAGCTCGGCTTTCTCAGTTTGGACATCGGAGGCCATTTCTTTATATCGGGGATAGATTCTGGTCTCTAGATCTTAAAAATCATTTTGTAAATGTGTTTCAGAGCGGAGGCTTTCTAAAATATCTGATATATCGTGACCTTTGTGTTTTCCAAATAAGGCGCATGTAGAACAGACAGGCGCGGAATATTACATTTCTCACAGTAATGATAACTGTTCATCGGCGTGTTTCGGACATTTTGAGTAGTTAGGAGTAGACTTTCTGTGTAAATGGGACACGACATGGTGTCTTTTAAAGGAATCCGAGAGGTGCTCCCCGATACATGCCTTGCATAGGTTTATATTACAAAATTCACAATGACTGTAGGGGGATATTTTCACAGAGATCACACAGTAATCTGCGACGGGGTTGCGTCATTTCTGGTGACGGGGTCACACGAGCAGTTTACTGTAAATAAAAATGGGATCTTGATCAAGTTAAAATAACATGTAGACCTGTCGACCCTGTATTACTGAACCTTTAGCCCAACTGTACCTTTGGGACTAGGAGATCTGTATAATTTTGTCATGCTGTAGAAATCATTTACTATAAAACTGAATTTGTAAAGCATTAGTAAAGCACTTTTTATGAATCGAATTACTTCTTGAACATATGGAAAAAATACACTAGAATTACAAATACACATATCTTATCGGATTTTTAATGAACCGAATTACTCCTTAAACATATTGTAAATATACACAGGGACTACAAATACGTATACCATACTTGATCCAAATAGTATGGCAGAATTACAGAATGATATAACAACTTTGGTAATCTATTTTGATATTTCAAATGGAATGATAAATATGGGGCACCGATATACCAAAGTCATCCCCTCTCAGAATCATGATATTAATATTATGATCAAAGCGAACATTGAGCACATTAATGCCACAGCAACGTCAGAATGCTTGCGCGGGTCCAGGAATGTTTTGGGGGGGGGGGCAGCTTTTGCTTAGCATGCAAATGTAATAACTCATTTTTTTTCATACATCATTATACTTTGCAAATTCCAGGGGAGGGGGGGGGGGGGTCCGTTTCATATATATATCCCCGCTAAAATGTAATAAAATATCGATGAAGGGTCCTTGATTCCCTTGCATGTTTGTAAGATATTTTATGAAGTTGACAAGCGAAAGCGAGCCAGAAAAAAAAAATCAAAGTACTGAAAACCGGGCTTTTATGATGACATAGTACACTACACATTCGAGGTGAATAATAACAAAGTTTTCTACCTCTTCATTGCTTGAGTTTCTTAATTCTGTAGAATAAAGTTTGAAGCAGACACCTTGTAAACTTGTTCCCGTGACTTTTAATTAGATTTACAGTACTGTAAATTCCATAGTAATTACTAATAGATATCTTTAAATCCAACACAATATGGATCAGCAATAATACGTTGTAAAACAATGAATTGGAAAACGAATTTGAACTAAGCAACATTATCCATAAAGAATCTAGAAACTTTGGGTAGTATTTGCGCATAAAAATTTAAAGTTTTCACGTGCAAGATATTTATACTTATTCCTAATATCGAATCATACAATGGACACATAAATTAAATCAATGACTAAAATTATTTTGCAGTCACATTAGTTTTCATCAATTACAGAAAACTCCCTTAACTGGCACTTAATTACATGTACAATCAGATACATGTACAGTAATATATGGTTATTGAACTTATATTGGTGAATATTGGCACGAGTTGGCTGTGAAAATGCACGAGCTTGCGAGCTAGCGTTCAATAAATTCTCAGGATATTGAACGCTAACATTCTCTAGATTTTACGCAGATTTTACATGTATAATAGACTATTTATTAGCTATATAATAAATCCTTATATTAACGCTATGAATTGAGGACCGCAGCGTGTTGTGCGCCCCTGTATTCGGGGGGAAATAACTCGCGCTGCATTTTTAAAAATGTATCCCATTTAGAGGTCTTTAATCCAAATACAAGCATTTTACCACGCGACATTACGGAAACTCCCAAAATCAGAATTTTTCAGGCGCAACGTCATGGAAAAGAAACCATATATTGATTGATCGGAGAAACTTATTTTTGCATTGTTCGATCGGACAAGTATAAACTCTACATAGGCTACTTTTGACTTTGGTATTGCGAATTAAGCTGAAATCTTATATAAGACTAGTTGCATTATTCAGCTACCAATAAATTTTTACTTCATATAATTAACGATTCTTTTCACTTAGTTCGTTATCTCCGGATTTGATCAAAATTTCTATAAATTTTACCAGCCTTCGTATCTTCATTTTCTTGCTCTTTTAAACAATGTCAATATTTGAATAAGTGCTCTAATCTAAGGTACACGGAGTTGAGAAATCAGGACAATTGTGTTTAATTTGAGATTGTGTATTATGTGTTACATACAATAGTATATGATGTACGCCTCATGTTTAGTAGTCGTCAAGAAAGCAATTTAATTTGAATTTAAACAAAGAAATTCTTTGGAACACATACTCTAAAAATATTTAGTTCTTACACTTCCAAAAAATTTTCGGCCCATAAATTTGGTGCTTGCACCAATGTTTCTTGTACTTATTTTCAATATAGTGTAGAGACTCAATAATTTACACAGTGAGCTTTGAATGTGAAGTGAACTGTCAAGTTGGGTCAATATTAGCATAATATGCATGTGCTTTTGAAATTGGAGAGAAACCAATAATAAAACTAACATGTAAAAAGAAAACTATCATGAAAAATATAATTACAAGCAGTATTTTTTTTCAGTACATGCCTTTCAACGCCTGCTTAATCTAAATTGTCGTTTTCCTGAAAATCTACGTATGCAATATAGACATACATTTGTATATGTATACCAATATAAATCTGTTTTATCATGAATAATTGGACTATTGAAATACTTTAAAAAGAGAAATACCAAAAGAATAAATATGCTTAAATACTCATTTCAATAGATCAATGTTGGTGTTAACCATTACATAGTACATCTAGTTGTCATTAAAATGATATTGTAACACACAAAAAAAGAAAATGACTTCATATCTTTATGATATAAAAATTAAAACTTTCCAAATTAGCAAACATAATGCTTATCAACTTCAGAGGGAAAGGTATAAACAGCTAGTAGACCTTGAATGCAAATTCACCACAATTTTCCTCAATTGTTTTTGTTGTTGTTGTTGTATTAATATCATGTAAAATTGCATTGCAATCTAAAATTCTACGGTCAGAAACTATAGATCATGAATTTAAAAAAAAAAAAGAAAGTGACGTAACTATTTTGTGTTAACATTGCTATCAAAATTAAATAAAGTTCAGCACAAAACTAAGACACAATGTATATACACCAAACAACATCTAAATATATTAATTTTTCACAACTACATAAGGTAACGAAAACGGCACAATATGTTAATGATTATTACACAAGGATTTTGAGGTTTGGCAACCAAAATCATCACAATAATTGGAAAAAGAAGGATTGCAAAGATGTGTGTCTATGTTGAGTACATTAAACTATTCAATAATTAATTACCTTTTTGAAAAAACTACATAATTTATACATATGTACACTGTTTCAATGTGTGTGGATGGAGCTGTGTGTCCATATGGTTGTGGCAAATTACCGATGCCTGACATTGATTTCATTGTTTTGTTGCGCTAACTTAAAAAAAAAGATAGGGGGTATATAAAGAAGGGGGTAAAAACTGTCGAAACATTCATGTGGAGGACCCCCCCCTAGATTTCTGGATCCGCATATATGCATATCATCACATAAAGAGAAAAATAAAGTTTTAGATTAAATGGGCATGGACACGATTTGAGCTATAAGAAAAAAAATTCTAATTTTATTTTTCCATTTTTAATATTTAGAATGCTTAATTATGGTATTTCTAATCTTCAGCAAAAATTTGAATGCCAATTGCCGAGATATATTGGAGATACAGAGATCAGAATTCTTTGTTATGTAAACAAGGCTCGTGCCATATTTTTGTTTACATATGTTAAATATACTAGTAAAAGTTTCGTTTAAAGCAGATTTTTTTAATTTACAAGTTAATTCTTAACACAATTAAATAGTTTCTAGTGTTTGTCACATCTCATTTTGTTTTAAACATTGTTGAGTCCTTATATGTCCGCCTTCGCTATATGTCCGCCCGATTTTGGACCTAACTGTCCTTATATGTCCGCCTGCACAATATGTCCGCCCAATTTTGTTTTCAAAGAGTCACTATATGTCCGCCTGCACTATATGTCCGACCATTTTTTTTCAAAGTGTCACAATATGTCCGCCTGATTTTTGAACGAACTATTACAATATTTCCACCTATATTAGAATTTGATTACTATATAACGTCGGTGAAAAAGACATAATATTTCGAATTCTGTACAAAAGACATAATTCGACATTTATATAGTAGGGAAGCCTGCTGAGGCCATTACATAGAAAGAACCTTATTTTATTGCGTTTAATCGCAAAACGAAGTTTGCGAATAAATGCAAAGATTATTGCGTTTAAACGTAAATTGTTGTACGCAACTGCAAGTTGTGCATTACATAAAATATACCATTAATTATATGGCCTGTGTCATCCCCACTGAGTTTTATTTAACAATTAAATAATTCTGTGCTGGCGCAATGACGCTTTGAGGGACTACAGCTAGCTCCCATAGCAAGAGTCTCATAGCTGGATGGTCCAACAACGTGATTTGTGAATTCACGAATATGACATGTATTCTTTGCACTTTGTGCCAGCGGAACAATGTGTTGAGAACACATGTCCGTGTCGGTTTGTCATATGACTTTGAGTCTAGTTTAAAACGTGTTGTGTCAGGTTTTAATTTTTAATTACATAAGCTACCACATGCTCTGTTGTGTCCGACGTACTTTATTATAATAGCCACATGTTGCGTTGTATGTAGTTCCGTTAGCGTGGCAATGTTTCTGTTTTATGCTATTGTTAGATCAACGACATTATATCTTTGGCAGGACTGTTTTAAGGATTTTAATTACGTTTAACGGAATGTGTTCGTGTGTTAGCGTGACTATGCGTGACAATTTTAGTGCGATCACCTGCGTGTTTAGAGTTACGTTAAACGACTGCATGTTGTGTGTAGTTGCGTTACCGTGACTATACGTGTTGTTTATAGTTGAAAGAAACCATTAAGTGTTGTGTGTAGTACTGTTAGCGTGTTATTTACTGAGAATCGTTAAACAATGAAGAGTTTTGTGCAGTACAGTTAGCGTGTTGTTTACAGTGAAAATAATCCATGGAGTGTTGAGTACAGTACCGTTAGCGTGTTGTTTACAGTGATAATAATCCATGGAGTGTTGTGTGTAGTACCGTTGGCGTGGTGTTTACAGTTTTGTTAAACTATAGAGTGTTGTGTGTAGTATTGCCAGCGTGTTGTTTACAGTTATGTTAAACCATAGAGTGTTGTGTGTAGTACCGTTAGCGTGTTGTTTACTGATTGCGTTAATCCATGGGCCGTTTTGTGTAGTACCGTTAGCGTGCTGTTTACAATTACATTAAACCATAGAGCATTGTGTGTAGTACCGTTAGCGTAAAGTTTACGTGAGTGTTGTGTGTAGTACCGTTAGCGTGTTGTTTACAGTTACATTAAACCATTGAGTGTTGTGTTTAGTACTGTTAGCGTGTTGTTTACAGTTACGGGAAAACACTGTTGAGTTCAACTACTTGAGCTTGACTTCGTTTTGGTTATTTTCATGTTCTTGTTAGACTAATGGCGACTTGAGTATAGGTGCGTCAGCGTAAGTTTTTGTTTGTTATAATTCAATCTTTGTTAAACCAGCGACGTGTTGTTTGTAGCTGCGTTTGCACAAGTTCGTGTTGGTTATCATTCCATGTTATTGTACGGTCGACGACATTTTGTGTGTACGTAGTTGCTTAAATGATTTAATGTTATTCTAAGACCAACGATGTGTTATTGCGTCTGAGTGACTTAAAGCTGGTTATCAAATTACGTTATTGCTAGTACGAGGACGTGTTGGGTGTATTTTTTTGCGTAGATCTGACTGTGTGTTGGTTAGAATATAATGTTATTATTATACCAACGACATGTTATTAAATTGGGTTTGTTTGGCTTTAATTTGCGTTTCCTAACGTAAATAATGAGAAAATATGGCATGTGATAACACTACGTTAATCTAAACTTCGCGAATATTGGACACAATAATGTTGTGTTCTCTCGCATAGGCCTAGATAATTAGAAACTGGAAGTGCAGGGCGTTGTTATGTCGTGTTGTGTTGTCTAACGCAAATAATAAGAAACATGAAATATGAGACGTTATTTTGTCACATAATAACGCAATGTTTACTTGAATGAGTGTGCTGCAACCGTGGTATGTTTAAAAACTTTTTAGAAAGTGTGAGGGGTTGTTATGTCATAGAATAACGCAATGTTTTCTCGATTGAATGTATATTTTTCTGCGCAAGTGTATGGGATAGTGATGCGCCCATGTTGCGTTCCCTAATGTAATTAATAAGAAACGAAGTGTGGGGTGTTGTTATGTCATGGAATAATGCAATGCTTACTTGACTGAATGTGTGATAAACACAAAAAAACACAAAAAACCTTGAAGTGGTGGGTGTTATGCCGTAGAATAACGCAATGATTAATTGTAATTATAATTTTCTGCGCATGTGTCTGAGCTAGTGTGTCCATGTTGTGTTCGCTAAATTTAAACTTACGTGCGTGGCGTTGGAATAACGGTATGTTAACTCAATTCTCCGCGAGTGTATGGCGTAACGATTTGTTGTGTTTTCTTACGTGAATACATGTAATGAGATACTTGAAGAGTGAAGCGTTATTATTTTGTAGATTAACTCTACGTCATCTTTTAGATATCCGTGAGTGTATGAAGTAGTGAAGCAACCTTGCTGTTTCCTAACTTAAATATTAAAAAGAAAAACAAACAAACAAACAAAAAAACTTGCAGTGAAGCGCGTTGCTAAGTCATAGATCCTTGACTGAGAGAGATACTTTTATTTGCTATTTTCTAATGAACGATCTATATGTACACAAAAACACGGCACTTCCTTACAATTTTAGGCTGAATTCTAATTCAATCATAATTCTATAAAAGGGAAAGTTTTGTGAATTTGTAAAAGATTATCATGAAGTTGTGTTACAACACAAGTCAACCCAGAAAGTTTAGGGACATCGCTAAATTATGGCATAGCTTTTCCAAGTGCATTTTACACAATAAATATAGCATGTTTGATATAAAAATGTTTGCTATCTTCCTTTGATTACCAAAGTAAAGAAATTGTATACATATGGATGAAAATAAAATGGAGAATGCTGATAAAACACTGCGACAGCTTATTTTCTGAATGGGAACTATTTCTGGAGAATGATTGTTTTATCGCATCCGCTATCATAAGCCGATAGTGACGTACCATTATGCACAATGCACTCTCCGAATGAAGTCACAAAATACGCAAATTTGCTCTTTTATTGCTTTTACTCAAGGAAGTCAGATTAGTTTAGCTATGGAATATACTCAGTTCATTCACCAAACAAGAAAATTGTGCGAACTTAACAGATGTTCAAATGTGAGACTTTGATATTATAAGCTGTAAATAAATGATATCATGTCTAGACTAAGAATTTTTTGTCAGGCGCGTAGCTGCCTATACCGGTCACACCCGCCGTGAGCCCTATATCTTGATCAGTAAACGGAGTTAGTTATTCATAGTCAAAATTAGTGTGTCACGAACGCCCTAACGATCTGTATGAAACACGTCAGACAGCATTTGACCCAATGATAGGATGTATTGGCAAACTAGATCGTTATAACGACCACAGAACTTGGGAATAGCTGACTTTAAACAAGACTGTTGAAACCCCTGTACCATCAACTTGTTTGGCAGTAGCTTGCCTCGATTTGAAAACTGACCATACGCAGAACAAGCTCTTGCGTATCGAATCAGTCGAGAGATATAAACACCATATGCAGGTGATAATGGAATATTGCTACATAAATATGGGAAGTTGACAATGGAGAAGCTGAAATCACCCCGTTTGTCATAAAGTTGAGTTGTTAGTTTGCCGTTAATATCTACTTTCAATAAAATATCTGAGTATGAAGCAGAAGTGGACGACTCTGTGGTATCTTTTATTTCGAGCTCACAGCGATATATCGAATCGACATATGAATGAAAGGTATTACATATATTGTTAATAGATAAGACGTCTTCGATATATCTAAATGTCGAATTGAAGGCCACAGCAAGATATTTTTTTTTTCACGTAGAAGTTTTTGAATAAATTCTGCTTCATATGAATATAAAAACAGGTCAGCTAACAAAGGAGCACAATTCGTGCCCATGGGAATTCCAACAGACTGTTGGAAGACCTGATCACCAAAGGCCACGAAGATATTGTCAATGAGGAACTTTAGCATATTTTTTATTTCAACTTCAGAGTACTTGTGCGTGGAATGAGAGTGGTGTTTAACAAAGTAAGTTTTTGAATGACTGATCACTAGATATAAATATTTCCGTTTTTGTTGAAGAAGCAACTGTCTTTGATGTCAAAAAGTCAAGTCTTTAATTTATCGTGAGGAATGGTCGTGTATAGTGTTGAAAAGTCATAGGTTTTAATGCTATTGATTTGGGAAAAATTATGTGATTTCAAGTTTACTAAAAGTTCTTTAGAATTTTTAGAATCCACAGTTGATTAACACCACTTCTGGCATATGTAGTCGCACAGTAAGTTTGAAGTTTCTCCTTCACAGCTGTTAACATTTTCGTGAGGAGCAAAGATAGGGGCTTGGTAGAACACTTACTGGATCCAGCAATGTATCTTTGTTTGTAAGGGTTTTTATGTAGTTTAGGAATCCAGTATAGGTACGGTAACTCATATTCATTCGACCCATTGACTGGAATATTAAATGTGTCTAAAACTGAAGCATGGTTTTGAAGAATTTTCGTCTTTTGAAAGGGAAGTTGGAGTAAAAGTATGATTACCAAAAGCGGAATTAATGCCAAGTTCGTTTAAAATACAGTTGTAATAATGAGCCTTACAAAGACAATGTTGTTACAAGCTCTGTCAGCTGGAACCAAAAGATATTCCTCATGTAACCTATCTAATCATTTTATCATTTCTGGTTTACTAAACACAGGGGGGTAGATGGTATGTACTTTGTTTTAATATGTCTAATGCGGGGTTTAATATTCCTCTTATACTTTTAATCCATTCTGACAATGTATCAAGTTCTTCTTTTTCATATTTAGCCCACCGTCTGGCATAATCTTCGACATAATTCATAATAGAGATGAAGTTAGGTCGTCAATTTGAAGACCGAGGTTATCTGTATTTAGGACCTTTTAGAATAAGTGATTTGAGGTCCTCATTTTGAACTACATCAACATCACCAGTAATGACATGTTCAGCTGGACTATAGTTGAAAGAAGATGAAAAACAAGAACACGCAGGTGGATTAAGTATAAGATGGTCTATATCTAGGCACTACAAAGATTGTTTATAATTAAAAAGTTTGGA
This sequence comes from Ostrea edulis, assembly GCF_947568905.1. NCBI lineage: Eukaryota > Metazoa > Mollusca > Bivalvia > Ostreida > Ostreidae > Ostrea > Ostrea edulis. The sequence continues at coordinate 25,066,667 of NC_079167.1, read as the reverse complement.
TACAATACTAGAAGTATACTTGTAGGAAATACTGGGTGTTTACTTGAACTTGAAATAAGTTGGAATACAACTGAACTTTTTTATAACGAAGAATATTGCTTACTTTTTTGTATATTGACGACATCTACATATTCCTCTGTTTGTAAATTTGAGTTTAAGGAACTGGCGGCATGATTTGGAAGGAATATCATCCATGACCCGTGGTGGTTTAAAGAACCTGTGATTTACAATATCCATCATCATTGAGTTCAGTCTATATTCAGGTGTTGAAAAATTCAAGTATAGACTAGCTGTGGCTTCTTCAAATAACGTATGTAAAACTCTCAATGGAAAAGAGTAAAGTTTCTTACGAATATGATGTGGACCTTATTTTCTGTTGACATAAGGTAAAAGTGAATCAAACGTGACATCATTTATACTTGGTCTTTTACAGATGTATATGAACAATGTCCATGACTGCGTTTCCGTCTTTGAGTATTGGGAAAGAGTCCCATCACATTCATGTTATTTTCTTGTGGACTAGTCAAATCCCACATCATATACATTATCATTACATCCATTTGGAAATGCAGTAACTAGAGTCCTGATCCGGTGATCTTCTCGTTGTCTACGAAAAGGGGTACTTAATGTTGGATTCTTTGTATGATGGTAACTTTTCAAAAATCCTTACCTAAATTGAAGGCGGATCTGTAGCTCTCTGACCTGTCCCAATGTTTCTTTTTTTTTTTTTTTTTTTTTAAAGCTACAGTTCTGCAGTTATGTAGGTATATGAAAATATTAACGAGCAATATAGCAGCAAGGGGACTCCTTTTATAATAAAAATAAGCCAAATCAAACGGCACAAAATGAATAAATAAAAAAGAAATAGAAAGAAAAATGATAATACCGGTAACGGGTATTTAAAAGTCTAGGTGACACTTCAGGTTTTCTCCCGTGTTTTCTTATGTAGCATGGTCATACACCATTTTTAAACTTCCGCATGTTACGATTAAATGCTTGCACCCGGATTGTTCGATGTTTTTCTTATTTCTCTATTCAGATACACCTCAGAGAAACATGGAGAGGATTGTCATCTCTACGTATACATTGTTTATTCTGGCTTTTCCTCTGTCTGTTAGTTCTAACAACATCGCCATGTTACAAGGAGATATTCATCTCGGTGGACTTTTCAAAATATTCAATGACGAGCAATGCACCAGTGAGATAGATGCAATGTCTGTTCGGAATTTCGAGGCTGTTAAGTGGACATTAAAGAAATTAAATGAGGCTGATTACTTGCCGGGCATTACACTGGGTAAGGAAACCAATTTTTGGATTTGTGTTTATGATTTGTTGTATTAAAACGTTAAAGGTTTTTTAAATACCTGAAACAGGCTGAATGCTTTGCTAGCCATCCGATATTACAAATAAGCGTAATTATATCGTGTGTGCTTTTCTCCTTTATTTAGGCATAGAGGGGTTCCCTACATGCAACGTACAAGGAAGAGCATTGGAGCATACAACTAGAATAATACACAGAAACCTTCGTGATCCAGCGGATCACACATCACCTCCTATTGCAGGTATTGATTCATATCGGACGGACAGGACCTAATGTGTGTTTTACACACGCACCCCCCCACCCCCACACGCACCCCACCCACACGCAGAAAATATGCATCCCTTCAGTTTGTAGTTTTATATCATAGATAAGGGTTATTATATGTTGTGTGCTTTTTCTCCTTAATTGTATATTATTTAATGTCCCTCTCGAGAATTTTTCACTCATATGAAGACGTCACTATTTGCTGGTGAAGGGCAGCAAAAGTTAGGCATATCCTTTGTTCAGGTATAGCTACATGTAATGTAAGGAATTGATCGTTGATTATTATATGATTTAAAGGAATAAAATCCAAAATTATTACATAATAATTAGCGATCAGGACCCGGTTGTATCAACGAGTCATTAAATTTAATGTGACATTAACCCTAATAGGTTATTAAATCCTTAATGTGGCATTAGTTAATGGGTTCATTAAATACCGTTGTATGAAACGATTGTTATTAAAATCACATTAGCTTTTTTATTTACAAATTATAGTATTTGATAATAACATATATACATTCACACACATAGTTTAGTTACAATAACATATCAAGGTTGACAGTAAAGAGTGGAAAGGCATTAATCAAAAATATTTTCCATACAGCCCAGATTGTACTGAATTTTTTAAAATTAGTTTTTTGAAAATATACAATGGTCAATTTCATATTTCATCCTAATATATTGTAATATACCCTCAAAAGATGGTAATCTGTTTTGTTTGCAACATAATATATATATATATATATATATATATATATATATATATATATATATTGTTTGGTATATAAAATTATGAAATTTATTACTTTGTTGGAATGTTGTAATGGACAATCACCAAAAATAATATTAAATACATTGAAACCAATTCTATTTGTTTGTTTTCTCATAAATATGTAAACTTAGTTGGTTCCACAAAGTTCCTATTTTGTCGCAAAACACAAAAATATGTTCAATGTTTTCAGAGCTGTGTCCACAAAATGGGCAAATATCATTATCCACAACTTTGATTTTTTTTTCAAGTAACATTTAACAGGTTTTCTATGTAAAATTCTATATTCCAACCATTGTGCTGCTGAATCTGACGTTAATTTAAAACATATTTCAAAAACTTCTTTGGTAATGATATCTCTATAGCCCCTCAAAAATGGACAGGAATTCCATTTAGCAATTGAAGTCGGAATTTCTTCTTTATAAGTAATGTTCTTATATATATAATTTGTGCATTTCTTATGTAATAGTATATCTTCATAGTTAATAGGTGTGGCTGGACCTTTAACATATTTTTTCAACTCTTTTGACAAACACGGTGTTTTTGCCATTGTAGAAATAGAATGTATAATACTGTTGTATTGATCAAGTCTAGGGAATTCTGTTAAAGTAAATATATCATTCAGGTCCATGTTGATCAAATCAGAGTCATAATTCTGATATAGATTTTCATAAAACTGTTTGATTTCTTTCAGAATATCTGATTGATTATAGATAATCCCATTATCTTGGGTTTCTATTTTTTAATTGTCTTATTTAAATAGTTTCTTGCCTCTAGATGACAAAAATATTTTGTGGGTTTTCCCCCTTCTTCAATCCATTTCGCTCTAGAACGCACAAAGCGACCTTTTGATTTTTCCTTTCTTATATTTTCCCATTGTTTTTCTTTTTCTTACAATACCCCAAGCTCCTCCGAGTCATTGATTTCGATTTCATTGATTTCTTCTATCAAACTGACTTCTAAAGTATTTCTTTCTCGTTTTTTGTAAGACGAGTAAGAAATTGTCATTCCTCGTATTTCCATAAGTAAGGTTTCTAGAAATAAAGCATCATCAAGCTCAGAATTCTCATCTAGAGAGTCATGGGAATATTGTGTTTTTACTAATTGAATATATTGTTTTAACTTTTCAACAAAGACTTTGTCAGATAAAAGTAGGTTATTGAACTTCCATAAACCCCGCCTTCTCTCAAATATGTTAAATCTGAACTCGATGACTACTATGGAATGGTCAGATCTATAACCAGATCGAATTGAACAGTCTTCAGTGATATTGGTAAAGTTTTCTGAGATTAAGATATAGTCCAGGCGTGCTTGCTTAAATGGCTTTTTTCCCCTCTAAGTATACAATTTATTACATGGTTTGAGAACTCGCATATAGTCTACTAAATGTAAATCATTCATAACCTCAATAAGCATATCCTTTGCCTTGTGATTATTGACATGACGATAATTTTGAGTATCCAGAGATTGATCCAAAGTTATATTAAAGTCTCCACACAATATGAAGTAATCATTATCGAAACCTATAAAACATTCTCGTACTTTTTCATAAAACTCTGGACAATCAACATAAGTCCATAAATATTAACTAATGTTGTTCTATTGTTATTTAAAATACTTAAATCAGTTGCTAATAAGTTTCCATTGGAGTCTTTCTTTTCTTTGTGTAATTCAAGTTCAAAATTATTGTTAAAAAGTACTGTAACACCTGTGGAGTTGGAAGAAAAAGAATTAAAAACACATTTGTATCCCAATGTGCTTCTATGCAAGCCTCTATATCACGTGTGAAATGAGTGTCATGTAAGCATACAATAGAAAAACCTTTTGTTTTATAAAAATTCAAAACATCTTGCCTTTTGGATGGAGTAGAAAGCCCCTGGTAGTTTATAGTAACTACCTTTACAGTATCAACCATGACAATATTCGTAGAAACACATACATACATACATTCACACAGTAATGGCCTAATATAACAACAAAAACATGAAAAAAAAATAGTGAAAAAATAAAATAAACAGGTCAAGAATAACACTCTGCAGCGAAACACCTGATACTCGTTACCGGAAGTCCATTGGGCAAGTTAAATATAAGGTTCAGTCCGAGAAAATACCAAGTTCCCGGAAAAGTCTTATTTCGAGTTTTTCTTTATTTTAGTCGGCAGATCGTCGGCAGGGCCGTAAATTAACCTTCAATTTGGAGGAGGCAGGAAATTAGGCGGGGGCCTTGGCGGCCCCCAGACGCTGAGCACATTTTGTGCACACTGAACACGTTTCGTGCAAAATCCTTGATTCTAGGGCCTTCTAAAATGTTACTTGACTAACTCATTCTAAAAGAAAGATTTGGAATGCTTTTTAAGGGAGGTATCATGTTCTTAGTTATTGGAAACAACATAAATTCTAATGAACTTTAAATTTTAATTTTTTTTGGCTCAAAAGTTGGAGGAGGCAGCTGCCTCCTCCGCCTCCATGTAATTTACGGCCCTGGTCGGTGATATAGAATTTTACCTTACGGTTGTTTGACTTTAATTTGGGATACACGGCACCGTTGGCAAAACCACGCTGAGTCAATTTCCTCAAATTTTGTTTGCTCCGAAATAAGGCCCGTGTTCGCTTTAGTGACGTCGTCGACGAGTTTTTTGCCCTTTCCGAAGTTCTTCACATCCGACCGTTTTCTCATTACTCGTGCCTTGACATTGGAATTTAAGACCTTAACAATGATTGGCCTTATCTTTCCTTTTCCAGGTATCCTATGCACCGCTATTAGTTCTCTGTTGTCAAGTTGAACTTTTACGTTTTTCATGAATTCTTTCACAACCCGCACGTATTTTCGCTAGGTTTCTCAGGTAATCCCATGATTTTAAAGTTATTTTTCCTGGAGAATTGTTCATTCGAATTCCCTAGCCTGAGGGCCTCTCTAGAGGTGTGTTCAATCTCCTCCAAACTTTGCTTTGCTGCTTTGCTACTCTTAGTTCTCTTTTACACTCGACAAGTTTTCCCGTAAGAATCTGCACGGGTTTTTTTTCAAGATTGTCCATATTTGCAGTCATTTTCTCCAACTTTTTGTTATAATTATCTGTAATTTCAGCACATCTTTTGCCCATTTCTTTTATCATTTCTTTTTCTCTGACTTTATTGTTTTCAATAACAATTTTCTGCACTATCGTCATAATTGTTGACTCCAACTTATCGTCTTTGATTGGTTTTTTTCCAGTTCATTTTTCATTTCAGTTAAATCTCCCTGAATCTGTGCAAACGATTTGCTTACCTCCGAGGTTTCTTTTGTTTCCTTTGTCTTTTCTGGAGTCATTTTCTCCTTCTTACGGTCGGTATTATAGAGCCAGACTCCCCCCCCCCCCCTAGTGAGACTTCCCCCCGGAAGTCTGGCTCTAGAGTGAGCCTTCCCCCCTGCGGAAGTCTGGCTCTAGAGTGAGACTTTCCCTCGGTAGTCTTGCTCTAGAGTGAGCCTCCCCACCCCAGCAGACGTGCTATAGAATAAACCTTACCCCCAGGGGGAAGACTCACTCTAGAGCCATAACACCCTCTTGAAGTCACGCTCTAGAGGGACACCCCCGCTTTCATCCCCTCCTATGCAAACTATGAAATACATTTTAGTTTATCGGGCAGGGAATTACTTACATATCCACCTTTCTACCTACCTACCTATACCTATCTACCTACCTACCTTTAAAAAAAAATGTTTTATTTTTGTATTTTCAACACATTTATACATACAAACATTCAAGCTGTAATCTACACTCGCTCATTCACACTTGCAATTACTCTGTGCACCTTCTGTATCAACAATAACAGTGAACTGTATATATGATATATACATGTATAATATATACATACACATACATAAATATATATACACATATAAACATACATATATACACATACACATTCAAAGATAAAGGTAATTATTTTATTTTTCATATAAATGTATTATGGTTTTCAACAAACTACTTGTCCATTATATTATCATACAATGCCTATTTACCAAGCATTTTGGATTTCCTATGAAATACATTTTGACAATATTTTTCTAAATTTCCATAGTATTTAAACAGATTAATAGTTTCACTGAGATAAGTTTCCCACTTCTCTCTTTTGAGTTGTGGGGCTATGAACTCCTTTTCCTTCAAAACTTGATATAAAAATTTAACATAAGAACTAGAGTTCATTTTCTGCACAATACACTGATTTGGACTCAACAATTCATGATGTACTTTGCATTGTTTTTAAAATCAGCAATTTGTCTTTTAATTTGAATCCCAAGGTGTAATAACTTGCATTCCCAAAGAAGAAAAAGATAGACGCTATATAAAAAATTGGCGACCAATATTATTATTAATGTTGATTACAAAATTGGTTTTAGTGCCATAGCAAATCGTTTAAAGACAGTACTAACAAGTATCATCGGTGACTCTCAGAAGGGTTTTATAAAGGGACGGTTTATTGGTGAAAGCACTCGTTTTTTGTATGATTTGATTGACTATCTAAATCAAAGTACTTAAAGTACTCGTGGGAGTTGAACATTGTGGAAATTCAGTTAGAACAGATAGCACTGGAAGGGTAGGGGGATAAATGACTGAATATTATCATGATTTTAAATACAAATCAATTGTTGTTGTTTTTCAAAGCGTTACAACAGCAAACATGGATAATGGAAGGCCCATGGGCCACAACGCTCCTCAAGTAACTGAAGTCGTGTTGTTGTTTTCTAGAATTTCACCCCTTTATATTCTCATGAAAAATGTGACCACATATTATGGCCCAAACATTCAGATCAATATGGTTTTCAATGCCTTGCAGTTATGAAGAAGTTTTCCCCCTGTATATATACATTCAAGTTTAATCCTAGTTGTAGCTAATTCTAAGGATTCATTACTTGAAAAGGTAGTCCAATATGCTAAACTGTCACCTGGGTATACTACAGTCCTGTAGAGGATCAATGGAATGGTAAATAATTGTATAATAACTCAAAATAAATGAAATGCAAAAAAATAAAAAATTGTCCGGCATCGGAAATGCACAAGCCGAGTTGTGCAAGGAATGGGCATAGAGGGAACCGGCAGAAAAGTTTGCAAGAATTATCAAGCAGGGAGCAAAATTTTGCGTACATAAATTTCAGCCGACTTAAATCCTTTGTGACCTTGACCTTTAACCCTTGACCAAAATCAATAGGCTTCTTTGTCTCATCAAAGGCGATATTCCATCTAAGTTTAATTGAGATCCTATAATTTGTTAAAAAATCATAGTGCAGAAAACAAAATTTTCTCCAAATTTCAGTCTATTTATAGCCACTGTGACTTTGACCTTGTGATCCCAGAATCGATAGGCTTCTTGTCTTACTTAATCGATCTAAGTTTGATTGGGATCCTATAATTCGTTCAAGAGCTATGGTGTGGAAAACAAAATTTTCTCTAAATTTCAGTCTATTTATAGCCAGTGACCTTGACTTTTGACCTAGTGACCCCAGAATCGATAGGCTTCCTGGTCTTACTGAGGGTGACAATCCATCTAAGTTTGATTGAGATCGTATGATTCGTTCAAGAGCTATGGTGCGGAAAACAAAATTTTCTCCAAACTTCAGTCTATTTATAGCCACTGTGACCTTGACCTTTGACCTAGTGACGCCAGAATCGATAGGCTTCCTCATCTTACTGAGGGTGACAATCCATCTAAGTTTGAATGAGATCCTATAATTTGCTCAAGAGCTATAGTGCGGAAATGAAATGTTGATGCGTGCCCGCCTGCCCGCCCAAAGGCACTTCATCAGATCATAAGCCGAGTTCGACTTAATCGCAACTCCGCTAAAAATGAAACACTAGTCAAATAATGTTATTTATTGCCAAGGTATTTGGGATATTATACTGTGGCTCAAACAGGGGGTGAATGAACCTGACAGAATGGGAAGAATATAGCGGAATCAGACTCGTGATGTTGGAAATCTATAGTGATTAATAAACTATACATGTACAAGATCCATAACTATTTTTTTTCCAGTTTGTGAGGGAGAATCCTCATGTCTCTTTCATCTGTAGACAAATAAACAATGTGTTTTGACCAGAGCAATTTCCAATCCTTTTTGCAGCATAAATTCAACATTGTGGCAACTGGGTTAAACTTTGATAGTGAAGTCAAACATGGCAGCACCTTATCCCATGCTCTTAAAATTTCTGTTTGACACACTCTCATGACATCCACTCAAACATTACAGAGTGCAGCAAAATCTCATTGTAATAGGGGATTCAAAATGGATAACTGGTACAAAATATGGTACATACTATTAAAAAAGGATAATGAATTTGACATATTGATGTCTTGGAAAAGGAAATTCTGACATCGGGGCTCTAAGCGTTTTCAAACATTGTCATTTGATAAAAGTGTTCTACATTTTTAAAAATAGAGATTAATATGTCTTTACATACATAGGTGAGAAAGTTTCCATTATTCCTAGCCGAGACATACCATGTATGCACAAAAAATTCATAAACAAATATCACACTACTCACGTAGAAAATGTGGACCTTACCGTCATCAAGCGCAGCGAAACACGCCTTTCGAGATTTTCGTCGACGAAAGCTCGGTAACAGTAATGAATAAGGTACACTCATTTTGTATCTATTTTGTGACTTTCTTTATTAAAAGACACAGTTCTCTAATGTGTAACGTGCAATTACTACGTAATTCAATAACTTGAAGCATGAAGCAGTTTCACTTTGCAACCGGATATAAGAAATTTTATTTCGTATTCCGATCCCAATCGAAAGTTGTTGACTGGGAATGACGTGTTTTAATTCAATATACATGTAACATCAAGCATTTTTTATATCACATTAAAAAAAACCCCCAAATATATACCACACGCAATGTTGTAGAGTTATTTCTTGTAAATTTTCTGAGGTTTCGCACCATATTCGATATTTCGCACCACGGTGTCAATAGGTCTTGTGTGCAGTTGTCGTTCGTTTCCCTATCAATGTTTATAGGTGACGCTGCGCTACAAACGACAATTTTCAACCTTATCTTTTTTTTTTTTTTTTTTTTTTTTTTTTTTTTTTAAAAAAAAAAAAAAAAAAAAAAAAAACCTTATCTTTTATTTTTCTATGTATATCAGTATCAATTTGATCGAAATCCTGTATTCAAATTGATTTGAATACAATATCATTGCATTTACTTACATGTCAATTATCAAAATTAGATTAATTCAGAAAAGTTACATGGATTATTTAATGGCGGATGTTTATAAAAGTTTATGTTGATTTACCTAGGAGTAAATCAGCTGACACAGAACCCCCGCTGACGACCACTATACAAATCAATACAAATTACTGCGCAGAAAAGTGCGTGATGACCCAAGGAGATTGAACATAGTTCAACTCCCAAAAAGGAAAATCAGCCAGGATTGTTATTATTATTAGATTTTGAAAAAGCTTTTGATTCATTGGAATGGGATTTTATTGTAAAGGCACTCAGGTCCTTCAATTTTGGGGAATCTATTGTAAAATGGTTTCTTACTCTATACACCTCTAGTACCAGTTGTATAATTAACAATGGAAACTTATATAAATTCTTCAGTCTTGAACGAGTCTGTAGACAAGGAGATCCATTGGCACCATATATCTTTATTATTACAGTAGAATTGTTGGCAAAAGCACTTAAAGAAAATCGAAATATTAAGGGTGTAACTGTGGCTGGAAAATAAAATAAATTAGGCCAGTATGCGGATGACTCTTTTTTAACGTTAGATGGCAGTGAACAATCACTTAGAGAATCTATGAGAGTTATTGATATGTTTAGAATGATTTCTGGACTACGTTTAAATATTTCAAAATCACAAGCAATTTAGTTGGGGAGCAAATCAGGTTCGGTGGAAACTTTGTGTAATGATCTGAAAATAAAATGGGGAAATAGCAATTTTAAGCTCCTCGAAATAGTATTTACAAAACATCTGGAAGACATAACTTTATGTAATTATCAATCTAAAATCAATGCCATTAAAAATTGCTAGGTTTGTGGACTAAACGGGATTTAACTCCAATAGTTAAAATAACAATTATCAAAACTTTACCATTTCCAAAGCTCATACACTTATTTTCAGCATTGCCTGACCCACCTAAACAAGTACTTAAAGAGTTGAATAAAATATTTTAAAAATTTATTTGGGGATACAAGGTAGAAAAGTTGAAAAGATATACAATTGTGGGTAATTATGATGAAGGGGGACTAAATATGGTACATTTGGTATCTTATATATATCTTATATTAAGCTGAAATGGGTCAAAAGGTACCTTGCTGATAATGAGGATATATGGCAACATAGTATTTTAAATCTTAGAAATGTGGATTTCATTTTTCACCTATCCAAAGAAAAACTTTATGAATTTGTAAATCATATTGACAATATGTTTTGGAAAGATGTGTTTAAAGCTCTATCAAAAGTTAAAGAAAGCTCTCTTTCTGTTACAGATTATTTGAATTTAGATATAAGAAACTTTGTTGATGTTAAATAATGGAATTTTAATACAAATTGGGTTGACAGAGGCATTAAGACCTTGAATGACTTAGTTTTGCAGAATGAAACATTCAAATACTTTACTGATGTAAAAGATGTGGTTGGTACAAAGAACTTTTTGAGCTATTATTGTCTTATTTCAAAAGTACCCTACCTACCAACTTACCTACCTCTCTACCTGAAGTTGTACACGTTTAAAAGCATAACCGATATTTGTACGCAGATGAGAAGAAACATAAATTCGAAATTTCCTCATTTCATTTTTCAAAATTTTAAAACTAACCACGGCATAGGTATTGTGTGGGTCAAAGTTCATGGTCAATGGATCAAACAAATGGCTTATCAATTCCAATGTAAAACTTATACGGTACCAATTTTGATGCACCAGATGAGCATTTCGACAAATAATATCTCTTCAGTGATGCTCAACCGAAATGTTTGTAATCCGAAATAACTATGAAGTTTTAGAGCTAAATATAGCCAAAAACAGCGTGCCAAAAAAGTGGAGCCAAATTCGTCCAAGGATAAGAGATATGCATGAGGGAGATAATCCTTAATTTGGAAATGAATTTCTAAATTTTATAACAGCAATTAAATATACATCCGTATTTTCAAGCTAGTAACGAATTACTTTGCTGTGTTTTATTCACCATTTTCTTTTCTTGAGTTTGATGAACGGCTTAAGCAAAATCATTTAATGCCCTGCTGAAAAAGGTCCTGGTATCTAAACAATCTCTATAAAGTGATAGTACTTTACCAGGAATAAATGGAGGGGAAAGTCCTGCTATGGGGGGGGGGGGGGGGGGAGTCTGACTCTACAACTAGTGATAGAGTAGGCCTTCTCACGGGGAAGTCTGGCTTTAGAGTGAGACTTCTCCGGGGGTTCTCCTGCTCTAGAGTGAGCATTCCCCCAGGGGGAAGGCTCACTCTAGACCCAGGCTCCGGGGGAAGGTTCACTCTAGAGCCAGGCTTCCGGGGGGTTCTTGCTTTCCAAGTCTCATTATGGGGGAAGGCTCACTCTACAACACCGGCACTGCTTCGTGTCACGAGGGTCGATATTCTTAGGTATTGAAAAGATAGTGTTCAGGAAGGCGTGAAAAACAATGCACAGGTGAAAAAAGAAAAAGTCTTAAATTTTCCAATTATCCTCACTTATTTTCGTCTAAAACTGCGAAGAAATGCACTGAAGCTGACACCTCTTCATTACAACATAACGTTATGTAAAACTTATACGGTACCAATTTTGATGCACCAGATGCGCATTTCGACAAATAATGTCTCTTCAGTGATGCTCAACCGAAATGTTATCCGTAGAAAATCACTAATATAGCCCACTCCAGCCAAGTTCAGGGTCCCGTCGATCTACACGCTCACTTTCTTTCGAACGCCATCTTGACTTCTACCCACATTAGTTAATATGACATTAAATATCGAAACTTTCATTAAACCAACATTAACACCAATCCCATAATGCAATGTAATGTTTACTTCCTGTTTATTACATTGTCTGCTGTATTTTGTTTACGTGCATTCTTAGTGATTACAACACCGGCTTTGATGAAAGGTCTGATGATCAAATAGAATGTAATCCAGAAATCAAGGAGAAAATTTCGACAGTAAACCGATTCGCGGGGTATAAAGAACTTTACCGAAAGAATTTCGGCGATATGTCGTTGTTTACCTATGTTTTTTCATACCATTCCAATCAGATTCTGGCTTTGTTATGAAACCACCATTTCATTGAGAAATAACACAAGTGTTATAATAAAGAAACATCACTTTATCATGAAAGAACAACAGCATATATAAAAAAAAAACCATCACCTCATCATGAATCATGCACACATAAGACAGTTACGGCGTTCCATACAGTTACATAAAAAATATTCTATAAACCATATTTTGTGCTACATGTAGCTGCAGTTCTGTGGCTCTCTGGGAAAATATTGAGACAGGTGATTTCCCAGAGAGCCACGGATCTGCAGCCATGTGTAAACCAGACCTTAGTTCGAGGGTTATAAGGAAACAGGTATTCAGTAGCATACATGTTCCCCTTCCTTCCCGCTAGGTTTTTGGACAGATACTTTGTCCATTAATTTTACATGTAAAAAATCGGTTAAAATTTTCAACTACCACATTTTAATGACACGGTAGTGTAGTGGAAATTTATTTGACGCAGTGAATTAAATCCATGTACTGGAGGATCAATCCATCTCATGATTTAGGATTTTGAGCTTTGGGTTGAATTTAACCTTTATTGTTTTGCTTGTCAAAAAATTATACAGTCGGCTGTCCCCCTCCCATCCGTCATTTTGGGACACGATGCTACATGTATGTCCCTGAGATAGCACAGTTTATCCTGATATCATACCTCCCCAATATATTTTGTTTGCAGTTAATTTTAGATGAACCTGTATATTGACAGGATATTGGTAATGACTTTTTAATAGGCAAATACTGATGGGATCTATTTACTTTATTAAGGTTTGATAGGTCCGGGATACAGCCACGAGGCAGTGGACACATCATCGTACATCAGTTCACTGGGAGAAAACAACTTAATTCTACAGACGCTCTTCTCCACGACCGCCTCAGCTCTCAGTGATGCATCTAAATATAGAAATATACTTCGAGTCATCCCCGATGATACAAAGCAAATTTCGGTACTGAAGATTTATTCCTCTTATTCTTGAGGTCTAGATCTTGAGATTAAAGACAAAAAATTAACATTTTGAGGAGTATAAGAAATATATTTACAATGTAACATTTTTCAAAATTAAGGTAAATCGTGGTTTCTTGTTTAGAAAAATGTAAAGGATAAAAGAAGCAATAATTTCTACCACTCTCGGAGAAATAAATGACAAAATCTTTTAATTTATTGAATTACTTTTATTGGGAGAACGTAAAGAGAGGAAAAAACCCATAAAATTTGCGTCATTTTATTAATTTCACCTTATCAAAAATGACAGAAAATAGTAAAAATGAATACTTAGGAGACATATTTCAAGCCCTATAAGATCTGTAAAATCCAGGAGCTTCCGGGGGGCTTCACTTGGGCCTTAAGGTGACCCCATACCCCCTGCCTCATACAGTTGCACCCCCATAACCGCAATTCCTGGATCTGGCCCTAACTACCCCCCATTCTGACTTTTTTGCCAGAGATAATTTCTCTGAAATGTATGGATACCATGTCTAGAAGGTCAATCTCTAAAAGCTTACAAAAAGTGTGGTGAATCGATTACTTAAATCGAAATTGGGATGAGAGGCAGGGCATCCACACATTTCGGAGAAATTATCGCGGTAAAAAATATCAGAAGGGGGCGGGTAGTAGTATCTATACTTCAGGTGCCTGTGACATTTTCGACTTTCATGATTCATGAAATATTCCAATTATTCGAAAGGAATCCTATATATGAATGCATGTGTGTGTGTGTTTGTGCGTGCGTGCGTGTGAGTGAGAGAGAAATGCACTGGAAAGGCCACGTGCTGTTGGTTATTTAAACCTCTTTTTGACGCAACCCGCGTCTTTATAAAGAGACAGAATTTATGGTATACACAGATATCACATACTACACACAACGAAAAGGTGAAGATAACGACCTCTTTAAGGAAAATGATTGACTATTCTACCACGGTTATTGCAAAGATGAAAGGAATGCCGCGGTAATTATTCTACGATATACTTCCATACGTATTATCTGATTTTATCAGTCTTCAGTCTTGACGCTCGATTACAACGGACTTTTCTATTGTCACAGATTACACTCAATACTTTTAATATGTAGACGTTTTGTTTGTTATCAGCTGATGTGGTTTAGTTGTAGTGTTAATTTCCTTTTTTATTTAGTTTTCTGTTCTATTATAAATTTTCTAACGTCGTGAGTAAGGGACAGGCCATCCCGACAATTTGACAATTCACTGTTGTTCGTGTCGTTGTTCATTTCTAGTCCTATTCCTATATATATATATATATATATATATATATATATATATAAATATTGAAAATCAGAATGACACATTCCATAAAAAACAATCATTTACTGCTATTTTATTATTTTATTAAACTTTTCAATCCAAGTCTTAATAGAAAATAATTATTTGAATAATTGAACTACAATTTAGCATAATATTTTTACAAAATAGACAATTACCAAACGCTACCGGTTAACGTTATTATGACGTCATAAAGGACTCGTTTAATTGACGTCATAACAAAGACGTTACTAAACAATTTTTGTATACATATTTGAACTGCCTGATGAACCATGCAGACATGGAGAAAGCGCTAGCAGTAAATGATTGTTTTTTATGGAATGTGTCATTCTGATTTTCAATATTTATTTACAACTGTGCCGAATCAACTTCTAATATATATATATATATATATATATATATATATATATATATATATATATATATATATATATATATCCAAATTGTGTTTTTAAAAAAAATCACAGTGTCCGGTATAAAATATTAAAAGAAATAGAATAAACAGTACACAAAGTTAAAAATTTAACGCAAGCGCTTTCATTTTATAATCCTCAAGCGTTACATTTTAAAATAGTTTTGAAATGGTTTGACGTTAAATTTTTAACTTTGTGTACTGTTTATTCTATTTCTTTTAATATATATATATATATCTTTTTGACTGTTTGTAGGTCATAATATCCCTAGTGGAGAGCCTTAAATGGAACTACGTTGCTGTTATTTATGAAAACAATGAATATGGAGCTGGAAACTATGAAGGGTTTAAGAAACGGGCCGAGGCAAAAAATGTATGCATTGCGTATGCATCTGCAATATCGATGGAAAACGGTCTGGTAAAATCACAAGAAGTACAGAAGATTATAGAATCCGTAATTCTTCATACTGAAAGCCCAATCACTGGAGTTATTGTTTTTGCCTCCACTAAAACTGCCGAAGTGTTCCTGAACATTGCAAATAAACTAAAAAATCAGTATAGTTTTCGACTTGGAATGATATTTTCCGAAGGATCTTCCGATATGGGTACTGAAACATTGAAGCAGTTTCCCATTGCCAAGGGATCCTTCTTTACAACTCCTCCTTGGATATCGTTTGACAAATTTGGAGTCCACTGGTTGAATATTCTAACCAATAAAACTGCTTTCAATGAAGAAGTATCCTCCAATCCCTGGTTAGCTGAGATTGTTGGAAAGTTTATTTCCTGTGATATCCAGAGTTCTTCTTGTTCCATGCCGACTCCTTCAATTGTGAAATCTGTAGTAGGTGACAATTTATTCGAAGGTTATGCTATTGTATCAACAATACTGCATGCCAAGGTACTGAGAGATCTTCACCGTGAATCGTGTGGAGGGAGTGGTGGATTTTGCACCAGTTTTAACAACACAATATGGAAAAACACTCATAAACTCATTGAAATGGGAAAAAAGACACAAGTGAATTTGAACGAAGATATTCCTGATGCTTTTAGGCAATCATTAATTTTTTCTTTCAACGACTCAACGGATGCCAATATTATAGGAAATTTATCTGATTATGAAGTGCATCATTTCCGTTATTGCATTTTCCGAAGTCAGGACATGTGTTTAGAACTAGTAAGTATACATGTATAATGAAATACTATCAGCTTCACGACAGTCCCTAGTTATAAATCTATCAGAAATGATGCCTCGTCGTATATCCAACTATGAAAATGAATAGAACATTAATTTATTTAAAAAGAAAAACAATACTTAAAAACCCAACTGAAACAGTCCCTTTGAGGTCAAAAGATTATAGTCGCCATAAATTCATTTAAAATTGAAAATATATACACGCCTTACGTCGGTATACTTCATGAAGCACGTTAGCAATTCATTAAGTATGTCGGCGTGATGAGCTGCAGTTCATACCCTCATGTATTTTCAAAAAAAAAGAAAATTATTTTCATATTTACACTCTACTTTCATTCCTAGGACCTGATCCCACCTCTGGTGTGTCCAGGGTTCGTGTTAGCCCAACTCTCTATTTTGTATTGCTAATTAGTTATGAGATTGATCGCTCTTCGTTATCTTCACCTTTCATTAGAGGAAAATTTCATTGCCTTATTATGTATAATTATATTATTATAGATGAAATAGATACGATATATGGCGTAATATATATATATATATATATATATATATATATATATATATATATGACGGACGGAGGAACAAGCAGATGGAGACCGTGTCTAGAGTTATTATATGTATCCACGCCATTAAAATTGAGATGATAAAATTTGTACATGTACCGTACTCTATGGATTATTTTTAGGTTGGGAATTACAGAAATTCAACACTGAATTTGGAGACAGAGTTACTGAGAGACTACACGGAGAACTCGGCTGGCTTAGCATGGCCTAATATTATAAAGGCTCAATGTGGTGATGGAAAGAAATGTGACTCGTGTCAGAATGGCAATTTGGCAAATGAAATTATTTTCAAAAAGGGCGACGTGTATGTTGCTGCAGTGGTTCCCGTTTATAATAAGGATACATCTGATCCTCTAAAGTGTGCTGATATTCGAACGTCTAATGGATGGGAGATTGTAGAAGGAATACGGTTTGCGGTGGAAACAGCTAACGAAAAGCGTGGTAGTTTTGAAAAACTTTTTCAGAAGAAGCAAATTGGTTACATTATTTTCAATAGCTGTAACCAACCTATATTGATTCAAGAAAAACTTTTGAAGTTCTTTTCAGAAGGTATAAAACTGTCGGATGGTTCTCATGTATCTGACCTACAGAAAAACATTCTTGGATTTGTAGCTGCATATGGTAGCAGCATTAGCTTAGCAACATCACCTGTTCTTCAGGATTTTAATTTTCCACAAATCAGTTACGCTTCGACTGCAGCTGTATTAAGTGATAGATCTGCCTACAAATATTTTATGCGAACATGTACACCAGATGACCAGCAAGCTGTCGCAATGATAAACATTGTTAAAACTCTCAACTCATCATATATCCAGATTATGTTCAGCGAGGGAACATATGGCGAAGGAGGAAGAGATGCAATAGTGAGAGCTGCCAGGAAATCAAAAATATGTATTGCAAACGAAATTCAAGTCAAAGAAAATCAATACGAAAAGATCCGAGATGATCTTAACAAAACTCCATATGCTGCAATTGTTCTTTTGTTTTTAAAAAGTCATGTTGTAGAAGATGTACTGGTTGAACTGCACAAAGTATTAAATCCATGGAGATACCTTTTTATAGGCTCTGAGGCGCTCGGAACACGATCTGACATAATATCTGGAAAACCAAAATTAGAAGGAACAATATCCCTGTCTCTCCATATGAAACCTTTAACTGGAACATCTAAATTTGAGAGATATTTGTACGATAGACTTACAGATAATTATAATGACATGAACCCTTGGACAAAAGAATATTTTGAACAGAAAAATTCATGTTTTCTTTCGGGCAGCTTTGATAAAACGTCTGGTTCTCAATGTACCGATATTAAGGAGGCTTTCAACAACAAAGACTACCAACCGGAACTGTGGACGGCCTTCGCCATCAACGCCATGTTTTCACTTCTACAAGGGGCAAATAAATCTTTTGCTGAATTGTGTGGAACTCAATCTTCTATATTGTGCCAACAATACAGAGATTCCCCGCAGAGAGTTTACGATTTGATAAAAAATGAGAAGTTGGTTATTGATGACAGTGGGATACCTTCCAGGGTGTTTAATGAAAACGGTGATGGTAATATAGGGTACAAAATCTACCAAGTGCAGAGAAAAACCACGGATACTGGCAAAATGATATTTGTAGAAGTATGTTTTCAATATGTACAGTGCAATCTACTGTGTTCAAAGTAATTTTTAACATTTCGAAGTAAATCGAATATTTTGATGAAAATGAATTGTCTGAAATACATTTACTTTAAACTTGTGCTTTTCTCGGGTTTATGATACACAAATACACTGTAACAAAAGAGGTATTTATAAGAAAGAATTGTCTTCCATGTATTTTTAGTCATCTGTACTTTCATCTTTTTGTTAAGATAGGAAAATTTACGTTAGACGAAGACGGCTATTCCATACACGAGAAGACAATAAAGGACCCGTTTACGACTTTGCCATCACGCTGTCCTAATCCCCTGGAATGTGACAAATGCTCGGGTCAGATCGGCGACCAATCAACCAGTTCTCCACCTACAAGGTATTGGGGTTTTTTTCACTACAGAACTATGAATAAGATAAAGAAAGAAATATTGTTTCCTAAAATGTGAACTTTGATAGAGAATTTGTATAATGCGAACTATACATGCTAGTTATTATAGAGGATGAAGTGAACTGTATTTTATGAATGATGAGGTTGTTGATTATTTTATAATTTGAATTATATTTTAGTGAACAAAGCTCCACAGTAGCAGTTATTTTGGGTACATTGTTTGGTGTAACATTTCTAGCTGTGATTACCTTGAGCGCAATGTTTCTTTTGAAAATCGGTCGTGGATGCAACCAAACTAAAGGTAAAATACTTGTTTTCCAATTTAGAAGTAGTCATTGTCTGGAGAAATATACATTCGCTTCCCACTTTTGAAAAATGAATTCACAGAAAGGGCAAAACCTGCACTTGAATTACCGGTAATTCATGTGTTTGCAGCTGGATCGTGAACACTTTCTGCATTTCACTAACCTAATAAAACACGTTTTAGACCTCCAGCATATGCACAATACAGGCTATCACTGGATCGAATTCTGACGTGTTTCATACCAATTGCTAAGCCGTTCTTTACTTAATGATTTTGACTACGGATTACTCTGTTTACCTGATGAAGATATATGACTGTCGGCGGATGTGACCGGTCAACGGTGGGTGCTTACTCCTCCTAGGGACCTGCTCCCACCTCTGGTTTATCCAGAGGTCCGTGTTTGTCCTTCTCTTAATTTTGTATTCTTTTTACGATTGATGAGATTGATCATTGTTCATTATCATCACTTGTTTGTTCAAGTAAAACGATTCATTCTCCATCATCATTTAATTCAATCCGAGTTTTCAACATGAATTAAAAGTATTCTTAAAATAAACGGAAAATGTCGTATAATTCAAGGACTATATATGTTATGTACGATATGGCGTTTTGAAACAAAGTTTACTTTCTTTTGATGAAGAGTATATGCATAAGTTTCTGATATATGATGTTTCTAGAAAAAATACAGGTTATATAAAGATATGATGCAATGCAAGTGTGACTCTGTCTGGATTTTAATGAAAAGTTGACATTTTCATTCCCTTTTCGTTTACGTATACATAAAGAGCATAGGAAAATGATTAATGATCAGTCATCCAAAAAATTACTTTGTTAAACACAACTCAGATTCCGCGTACAAGTACTCTGAAGTTGAAATAAAAAATATGCTGAAGTTACTCATTGACAATATCTTCGTCTTTGGTGATCAGGTCTTCCAACAGTCTGTTGGAATTCCCATTGGCACCAATTATGTTTCTTTGTTAACTGACCTGATCTTTATCCTTATGAAGCAGAGTGTATTCAAAAGTTTCTACATGAGAAGAAAAAATTTCTTGCTGTGGTCTTCAATTCGACATTTAGATATATCGACGTTTTATTTTTAAACAATAATCATTTTCATTCATATGTCGATTCGATATGTCCCTGTGAAATCGAAATAACACAGCACAGAGTCGTCAACATCTGCTTCGTACTTAGATATTTTAATTAAAATGGATATGAACGGCAAACTAACAACTCAACTTGATGACAAAAGGGATGATTTCAGCTTCTCCATCGTCACCTTCCCATATTGATGTAGCAATGTTCCATTATTACCTGAATATGGTGTTTATATCTCTCAACTGATTCGATACGCAAAAGCTTGTTCTGCGTATAGTCAGTTTTTAAATCCAGGCAAGCTACTGACAAACAAGTTGATGTTACATACGCAAGAGCTTGTTCTGTGTATGATATATTTTTAAGTCGAGGCAGGTTACTGACAAACAAGTTGATATTAGAGGGATTTC
Source organism: Ostrea edulis (assembly GCF_947568905.1). Classification (NCBI taxonomy): domain Eukaryota; kingdom Metazoa; phylum Mollusca; class Bivalvia; order Ostreida; family Ostreidae; genus Ostrea; species Ostrea edulis. Next base: position 25,045,796 of record NC_079167.1, on the reverse strand, counting down.
AAAAGTCTCGTTTAAAGTCAGCATTTTGCAAATTTTATGGTCGTTATAATGATTTAGTTTGCCAATACAAAATGCTGTCTGACGTGTTTCATACATATTTTAGGTTCTCTTGGTACACTGATTTTGACTACGAATTACTCCGTTTACCTGATTAAGATATAGGTCTTACGGTGGGTATGACCGGTCGACAGGGGATGCTTACTCCTCCTAGACACCTGATCCCACCTCTGGTATATCCAGGGGTGCGTGTTTGTCCAACACTCTAATTTGTATTCCTTAAAATAGTTGATATTGATCACTGTTCGTTATATTCACCTTTCATTTGTATGGTTTGAATGAGAAGTCAATGGTTTTAAAAAATAAGTAAATGGTAGAAAAATTAAAATACATCTCCAATATAAATAATGAATTAGAAATTTTAAAAATAGATATTGAAGGTGACCTTTTCCTTAAAAAATCTACAGACGATAAAATGGTTCATATTCGACGTAAAAATGCAAGAAATGGCGCGAAAGTGGATGTGAAAATGTAATCATTATGACTTTCAAATACATTAAATGAAGTTTCAAATCTGGAAAATTTCACATTGTAGGAGCCACATTCAAAATATTTGAGTTTCTCTCTTTATATATATATATATATATATATATATATATATATATATATATATATAAAGATATATATATATATATATATATATATAAAATTCTTTTTTAAAAGAAAACGTAGATGACCATTATCTTGATGCTGTACCAGAGAATGGCAAGCAAACTCCAGAGGAATGTGGTCACGATTTCCGTATGCACCAGGACCATTATCTACAAGTACAGTAGTCCAACACATGGAGGAATGGAAGAGCGTTCACTTATCATACTTTTACTCGTAGATGATGAATCATTCTTATAAATTCGAATCGACGAAGAATGTTAAGATATGTAAATAACTTTTTTTTATCATATTTTAATAGACTACTAGGCAGAACTTAGCTTTGTTTAGATCACTAGTGCCATACTCTGTTAAATTTACGTTGAAATAGTTTTTCCTTTCATGATCGTGCGAGTTAAAAAGAGGTTCATTTCTAGAGTACATGTATATATATTTGAATGATTTACAGAACTGGGGGGGGGGGGTAAAAGGGCGACATTTCCTAATTAATTTTGTCATTTGCTACCTCAATGATTGAATGTAATAGAACGTTAGTAGGTATGTGTGTGCCATAACTAAACTAACCTCAGTTGATATATATGTATGCATTTATTTTACCTCGTTGAATTTGTATCGGTGTGATTTGTTGAATTAATCGATTTCCAGAAGGTGCAGTTCAGTGCTGTACACGTTTCAAAACGAGTAGAGCACCCAGTATTTGATAGGAAAGGTCAATGTCACTTATCTGCACATCACCATGACATCATAAAAATGTACTCATATCGACTTTGCATTATGACGTCATAATCGTTTCTAAATTCTTAGAATTTTGTGAAATATTTCAACTTTTTAGAGCTTTTGATGAATTTTCATACACACACCAACCGTCGATGTAATTTATCTATCCGATATTCACTATTTTCATGAATTATTAAGAGATAATCGATAATCTTGAAGGAATTGAATCGCGGGTGGAGTTATCTAAATATCCATAAATATGATTTATATCTTCTATTCCCTCACAAAATTAACATTTCCCCCCTCAAATCACAAAATTAATTTAGTTAAGATACCTTTGCCCCAATACATTACCTCAATGGATACAACCGAATGGAATGTAATTTATTTTCATGATTTCTCCGTTAAGTCCAAATCAATGGAGACAATGGAATTTTTATAGAGTTATATGGGAAGGGGTAATATATTTCACCTTTGAACTATATAGAAAATTTACAAGTCTCTTACTTGCTAGGAATTTTATATTTGTACTTATTACAACCAAACTAAGCCAAAAGGTGTATATAAATCCATGCATCCATTTTCTTATCATATTGTTTGTATTGCATTGAAAATAGACAAATAAATAAACTAGAAATATCGTATATTTTAAAAGTTAGAATGTAAAACTTATACGGTACCAATTTTGATGCACCAGATGCGCATTTCGAGAAATAATGTCTCTTCAGTGACGCTCAACGGAAATGTTTTATGTTTTTTGTGAATACATCTACTCATAATGAATCCTATTTAATCTGTATCTAACATGCATGTGTCCAGCAACGCAGCCTGACTATATTCAGGTATAATTGTCTGTGATGAAAGCTTTTCATAAATATCAAATATAATCTTGTATATCTTTTAAAATTAAGATGTTTTCTCAAATTCCATCTCAAATTTTCAGAGATTATTTGAATTATAAAACATCTAATCTTGATTTTGAATTACATATTTTTTGTAGTTCAAAGTCTAAGTCCTTGTCCTAGATGAGATTAGATTTCCTTCCTCTAATTATATGTTTAGGTGAATGTGTTGTTTTTATTTAATGCAACAAAAATGATATTGGTGTTGTGTGTATAAATCAGGTTTGTGAGATTAATCACTGTTCGTTCTCTTCACCTTTCAATTAGCACTTTCTAACATTTCAGAAACAATACAGTAATTAAGAGAAAGGTAATTTTCCCTGTCTTTCTTTAATTTGTATGCATCGTTGAAAGTATGAACTTTGCAAAATTTCCAAGATTCAAAAGTGAAGAAATTAAAGATTTGGTTTGAATGATAAAATAATTTTAAATGGCTATAAGAAAAACACAGCTAACCCCCACCTTCATAGGCCAGGATATGTCCAGATAATGTAAACGTACTCAAACGTAAATTGAAGACAACTCTTTTCTGTTTATTTGTACATGTACATTTAGTTATGAGTTGTTGCACCTTTCTGATATCTGATTCGTCCATTGGCTCTTGTTTATTTGACGTATCCCAACCTTGAGGCTGGCATTTTCATATAAGGTACGTATTCAATGTATAACGACCTTATGTCATATCCAGTATATGGATGATATGATTTTTGTGTTGAAGGGCTCATCAAATAAAAATGATTCACCATAGGAATTTTCAAAATTTTATTTACTGCTCGAGTTATTTCACCTAGAATTTAACATTGAAGTATATGGAGAAAAGAATGTTTTATTAAAATATATTTAAAAGAAATTATATTTTCATACAAATTTCATGGTAGAAAGGTACATACATTTTCTCATTATGAAAATATGAAATAAAATTAACCATTTACCACACACATGTTTAGAAAATTAGATTTTTCTCATTTTTACAAAGGGCAAATAACTCTTCAAAAAGGTCAGATTCTAATAATTTACCAGTCATGTGAATTTGATTTACTTCACTTTCATCATTATTTAACAATAAACATGTACATATTGTATATTAATTCAAATCCTTCAAAACTGTTCATTATCCTTTCGTTATACATTGAATACCTAAAGTAATTTTTAAAGTTGTTACATTATTTATGTATTCAAAATTGATTTGCAAGAGTTCAAAATCCCCCCCCCCCCCAATAAAAATATATATGGAATGCCAAATTAACTTATGTTCAAATATCCACACCTATCTTCAAATCATTTGTACCAATCATTGAATCAATTGTATCAATCTCCAAATGAATTCAAGATTTTGATTCAATTATATCTATCTTTAATTCATTTGGAGGTAGGTATATGGAATTGATGATACGTACAGTAGAAGCGAAGATGGGTACAAATACCAAGAATTAAAGATGGCTATAAGTGATTCAAAGATAGGGGCAATCGAATTGAACCAATATTTAATTATGAAAATACTTATTTGTACCTATCTTCAAATCATTTGTGTAGATGTTTTAATTTTACCTGTTTTTAATCAAATCGTAATATACGTAAATTAAAGTAAAAAGTGGTATAATGCTATGAAACCTATCTGGAAATGGGCGTAATTCAATACACAGATAGGTGTAATTCATTTGAACTGAGCGAGGTTAATTTATTTAAAGGTTATTTACACTTACCCGTAATTCAATTGTGTCTTTCTTCAATTCATTTGGAGATATGTTCAACTACTTGAAAATAGGTAGGAATAGTTTTGATAAGACATTCCACAGATATGCAGATATTTTAGAATTACACATATATGTACAAACCAGAAGACACAACATGTACTTGTAAATGCATCATGGGGCTTATCAATCAAATTTTTAAAATTCTATTGAAATCTCTCATATTTTTTCTCACTTAAAAAAGTATATTGCATTTATGTTTCCTCAATTTTAAAAGTGTGGCCTAGTTGAACATTTTGACCCTGTTTACCCGTTCCTTAACTTTTTTGTCATTATGACTTTTGTTATTTCGTGTATACTTTCTTGTAACTGTATTATTACTTTTCTGCGGTTTTGTAATGAAGGCATTGAAGAAAGGATCTCATCTTAGGCACGTTTGTTTATCATTTCTGTTTTTAAAGATTACTCCCACTTTAGTTAGCCTTTACTCTAGTCACTACACTGTGTTTGTAAATTGCATAATTATATATTCTATTGTAAATTGCATAATTATATGTTCGTTTGTAAATTGCATGATAATAAGTTCTATTGTAATTTGCATAATTATAGGTTTTATTGTAAAGTTTGTGTTCTATTTAAAGTGTTTGTATCTTGTGAGAGAATGCCTTATGTATTTCTGATGAAATGGACTTAAAATACGTTATATAATTCTATATTAACTTGACAATCATTTTATAATAAATTAAAAATCGATTTCTTTATACAGTCTTGATTGTTATTGTGTCATAGGGGCACGTTCCATGAGTTATCCAAATATTCACATGTAGGAAGATCGGTGGTCTCTTCCCAGGTACATTGTATCTGGGTTCTCACTTCCACCAATAAAAAACTGGGCGCCACCAGATAACTGAAAAAAATTTGAGTGTGGCGGAAAACATCAATCAACAATCTCTTTTTAAGGCTTTCCGTAACGACGGAAGACCTTCTACTGATTGTGCTCTTATTATTCTTTTTTTCTTTCTTTTTCCTAGACGCTAACTTTGAAGCTTCATATCTCGCTCATTTCTGCATGGATTTTGCTCAAATTTTCAGGGTTTATAAACTTTACAAAACAATGTTAAAATCATGTACTACATTTCAGAAATTCCCTTCTGTTCACGAGTTATTCCCCTTTGAATGAAACTTTAGGGGCTTTGGTTTCCAGACAAAGGCTCCGAGACTGTATAAGCTTGAGCAGAAAATGCATTGAAAATGAAAAGTAGGAGCATTGTAGTTGTGCACATCGTTTTTTGTTTTTTGATTACAGCGTTCGAAATGGTGGTTGACAGGGTTCAAAAATTAGGACGCCTAAAGGAGCAAAAAATTACACATATTTTCCTTTGTATCTTTTAAACTAAAAATATTTTGTTAAGACGTGTAGAACAAAAGTTGTGCAAAATGTTAAGAGCTTTCTTTTAATATCCCTTAAAAGGGGCTGGCCCCTTAAATTAGGGATCTGGGGATCTTCAAAGTTTTCGCTTTATAACTCAAACAACGGTAAATATTTCGATATGGCTTTTGCTGGAAAAGTTGTTCTTTAACATCTGATTGATCTGATAAACATAATATTTTGCTCGAGTATTGTGTTATATATGAGTAAAAAGCTTGACCCGCAAACAGGTAACCGTATCATTAGGTAGGTGAAGGGGGAAAACATGCGTATAACTTAAATAAACTTGCTTTAATTGATAAATCTGACTTCATGAAATGCTAATATTCTTTTAAAATAAGGTTTTAACGTGATCTATGGTTCCTTTAAAAATCATTTATCGACAACTTTTTTTTTATTTAGTAGCTTTAATATAAACAATCGTTCCAAAGAAAAAAAGAGGAAAAGGTTATCTCCTCTACGTTTGTTATTAACACAACGATATATTTAATTGAAGAAACAAACCTTCAAGCATAGAATAACTCAGTCATTAACTACACGCATCTTACATACACCGCGGGGTTTGTTTTTGTTTACAATTACATAACCGACTCGAGGAACCATCGCGTGTGAACCAGGGCATGTACACAAAGTAAACATTGTCGTCCTAAATATAACACAGAATGTTATGTTTTTGATCATATTGGATTTTTTGAATAATTCAGTCTTTCCGGGGATGTATATACTTGTTTATACGTCCCTGGTCTTACGTTTGATTTGTTTTAAATTCAAAACTCTAGAGCATTGAGTCAGGCAATTTAATATACAGTTCGTTTCTCAATCATGTCTAATTGAATGTGTGTTTAATATCGGAGATTCATCACTGCTGGACTAGCGATCTGTGATTTCACACTACTTTAACTGAACACACAAGCTTTACTCAAATTCTTCGTTGTGAAAAAGAAAATGGATACATTTTACAATCATAACGAATTATTTCTGAACATGTTTTGAAATCAATAGTTTATAATCATGATTAAACCATGCAAATCTAAACATGCGTATAGAATATTCAGAAAACCATGGCCGGCCAGTCTCATTTCAAATGATTTGTTGTTGTATTGTTTAAAAACAATGACTTTGATTAAACATTGATTCAGAACTCCTGGTCCAAATTATGTAACTTCGGTATGTGCCCCTGGCGTGAAATTCATACGCGACTTCTGTGGGCACTGTGTGTTTTAATTAATATTGATAAAAAGTTTCCATATGATCAAAGAATATGTCCTGGCCTTGACCCATGGTCACATTGTCAAGTTCACTTTTTAGAAAATACAAACCCCGTCCTGGCCATATCAAGTAATGAAGAAACATTTAGATTTCATACTTACAACAGATTTTCATGTTAACTGAGGCTGCATTAGGACCTGACCCAAGGACATATGGTCAAGTTCAAGGGTTTTATGTCACACAGCTCCGACGGAAGACCTCTCGTTGCTTTGCAACGAGCTTTGCTCTAGTTTTTCTCTCTCTTTAAGATTAGAAAGTCATTTAGTTAACATATACATGTAACTATGATACAGTATTATACCGTTAGGAGAGCACAGCTAGATAATGTGCATACACTTATAAACAATTACTGTAGATTCCTAAATATACGCTAGGATTTTATTATCGCGTGATTTCACGAGAGACATCGATGCAATCGAGAAATAAAATTATCCACTTTTATTTTTCTATTGTTAAAATACGTGTAAAAACTCGTGATTAAAGGAATCTATAGAGTATTATACTCCTATTTATTCGATATCTTATACTTCAGATTAACAACTAGCAACACGCATATAGAAATTTAATCCACCTATTCATTCAACACAGGAAATATAACGCAGTAGAATAAACACTGCATTGGGATGTCATATTGAAGTCTCCCACACGAAGTTTTGAGACTTATTGTTTTTGCTCGGTTCTTCTTCTTTCGCTTCTTTCTCGCGCCTAAAACTGCCCGACACCATTCTCCGTAACCAGTTGATGAAAGTAATAGATATTAAAAAATATGATAGGCCAATGTACCTAGATGTGCAAAAATATTTTTGTTTTCAGATTGAAGGGGGTTAGGGTACATTTTGGGGGATCAAATGGGGGTGGGGTTTAATATAGAACTCTATGGCGAAAAAAAACAACAACCCAACTAATTCCAATATTCAACAGATATAACTTGACAAATATGATAGATAGATTCTTGGGGTCTTCGGAAATGAAAAGAGAATGACAGGGTCTACAAATTAGTATCGAGGACAAGTGACTCCAGTGACCTTGACCTCTGACCACGAACATAAAAACTGGTATAAGTTTAAAACTGGGACTAATAGCGACATGGGATATTCAGAAATAGCAAAATGAGGGCAGGACCTACAAACTAATATCAAGGTCAAGTGACTCCAGTGACCTTGATCTCTGACCTTAGAACATGAAATTTGGAAGCACTTAAGAACCAGGTCTGATAGAGATATGGGGTCTTCAGAAATGATGAAAGGATGGTGCCATCTACAAATTAGTATCAAGGTCAAGTGATTCCAGTGACCTTGACCTCTGATCTTGAACATAGAAACTCATAATTTTCGAACTGGAATTGATAGAGTCATTGTGTCTTCAGAAATGATAAGATGATGACAAGATATACAAACTAATATCAAGGTCAAGTTATTCCGGTGACTTTGACCTCTGACCTTGAACATACAAACTTGTATAACTTTAGAGATGGAATTGATGGAAACATGGGACTTTCAGAAATGATAAGAGAATAATAAGATATACAAACTAGTATTAAGGTCAAGTGACTCCAGTGACCTTTACCTCTGACCTTAGATCATAAAACTTGATATTACTTAAGAACTAGGTCTGACAAAGAGATGGGATCTTCAGAAATAATAAACGATGATAGGATCTACAAATTTGTATCAAGGTCAAGTGACTACAGTGACCTTGACCTCTCACATTGAACATAAATCTGGTATAACTTTAGAACTGGGGCTGATAGAGACATGTAATCTTCAGAAATGATAAAAGGATCTAGTGACCTTCAAACTAGTATCTTAGTGACCTTGACCTTGATTATAAAAACTTGTATAACTTTAGAACCGGGACTGATAGTAACATGTTAACATAAAAAATGATGAGATGATGTTGGGACCTACAAACTAAGATCAAGGTCAAGTGACACCAGTTTCACTGAAGGAAAAAAGTTAATTTTGTGAAAATTTTCAAAATCAAAGTCTTTGTGATCTAAATTATATTCAAATGAATCTAAAATTGGCATGGGTTTTGTCAAGGAAGGAAAATACACTGTAGCAATACTGAGAAAATGCCACTCTTATACAGCCAGTATTTCGTTTGGGAGACTTGATAATTTATAGATTATAATCATATCTAGTTAGCTTTTGTGTTTTTTCAAAGCAATTATCAACAAAAACAATAAAAACGAAAATATGAGAAAACTTGTCTGGTTATTAAAACTATTTCTGATACTTTAAAAACAAATTTATTTTATTTACGGCTTTTCAAAGACGTAACACTGTGACGGTGACAATTTTCCAGAACACTTTGGATAACTCTCATCCTGTTCAGCTGATGAAGCGCAAATCACTTGACTCACATGTGTAATCATTGAAACAAGCTTCGTCGTAACTTTAAATAGGTACAAATGTTAGCGTATATCTAATAATCTAGTCGTATAACTGTTTTCTATATAATGATTTGCTAAAAGCTGTTGCAACGATAGTTATGCAATTCATTTTGATTAAATGAAGAAAAAAGGTGAGTGAGCGCACATACCCCACACTCCAACATTGCTTGACAATGCCTCACATAATGAATGATAATGTTATGCATTGCTGTAAGAACAGGACACACGGACTCAAAATTCTAAGTTCAAAAGGGGCACAACTCCCAGAAGACTTATTGAATAAGATTTTCCCGAGAATATTTCATTTTAATTTCAACAGTATTTTATTCACACACACACACACACACACACACACACACACACACACACACACACACACATATATATATATATATATATATATATATATATATATATATATAATACATACATAAATGGGATTAGGCAGCAGGCACAATGCCTATATAAGCCCTTTCCATATTGATTGATTGTAAAAAAAAATATATATATTCCCGAGAATATGCAATCTATATAGCAAGTCCTTTTTAACTACAAAGTTCTGTTGAGTGGTTTTAGAGGAGTTGCACTGACAAGAACTGGACTGAAGGACTGACGATTCAAAAACATTACACCCCTGCAAATTCGTTGCGGGGGGTATAATTAGATGTCTGAATAACGAATTGTATTTTTTTGCAATCAATCTTAAAACATGAATAACTGTTGAAGCAACTAATGAATCAATTACTCGGAACTCCAGTGTGCTTTGATCACGTGAATGTAAAAACCCAACATGGTGACAATTCGATCCCATCCGGTGACTGTGCGAGGTACACTGTAGGAACTATGCGAGGAGGTTTGAGTGATGTGGCTTTGTGCGAATTAAAACGAAGACAGCCGAGAATACAGATAGTTGTATAAAATGGCGGCGACCTTTCGGCTCACGGAGTTTTCAGTGATAATTTGTAGAGATTATTTCTTGTTTTGCAAATTGTTTTGTTGCTTTTTTTTTCCCATTCACATATATGTGTTACCTCTAGAACTCACAAGGGCCGCTCGCTATCATCAGAGAATGATTTTGTATGGCGAAGCTCTTTAAGCATCTGCTGAGTTTGTAACCTTTGATTTGCTCAGGAATGCAGATTTCACTATTATAGTCACGAACATGTAGTCATTATATGATGAGTGGTCGCTATTTTACTGTATACTATTTACATTTTTCAATAGTTCATTAGTAATAAACATTTCTGTTTCCTGGTATCGACAGCGTAGACAGTAACACACAATTTTTAATACTCTTTTATTACTTAACAAGGAATTCATCATTTTAAATAACATCCTTATGTATACAAATAGTAAAAACTGTCGTTATACTCGTACAGACATACCGTGCAAATAATTTAAAGACAAACTGACATATTTCATCTGACACACTCACACACACACACACACACGTGTATATACGCTGGACGACCCATGGAATGGAATTGATATGATCATAGTCGGATTTTGGTATTTGGAATGAAAAATATCACAAAATGCTTTGCTCACTTTAAATATCTCTGTCTTGAAATCATTTCCCTCCATATACTGAGAATTATCTTTAAAAGTAAGATAGAGTTAATTCTCTTCTCATTCCTCAATCACACGTTAAAGCATCAGAATTGATCAATATATCTGAAGTTCGTTGATTTAGCCTCTCTTTTGGTTGAATAAAATCGGAGAGTTAATTATTGATGTAGCGTTTATATCGGGTTGTATTAACTCGATTTCAGACAATCAAACTGCCGAATCCGATATCAGAGACTGGTACTCCGGTGAACTTTCACTGTTTAGTTTATACATTTCCCGATTATTGTTTCGGGCACTGCTTGGTCGTTCACGTGTACCATCCACCAGTGTGATGTGGGTCCTATTGCCAACAGACAAATGTCTAGTCCTCTCCTGTGCCTCAATGTCACTGTCGTAAAAATCGTGATTGGAAATTAGCGCCGTACGCTCAACAATATCTTGTCCTGAGCCCATTATTTTGATATCACTAAAACGTTTGTCTTCCGAAATAATTCCGTTCGGAATATATCGTAATTTTGATGAAAACGAACGGATTTCCAATGGTGAGCTGTATTCCTGATGCTTAATTTTAGGAGATTCTTCGTTAATAGAATGATTCTCATTTTCTCTGAAAATGTCCATAAGAGGTTGATTATCGTCGGCTGTTTGTTCACCATTGTCATCACTTTTACAGAACTGCAGGTACGCTTGTCGAGTAGCTCTTGCCCAGGTTGTGTTCATTTTTAGTGTCTGGCTACACCTTTGTAATCTCTGTCGTCGAATATGAGCTTCTTCGCTGACCAACCAGTAGGTGAATAGTTGTCCTTTTCCCTGTAATGAAAAACTAGCATGTGAAACTACACAAATTCTTCATTTACAAAACACAATAAACCAATACATGTATGTTACAAATCAAGATCACCTCGAGCATGTCCAAATACAATTCATGTACATGTAGGTATATTTAAGAAATATCAGATTTGAAATTTCGTTACTCAGGGAATATTTTAGATTAATTTCTCCTAAAGTAACGAATTCACAGGTTTAACCGTAGCTCGAGAACTTTAATTGCAATATCAGGTTTTTTTGTGTTTTTTTTTAACATACCTTCATCTCTACAAGACCCCGTGGTTCCAGCGTGTATCCGCCTAATTTGTCAAGAAACTCCTTAGAGGATTCACTACAGTGAATTTGTAGTGCTAGTTGTAAAAAAAATAAGATTTTGTAAATATTGTTCCTCTATATCATCTGAAATCGTACAGTCATATTCTCCTTTCATACATTGATATTTTGCAACTTACGTTCTCCATTGGACTCCATTCTGGAGGCAGTATTCACCGTATCTCCAAATAAAGTGTATCGTGGCATCGTGAGACCGACTACCCCCGCTACACAAGGCCCTGTCAGAAGAGTATATATGATCTTATTGTAGTGCGAATACTCTAGGATCAATAACTCAAATAAATGGAGGAGCCATTTTATTTCATCTCTCCTGCAGTTTACTCCGATTCAAAACTGTATAGATCACACATTTGACATAAGTTTTATTCGTAATAACGGTACATGTTTTTAGAATTGTTACAGAAATGTTATCTTGACGATTATCTGAAAGCAATATGGACCACGATGCTTTCCTGCGTCACCTGTTCTGCTGATTTTTTTTTACTCTCTTAATTCCAATAAAAATGGACCCAATATGATGACCCAGCCCTAGCCCCACGCTGTCATGACTTAATCGAACTGAATCTATACAACGTAGGGATGCTTCCATATCAATATCACTAACACTGTCTTACTGTTACCTATTTTCATGCACTACTATCATGCAAGATTTGACCCACCTTAACCCCAGGATCCATATTTTGAAGAAAAAACTTAAATCCACATACATGTAGCTTGGTATTGTTACATAATAATATGAATTAATGTGTCCTTGATACTCTTGAAAATACTTTTTCAAAATGTCCTACGCATTTCAAATCCCTAGTTTAGCCCTCACCCTAGCCCAAGGGACCATGCTATGATCAATCCATAGGAATGATTGCGTATTACTATGAATTGTCATGGTCAGTGGTTTTTGAGAAGATATATTTGAAACAACCCACTCTATGTTTAACCTCTTTTGGTTATCACATCTTGGAATACGTTATGGACCCTTCATTTGAACAATTTTGAATTCCGTTTACCCAAGAATCCCCCAATACCAAGTTTCGTTGAAATTGGATCAGTAGTTCTAGGGAGGAAGTTGAAAGTAAGTAGCGTACAGATTTAGGAAAGAAAGGACTATGAGCACAGATGATCACAAAAGCTCATTTAGGTTATAGCTTAGGTGGGTTATACATATGTACCATACAACTTTGAAATCGGCAATCAACAGAAAAAGTTTAGGGCAATTGAAACGAAATCGGGTGAGCCCTACAAAAAGTGTAGAAAAATAATTCATTAACCTGAGTGCATTCCAATCCTAAGCTTAAGAGTTTTACTTGGAATGAATGCTATACGAAACGTTGTTATTGCACGAAGAAGTTCTAGAGACATTGACGCAATTTCGCCGGCATGTGTGTCCCCATTCCTGATAGGAAGTCCGCTCACAACCATATAGGCGTCACCAATCGTTTCCACTTTGTACACATCGTAATTTTTGATGATGGAATCAAACATGGTGTATAAAGAATTCAACATCTGAACTACCTAAAATTAAATTCAGCCATTAGCTAGTTCTAAATTCAACATTTGAACTACCTAAAATAACATTCAGCCATTAACTGGTTCTAAATTCAACATCTAAACTACCTAAAATAAAATTCAACCATTAGCTAGTTCTAAATTCGAATACAGCTAGCAATTCATGTAAGAATCATGCAGATGTGGAATTATGTGATTTTATCACTGATATTCCAAAGTCTAAAGGGTACACGTGTACATCAGGATTGCGTATAATTCTATCAATAGATAACGCAAGTTAAAGATTTGTAACTACATCTTGAAACAGAATTATCTACACGTCCGTTCTGTGATACAGTTGTGGAATATGTATGTTTATATTTCTAATAGCTGAAAGGTTCATACAACGAGTATTCTGTTGTAGCATATGAAATATAACAAAGATATCTAGTATGTTAAAGATAGTTCATGTTATCATACTGACGGAGTGCAGGGGGGTGGGGTGGGGTGGGGTGGGGTGGGGTCGTGGATTGTCGACATTTTACAGTTTCGCTGGGATAAAATTCCCCGGAATTTTCTGTAGATTGATACATTATATATATTGTGTATTTCGTTGTTTTCATAAACGTGCGATAGAGGTATGTTATATAGAAATATTTGTTTGAATACAAAGGTAGTATATGCAAGAAAGTGTCCAGGCAATTATAAATTGTATCAAATGATAATGTATATAACATTGTAGCATCTTTTCTTCAACCATTTCACAAATTTGATCCAAAATATATATCACATAATGATAATACATTTACACGATATGCATTAATTACCTCCATTGGTGTGATTTCTGCTGAAAGTTGCGTGAATCCACATATATCGCTGAAGTAGACCGTAACAGAGTTATACACTTCCGGTTTGACGAAATGTCCCTGCATCAGTTGGTCAGCTATCGGTCTGAAATACAACATACAAACAATGTGCGTTAGAAGGCATCGTGAACAATCACCATTATATACCCACCTATTTCACATACACTTCCACACCTACAGCTAGAAACATACCTAGGAAGCATGCGGTGCAGCAATGTCTCCGTTTTTCTCTTTTCATCAGCCAATTGTATTGTTCTACTCTCTACCAATTCCTCCAAATGGTTTTGGTAAGATTCCATCATCGTCATGATCTGGTCAAAGATATTTCTCTTCCTGTCAAAAATATGGAAGTCCATGTACATGTGTCTACTTTTTTCCACACAATCAACAACTCAGTCATACTGCAGATTATATGTACCATATTGATATTACTGACATAGCGTTTTATGGTTGTACATATTAGTAAAATTTGAAGTTGACACTAGAGGCAAATAAGATATATAAAAAAAGTATTTATTTTGAAAATGAACATCACAATCTATTTTACCAATATCAACCGATAATTTGTTACAGAGCTCTTTATATCAATACTACACCTGACAACATAATCTACCAGTTTCTCAAACTTAATTACAAGTAATAATTAAGTGAACAAGTTTTTGTGACTAGAGACTTACTCTGGCGATTCGTTGAATTTCAACTATTCGTTGATTTAGTGTATGGAAACTGACATGATGTTGTTTTGAGAATTGAAAATGTTGTATCAGGAATATGTATTGTAGGGCAATCTTTAGATCTTATCAAATGAATTAATAATTAAAATCCCTTGGAATCATATTTGACACAAGAAATAATACTATCGCGATGTTGGTGCTTTAAAACATCAATATCACAAGGAGTATACGTCAATAGCAAAATGAAATTACGCTAATCCGATACAGCAGAAATTGAATTACATGTAGCACTGACTGATTTATTCAATTTGTGTTAGTGAGTATTGACAATCAAAAGCATTAATTTTCTCAACTAGAACTAATATGTTATGCTGAGAATAAGTAATTCTTGCGACAGTAAATAAAACTCACATTCCCTCTCGCATTTTGTGTAATGTTTTGTAAATGAAACGGAAATCGGGTCTGTCTTCCGGCAATTCACTCCAACACTCCACCATACAGTCAATCACATACTTTTCACATTTCAAAGAACCTGTATCTGGTCTGAAGGGGATTGGTCCACCATCCATTACACGGTATACAATATCTAAAAATTCATAAAGCAATTGATTTCTTAAACCGACATACAGATATTTATTTTCATCATACATGTATACCAAGATATAATAGTGTAGCTACCTTTAGGCACCATATTACAAAATCCAAAAGGCCCCCATCTTCCGAAAATTTCATGCAGAATAATCCCAAACGCATACACGTCCCCCTTTGGTGACCCTCTTCTCTGGGGACTACGTAATTCTTCAGGTGCACGCCAAAATAAATCTGAAAAAAGTATATATAAATGTACAAGATTCAGTGTGCTTTAAATTAAATAAAAGTTATTCTACAAAATCCAAGAAAAATTCACTATTTATATTAGATCATTATAATTTCACGTCGTATTACTTCGGTAGTATGCATGCTCGTCTTCTTTCCGATACGTTTTGGCTCGGATATCAAGAAGTCCAAAGTCAGACACTTGCAGTGTCCAGCGGCTATTGACAACACAGTTTGAAGACTTCAAATTACCATGGAAACCAAGTTCACTGTTGTGCAGAAAAAGGAGACCCTGAAACATAGAGGTGAAAATTTAAACACTTTCATAGATTTTTAAAAATCATTTCCTAATTTATAAATATGTAGAGAAGATATATTATTGTTATGAAAAGTAACGAATAACCAATCTCTTAAATCCTATAAATAATACTAAATCAAGAAGACAGCAAACAACATGAAAACAACAGATCAGGTGCCTAGGAGTGAATAACCTCTGTTGACCTGTCATACCCGCCATGAGCCCCATATCTTGATCAGGTAAACAGAGTAATCCATAGTTAAATTGAGTATGTAAAGAACGGCCTAAAATTGGTAAGAAATATGGCAAATAACATTCAACGTAATGAAAGGTTGTATTTGCAAATAAAATCATTATGACAACCGTATACTATGCGAAATGTTGATTTTAAACGAGACTGTTGAAACCCCTGTGACATTAACTTATTTTTCGATAATCATACACAGAAAATGCCCTCGCGTATCGAATCAGTAGGGAGACTTAAACACCATATGCAGATGATAATCGATTATTACTACACAAATATGGGAAGTAGACATTAGCGATACTGAAGTCATTCTGTTTACCATCAAGTTAAGTTGTCATTAACATCTGTTTCATTAAAATATCGCAATGATTATGAATCATATGTAAAATATTTTGTGGTTGCTTTTATTTCAAGTTCACTGGGTTATATCCTATTGATATCTGTTTTAAGTAGTGAAGTGTAGTCAATGTACCGAAATTCAAGATGAATGTAACAGCAATATATTTGCTCTCATGTTATGTTAATACAACTGTATTTTAAACGAACTTAGTATCAATTCCTCATTTGGTAATCGTACTCCAACTGTTAAACTTCACAAAAACTTTTACAAACAACGATATATTGCTGGATCCAATATATGTTCTACCAAACCCTATCTTTCCTCCTCAAGAAAATATTAACAGTTGTGAAGGGGAAACTTCAAATGTACTGTGCAACAACGTATGTACATTTTCTTCAGACTTAAATACTTTATTGAAAATAAATATTAACGGCAAACTAACAACTCGACTTTCTAACAAACGGTATGATTCACTTCTCCATCGCCTGCATATGGTATTTATATTTTTCAAATGATTCGATATGCAAGAACTAGTTCTACGTATGATCAGTTTTTAAATCGAGGCAGACTACTGACAAACAAGTTGATGTTACAGGGGTTTCAAAACTTTCGCTTAAAGTCAGCATTTCGCAAATTTTATGGTCTTTATAATGATCTAGTTTGCCAATACAACCTATCATTTTGTCAAATGCTGTTTGACGTGTATCATACCGATTGTTAGGCCGTTCTTGGCACACTGATTTTGACTACGGATTACTCCGTTTACATGATCAAGACATAGGGCTCACGGCGAGTGTGACAAGTCGACAGGGGATGCTTACTTCTAATAGGCACCTGACCCCACCTCTGGTATATCCAGGGGTCCGTGTTTGCCCAACTCTCTATTTTGTATTCCTTATAGGAGTTATGAGATTGATCATTGTTTGTTATCTTCACCTTTATGTAGAAGGTTTAGAATAAATTCTGCCTCGTAATAATACAAAAATAGGTCAGCTATTAAAGGAACACAGTTTGTGCCCATATATTTCGAAATGACTGTTGAAATACCGACCTGTTTCGTAAGTTTACATAGATATTGTCAATGACTGGTTTATCAAACACAGAGTACGTGTGCGTTGGATCAGGATGGTGTTTAACGAAGTATGTTTTGGATGACTAATCACAGGATATAAATATTCTGGGGTTTCATTTCCATTAAGGAAACAGCTGTCAAAACGCATATTCTTTTAAATCTATAGTGAGGAATGGTTTGTAAAGTGTTAAAAAGTCACACGTTTTTATTCTGTTAATTTTGTATTCTTTTAAATCTAAAACTTTTTGACATCATAGACAGTTGCTTCTTCAGCAAAAACGGAAATATTCATATCTAGTGATCAGTCATTCAAAAATTTACTTTGTTAAACACCACTCTGATTCCAAGCACAGGTACTCTGAAGTTGAAATAAAAAATATGCTAGAGTTCCTCATTGACAATATCTTCATGGTCTTTGGTGATCAGGTCTTCCAACAGTCTGTTGGAATTCCCATGGGCACGAATTGTGCTCCTTTGTTAGCTGACCTGTTTCTATATTCATATGAAGCAGACTTTATTCAAAAACTTCTACGCGAGAAGAAAAAATTTCTCGCTGTGGCCTTCAATTCGACATTTAGATATATCGATAACGTTTTGTCTATTAACAATAATAGCTTTCATTCATATGTCGATTTGATATATCCCTGTGAGCTCGAAATAAAGGACACCACAGAGTCGTCCACTTCTGCTTCATACTTAGATATTTTATTGAAAGTAGACATTAACGGCAAACTGACAACTCAACTGTATGACAAACAGGATGATTTCAGTTTCTCCATCGTCAACTTCCCATATTTATGTAGCAATATTCCATTATCACCTGCATATGGTGTTTATATATCTCAACTGATTCGATATGCAAGAGCTTGTTCTGCGTATAGTCAGTTTTTAAATCGAGGAGTTATGAGATTGGTCACTGTTCACTGACAAACAAGTTGATGGTACAGGGGTTTCAACAGTCTCGATTGAAGTCAGCATTTCGCAAATTCTATGGTCGTTATAACGATCTAGTTCGTCAATACAACCTCGCATTGGGTCAAATGCTGTCTGACGTGTTTCATAACGATTGTTAAGCCGTTCTTGGCACACTGATTTTGACTGCGGATAACTCCGTTTACCTGATCAGGATATAGGGCTCACGGCGGGTGTGACCGGTCAACAGGGGATGCTTACTCCTCCTAGGCACCTGATCCCACCTCTGGTGTGTCCAGGGGTCCGTGTTTGCCCAACTATCTATTTTGTATTGCTTATAGGAGTTATGAGATTGGTCACTGTTCATTATCTTCACCTTGCAGAGTGAGGAATGTATTGTAAAGTGTTAAAAAGTCACACGTTTTTATTCTGTTAATTTTGAAAAAAAGTTTCATGATTTCAAATTTTTTAAAGGTTTTTCGAAATTTTTGAGAATCTTCATTTGATTTACTTGCTTGTTTTTGTGAGGTGTAGAGACAGAGGCTTAGTGGATCATATAACATGTGATTTATCTCAGTTTGTAAGGGGTTTGTGAGGTTTGGGAATCCAGTGTAGGTAGGGGAACTCAGATTCATTCGTCCCATTGACTGGGATAGAAGATGTTTAAAACGGAAACGTACTTTAGAAGTGTCATCATAAAATACAAACAAAATCAATCGCAACAGATACGCAAGTAGTTACGACATTAAATCCATACAAACACTCGTGTGAATACAGTAAACTGAAGTGAAATAAAACCCCGTGGTCACCCTACCTGTATCATATCTTTAATCATTGATGCGATGAACATGTCATCTAGTTTGACGTCTTCGTTTTCCAAAATGTCCTTTAAAATGATACAAATAACAAAACCATTTAGGATGATGAATTGGATTTTTTTCAGTTACCAAGGAAACAAATATGAAGGAATCAAAATCCGTCATGTATGATTACAAAGTTCTTTTTTCTCAATATATGCATACTTGCAGGCTGCCTTTGGAGCAGTATTCAGTCAGGATAATAAATCTCGGATGGTCAATACACGCACCAATAAACGCATTGACATTACTGTGTCGTAAATCCCGCATCTGAAACATTAACATATGTGCACAATAGAAACGAATTGCGCAGCACTATATAGGCCTACGTTTTATTTGTAGCTGTTGCATTCAGTAGTATAGTGTTATGAAATTAAATGACATAAAGGAATACAAATCATAATAGCTGAATTTACGCACAAAAACTGACATTCGTGCTCTGTCCTTTCAAAATTAGGTGTATTTTATGCAAGAATCCTGATGCAGCTCAATTGTTTTGTTTTGGATTTTATTTTTCAATTTGGTCAAAATTATGTAGAACCGAAATTATGACATGAAAAATATGTCGGTTTCTTTGCTGCCATATCCGGTATTTAGACATAAAATGATAATTCTTCACGCAGTTTTTCTTCTATAAAACATTAAGCGCAGGCTTATTCAACGTTTATTATATCTATATAATATATCTTTGAAGTACACATATATATTGCATAGATCGCAGGAGTTTTATTCTTTTTTAGTTTAAAGGGGGGGGGGGGGGGGGCAGAAAGGCTGGTATCATACAGAATACTATCCTATCTTTTAGACATGTATATCTATAAATCTAAGGATATTCTTTTTCACATGAATTAACTTTGTTCTGACTTACAAACAGAAAATCAAAAGAAATAGTCACCACCGTACCACTTTCATTTCCTTCTGCATTTTTCTATTGATGACCAGAGATTTGATTTCGTATTTCTTGATGGCGACTAGTTGTCCTTTATAATAGCTTGTTGCGGCGTAGACCTGCTGGTTGGATGCGCGGGAGTCCATGGACTGCTGACTGTTTAAGGACAACTGAGGAACAAGAAATGCACATATTTTTAATGTCCACAGTTCAGCAAGGTATTTGTATTTATTATTAGCAATCAAGCTAATCAAGGTTGTTTGCTATCATTAATCGTATTGAGAGCACTGGATGAAAAATTCTGTTTCCGCATGGCAGAAACATTTCAGGGGAACGTTATTTCAAATAAAGCAAGGGTGTGATGGGGTCCATGCCAAAGTCCTTCACTGTGTATTCATTCGAGTAGTGCGTGATGACCTACATGTAAGGGAATTAAATTAAGTTCAACTCCTAACAACAACAGAGATCGGACTTGATTTTTAGTATGAGTGTACCTTGTGTATAAAGGCCATTTTAATAAATATTTACAAGGACCACTGATGTAATCTTGTATCCTTGAGTGATTCGAACCCGGTCGTTTAAAAAAAGATATCTTTAAATTTAAAATTCGACGACCTTAACCACTGAACCACACAGTGAATCGTAATTTCTTATGGAAAATTAACGTACAGGTGAAGTAGTAAAATTGTGTCTATTTTTGAAATCTGCAACAACAACAAAATATCCCCATGAAACAAAATTTCAGAGCGACAGTTTTAAGTAGAAAACTCAAAGAACATGCATGTGTATGCTAAATTTATTCTGTTTCACGGAGGCAGTTTTTTTCCTGAAATTCGGGAATACCCTTGTACTTTAATGCTAAAAGTAAGAGAAATTGCGTAGTGCTTGATTTCAACTAAATTTATTTTGACTAATTCTTGTCAATATATACCCGTCTTTCAAATTTATTTACAAAAATGTTTGAATCAAGACATAAGTTCCAATTGATTTCATTATATATTTTAAAAACTTTATCTAATCGATCTTTCACGTAACACCTTTAGGGAAATTAACATGAGTCGTGCAACACCTTTAAAAAGAAACAGTGGTATCTATTTTTTGCAGTAATTTTGTTTTTCTTTGAATGACTCCCTGGAGTACTTTCTGTACTTTGATTAAGATCCTAGATGTGAGGGACAGACGAATATAAAAGGCAATCTCAAAAAGTTGTTATGCTGCACAGATGACACAAAAACTGTTACCAATACTATCTATAGGGAAAGTAATTAAAACAAATGAAGAAAGGCCAAGTAGAAACAAGAAATGTTTCTTAAACATATATGCCTCTTTCACTAATCTTGACCAAGGGTCTTGAACGGGAAGAAAACAAACAAAATGCACAGCATTGGCGAAAATATATAACTTATATTGGATCTATATGGTTATATCTATTAAGACCATTGTTGTGATTATGAGGATCCTTCTTTATCAGGTGTATTTTTTTCTGATACTGTGAAGAGGCAATATGAAGTCCGTGTATACAGATGATGCAGTCCCATATATGTAGGTTTTCAGTAGAAGGATTGGGAATAACGCCCGGTATTGACATACTATTTAAACTGTAGGTTTGTTAGAGTTGTTTATTGATTTACATCTCCTTGAGAATATTTCCCACATACAAAAACGTCACCAGCTGTGGATTAAGTGGCACATGCACAATGAATGCATGGTGCCCAGAATA
The DNA here is from genome assembly GCF_947568905.1 of Ostrea edulis. Classification (NCBI taxonomy): domain Eukaryota; kingdom Metazoa; phylum Mollusca; class Bivalvia; order Ostreida; family Ostreidae; genus Ostrea; species Ostrea edulis. The sequence goes on along the minus strand of NC_079167.1, from coordinate 25,023,824 downwards.
GTTTAACTCGTATCTTTAGGTCTCATTTGAAACCTGCTGCTCTCACTTCTAAATTCCGTGCCTTTACATCTGTCCTGGCTACAAGAGCTTTTTTTTTTTTTTTAAATAAACTCACACAGGCATACCTTGCTGCCATAGGCCTCCTTCTTTTCTGAGTCCATGATGAATTCTGCGTTCTTGTGGCCGGACACTGAAGCGTGAATATCCGCTTTATCCACCTTCCACAACAGACCGGCGATTTCCTGCTCGTATTTCCAGTTCCTGTGATAAAAATAGAACAAAGGGCATCTTTATGCTTCTAAACTTTCTTCAACTTGATCGTCATGAATAAGATAGAATCTTTAAGTAAAGGTATTAAAAGCGTATGTCTAATTTTAGCAATAAATTTACCAAGTAATGAAATTTGTATATTTCACTTTTACTTTTTCGATTAAGTTCTTTTTGTGGGGAAAAGACTTTAACATATTCAGAAATTATTTTAATTGTATATCGTGACCCTGTAGAAATCGGTAAACGTTTTACACATCAAGATAGATGACGCTTTCAACTAAAACAAATACTGCTCAAATCCATAACCGCATGAGTTGATGACGCTTTGAAGTAGAGAAAATACTGCCCATACTCATGTATGCGTGTATAGATGGCGCTTTGAACTAGACAAAAAACTGCCCAAAACCATATATGCGTTAATGCATGGCGGGGTTCACGACATGTCATGTTTTGCATAATGACTTTCTCGATCGATAAAAGTATGCCAGTTTGATTAAAGTACTGTTTTATAGATCGCTTTGGATATTTATATATGAAGATCTACATATATCACAGTTCACGGCGTTAATGCACTGTTTAATCACCATAAAACTAATTTTTATGACTCTGTTTCATGATGTTGGGAATGGAACTACATTAGAAAGCTTTTTGTCACTGATCAAAAGTCGATTAATTACTGTCAGACCTTTACCATATTGCTGTTCGAATTTATTGTTCTTCCTGTGCCAAAAAAACCAAAAACCTATGATGACTGGTTTAGCCTGAAATGTGCGACACTGAACACGAAGCCGAAAGGTTAGATACAAAAAAATAATCTGATAGGTACAATCTATGTTCTTTAAGAGTAGAAGTACGTCAGAAAGGTTAGATACAAAAAATAATCTGATAGGTATAGGTACAATCTATGTTCTTTAAGAGTAGAAGTACGTCAGATGATGATGTCTGAATTTATGTATCATGTTGATTACATAGAATAGATTAATTGATTTTTATACGTTAACATGTTTCGCAGATTATCCAGATCTTACAAAGTTATTTCTCCCCGGTATCTATGTAGACTACTTTACAGATATCCGTTAGTTGGAAGCCTATTGATTGTGTTGGTTACGGATAGCTTGAATGGATAAATTGTGTTTTTCTCTCTATAAATGACACAACAGCCATGTTAAAGATAGAGTGAAATCCAATGTCAGATCTCAGCTCAGAAATAAGATTATATGTTACACACGGATCGCATCTTGTTCGGTGACGAAGAGATAAATATCTTTGGTGATCTCCAAATAAATTGCTGATCCCCCATAACTAAATTAAAGCCTTCAGTGATGAAATGCATCCATTTCTCTTACTTTATTAGAGGAGGCAATATTTGGGCCTTTGTTTCAAAACGAGCGATGTGGTTTCAGAATATGACGGCGTAATGCCAATATTCTTGCTGTGATAACTATAATTTACTGAGAACAAAGGGATGGTGAAATAGAGACAGTATTGCAATTTCCTACAATATTGAATCTTCAATCATTATATACTCTAAAACCAGTTTATCGTGTTTTTGTTGGAATTGACGCGCATGGAAGACATTCGAGTTAATATGAAAATGAACAATATTTATTTTACAATACCAAAACAAAACAAAACATTACAATAAATGGTTGCCCCCCCCCCCCCCCCCCCCAAGAAATCTCGGGTCTATCAAATGAACAAGATAACAACCATTGATAAATCTCATAAATATCGTATAAAAGATACAAAATTAAGGGAAGGGCAAACAACGTACACTCCAGCAGGAGTCCAACTCGACTCCCGGAAGAAGTATTACAAAGCCCTGGACATACCAGAGGTGGGAGGTGACGTAAGAGAAAGATGATTTCAAATAAACTTTCATTAAGTTCTGAGAGAGCTTTGTTTGCAGAGAATTAAAATAGCTTGCCTGTAGACAATAAGGACATGTAGACAATAAGGACTACTATTTATCTTACCTGTAGACAATAACGACAACTATTTATCTTACCTGTAGACAATAAGGACCACTATTTATCTTACTTGTAGACAATAACGACAACTATTTATCTTACCTGTAGACAATAAGGACTACTATTTCTCTTACTGTAGACAATAAGGACTACTATCTATCTTACCTGTAGACAATAAGGACCACTATTTATCTTACCTGTAGACAATAAGGACAACTATTTATCTTACCAGTAGACAATAACGACTACTATTTATCTTACCTGTATACAATAAGAACTACTATTTATCTTACTTGTAGACAATAAAGACTACTATCAATCTTACCTGTAGACAATAAGGACTACTATTTATCTTACCTGTAGACAATAAGAACTACTATTTATCTTACCTGTAGACAATAAGGACCACTATTTATCTTACCTGTGAACAGTAATGACTACTATTTATCTTACCTGTAAACAATAAGGATTACTTTTAATCTTACCTGTAAACAATAAGGACCACTATTTATCTTACCAGTAGACAATAAGGACTTCTATTTATCTTACCTGTAAACAATAAGGACCACTATTTATCTTACCTGTAGACAATGACTATTATCTATCTTACCTGTAGACAACAAGGACCACTATTTATCTTACCTGTAGACAATAAGGACTACTATTTATCTTCCTTGTAGACAATAAGGACCACTATTTATCTTACCTGTATACAATAAGGAGTACTATTTATCTTACCTGTAAACAATAAGGAGTACTATTTATCTTACCTGTAAACAATAAGGACCACTATTAATCTTACCTGTAGACAATAAGGACTACGATTTATCTTACCTGTAGACAATAAGGAGTACTATTTATCTTACTTGTAGACAATAAGGACCACTATTTATCTTACCTGTAAACAATAAGGAGTACTATTTATCTTACCTGTAAACAATAAGGACCACTATTAATCTTACCTGTAGACAATAAGGACTACGATTTATCTTACCTGTAGACAATAAGGAGTACTATTTATCTTACTTGTAGACAATAAGGACCACTATTTATCTTACCTGTAAACAATAAGGAGTACTATTTATCTTACCTGTAAACAATAAGGACTACTTTTAATCTTACCTGTAGACAATAATGACTACTATTTATCTTACCTGTAGACAATAAGGACCACTATTTATCTTACTTGTAGACAAAAAAGACTACTATTTATCTTACCTGTAGACAATAAGGACTACTATCTATCTTACCTGTAGACAATAAGGACTACTATTTATCTTACCTGTAGACAATAAGGACTACTATTAAGGAGATCAACAGGAGGACTCCCACAGTCCCAAGCACAATCTCCAGTGTGTACTCTGTCAAATTAAAAACAGTAATTGATTTTATTGAAGTAAAATATGTTAACATCATTTCGTTTTATGGCATGCCCATCTTAGTTATCAGTTATAAATATATGTATATATTGCAATCATAGGAATATACTTTCATTTATATCATGGGGTTTCTTTAGAAATTTTGTTTTAAAGCCGTTTAATTTGATATCCATAGACTGATACTATATTAATCATGAATGAAAGTGCATTTCCTTTTTCTTTTTTTTTACCGTTAATCTCTGAATTTTACTCACGTTTTGGCGGTATGCATCGTTCTCGTCTGTACCCACAATCTGGTTCATCATCAGGGGGATATCCGGACACCCAATCGATCATGTCAGAACCGTACAATCTGAGGACCTGAAACAAAACACATCAAGCAAATGTCAGAAGAAAGAATTGTATAATCAGAGGACCTGAAACAAAACACAACAAGCAAATGTGTGTATGTGTGTCTGTATGTATGAAAGCATGTATTGCATTATCACTTCGGGTGTGACCGGTCAACGGGGGATGCTTACTCCTAGATACCAGGGTACCTATTCACAAAACATCTTACGACTACGATCAAAATATACAAACATTGTAATTTTCTTATTTTTCATTTCTTGTAGACTTTCTTAATTGATATGTTAAGTTCATCCATGGTTTATAAAACTTTAATACATACTTATGACCTTGTGATCGGTATTTGATTATCAGATAGAATTATTTTTTTCAGCTTAGTCTTAAGATATTTTGTGAATAGGGGCCGCTGGTGTGTCCAAGGATCCGTTTTTACTCTACTCTTAAATTTGTATTATTTATGGTATTTGTGAGATTGCTCACTGTTCGTTATCTTCGTTTATTCATTGTATTCTAAGACATGTCTGTCTGTATGTGTATATATGTTGGTTGTTTGTTTGTTTCACATCATGTCGAGAACTTTTCACTCATATTAAGATGCCACCATTTGAAGATGAAGTACCTCAAATTTAGAACTATGTTCAGCGCTCAGGGTCGTCGCAGTGTGGGTCCGCCTCTCGCGATACGAGATCTCCAATTTAATGGTAATATCCGAAAGACCCGTGATTCTCACTTATAAATGCCGAGCGTTTGGGGAAGGAGCAAGCACTACCTGTACGTTTGACGCGGTACTGGCACGAGCTGGGCTCGAACGCGAGACCTCCCGGATACGAAGCGAGCTTTTATATGTATATGTGGATATGTATGTATATATCTGCCTTGTATACATGTATGTATGTATTGCATTATATAGTAATGTATGTACATGTATAGATGTACCGTATTATAAAGTATGCATGTATATTATTGTAGAGCATTGTTCTTGGAATGTATGTATGTATATATGTATTATACTAAAACATATGCATGTATGTGCGTATATTTATATGTATATATCATATTGCATGTTATCTATGCATTACATTGTTTACATTGTAAGGTATGTATGTTCGTGTATGATAGGTGGAGATGACGAACAAGTGATCAATCTCATAAATCCATAAGCAATACAAAATGGATAGTTGGGCAAACATGGACCCCTGGACACACCAGAGGTGGGATCAGACAAACACGGACCCCTGGACACACCAGAGGTGGGATCAGACAAACACGGACCCCTGGACACACCAGAGGTGGGATCAGACAAACACGGACCCCTGGACACACCAGAGGTGGGATCAGACAAACACGGACCCCTGGACACACCAGAGGTGGGATCAGACAAACACGGACCCCTGGACACACCAGAGGTGGGATCAGACAAACACGGACCCCTGGACACACCAGAGGTGGGATCAGACAAACACGGACCCCTGGACACACCAGAGGTGGGATCAGACAAACACGGACCCCTGGACACACCAGACGTGGGATCAGACAAACACGGACCCCTGGACACACCAGAGGTGGGATCAGACAAACACGGACCCCTGGACACACCAGAGGTGGGATCAGACAAACACGGACCCCTGGACACACCAGAGGTGGGATCAGACAAACACGGACCCCTGGACACACCAGACGTGGGATCAGACAAACACGGACCCCTGGACACACCAGAGGTGGGATCAGACAAACACGGACCCCTGGACACACCAGACGTGGGATCAGACAAACACGGACCCCTGGACACACCAGACGTGGGATCAGACAAACACGGACCCCTGGACACACCAGAGGTGGGATCAGACAAACACGGACCCCTGGACACACCAGACGTGGGATCAGACAAACACGGACCCCTGGACACACCAGAGGTGGGATCAGACAAACACGGACCCCTGGACACACCAGACGTGGGATCAGGTGCCTAGGATATACCTATCATAACGCCCGGTCAATCATGCAAAACCTACTTTAACCTTGTCTCATATTTGTCATTCGAAAAGTATCCAAATTACAAAGAAACAAAGTGCACCAATGTATCATAGAACTGTTCTTATCAGAATATTTACACATTCATTCATTCAATACATATATTGTATGCATTTTTCATGTTTTTCGATTTAAATGCGCGATGATATCACAGCGATAGTACTTTTGTTAACATCGGATTAAAGAATCATTTCGTCTTGACTCGAATGCTTTGTCATAACATTTTGGATTTATAATCGGAAACTTAAACTAATCAGTTTGTTTTCAATGTGATTTCAGTAGATTGATTAACTAATTAATAGTGACTAACTAATGGTAGGAGCCTAATCTCTGTGTTAGTTTGGTCTGTTGGATTACGAATGTCACAGTTAATGTTTTCCACTAAATCACACAAATTAGCTAATCAACAGACCATTTACAATAATGTTTCAAAGTGCTGTATTATCCCAAGCCATTCATTAATGATCCGTAAAGGAAATAAAATCAATGATATCTGTCGACCAAATTTTCATTCATTCAAAGCTCATTTTCTTCTAAGAAATTACACAGATGTCTTAGCATCGCTTCTTTAACGGTCATTTCGTGGTTCCAGATCGCAAATCAAACGTCAACACAGATGAAATAAATCTACTTCAATTACCGGTAAAGAGCCATCGCTAGATTGAAAGTGACCAACTGGCTGCATGGAATACTTAGTTAACGGGTCATCTATTTCCATCCTGGCCAGAAGAGTATAATTCCCCTCTGCATCTCCATTCTGATCAATAAAAGTTGTTGTGCCTTGAATACCTGAGCAAAGAGAAATGAAGAATTATTATTGACATTTAGATAAAGAAAAGAAAAATTGCACTCGTACTTAAAATATGCATCGTGTTCGAAAATAGTTACCAGAAGCCATTGTTAGAATATGTTAAATGAAGAGTATTGATTGGAATGTAAATCTTGTTTAATAAGGATATGTTAAATGAATAGTAATGACTAGAACGTAAATCTTGTTTAGTAAGGATATTTCAATGCTTACTTTCGTAAGTTTGGTTCAAAAGGGAGTGAATGATGGCGGTTCCATTGGTTATTTCTCCTCCTGATTCAATCAGCTTGTGAGCAGCTTTCGCGTAAAGTATGACTGCGTCATACAAGTAAGCAGCATATACTGTTATCTGTGAAATCCAACAATTTAACAGTCTCTCAAAAGCTCGGTACTAATTGTTACCTACACTCATATAAATAATCCAAGATATGATGGTATTAAAAAAAACTTTGTGTCTATGTACAAAGTGTTACAAGCAATCAGTTACACTTCAAATTAGTCATTTTACATGTTAACTTAACCATCGTCAATGAAATGAAGAGAGTTGACAGTAACACTCAATCTAATTAAAATCATACTTCTTAGATCCGCGCCGTATACTCTTCTTCCGTATAGTATACGGTGCTGATCTAAGATGTCTGATATTAATCAGATTGCAGTAACAAATGTGTTTGAACTTCTATTAAGTCAAATATCATAATGCATGTAATTCATACCAGTTTCGCAAACGCAGGGAACGGATCGTAGAAACTAAATGGAGGTTCTTCGTTGAATTTTCTGACTCTGTCCTGAAAAAATGTGTAGTTTTCGCTGGAGTAGGGACTGAGTGTGATAATCAACAAGGAACGGGCGGCGTCCACGTTCCTCGTCTCCTCAGGGTTGTCAATCGTCCCTGTAATATAAAAACATAAAGTCTTTAAAGGAGAAAAATGCATTCAAATACTTTGCTTAGGTTCAGTTATAGACGTTGAAACATATTACAAGGGTGGTAGAATATTATGTACATTCTTTTATGCAATTCTATTTATTTCCCAGCAAAAATGTTTAAATGTTTAGAATTTATGTACATGAACAAGTGAAGATAACGAACAGTGAACAATCTAATAAATCTTATAAAGAATAAAAAAATTAAGAGAAGGGTAAACATGGACCTCTCGTCACAATAGGGATGGGATCAGATGCCCAAGAGTAAACATCCCCAGTTGACCGGTCTCATTCGCCGTGATCCCTATATCTTGATCAGGTAAACGGGGTAATACGTAGTGAAGAACGCCCTAACAATTGGTATGAAACGTCAGACAGCATTCGATTCAACGAGAGCTTGTCTTCGCAAATTAGATCATAAAAACGGCCATAGAATTTGCGAAATGTTGACTTTGAGATATATCTATCTATCTATCTATCTATCTATCTATCTATCTATCTATCTATCTATCTATCTATCTATCTATATATATAATACTCGGCGCTTACAGTCATTGAGCCGTGAGGGTTCTTTAGAGTGCGACAGCAACTGTGACATGGAGTATCCGTTTTGAATATCATCTCCGAGGACCCGTAACATTCATACCTAATGCCGAGCGTTTGGTAATGGAACTGTCACTACCTATTTTAACGACTTAGGTCTGTCGCAGCCGGGATTCGAACCCCGACCTTCCGCATGCGGGGCGAACGCTCTACCGTGGCGGAACATGGAGAGAGCGAGAGAGAGAGAGAGAGAGAGAGAGAGAGAGATTGCCGATTTTGTTTTTAAAAAATCAATCTGACACAACTGACACAAGGTCACCGTAGGGATTTTAAAATAACCAAAAACAGCTGACGTTGACATCCATATTTCTTGTGAAGAAAAGATATGTTTCATTAGTTCTAAGGTCGAACCTTAGATCCCGTTACAATTTGGCCACAATTTTATTGGCGTAATCTGCTAAGGATTTATGGGGACCGAAAACCCTTGGTTTGAAAAGATGCATTTCAACATGAAGAAATGATACAACGTTTCATTTCGCTTCCTTTACCAATGTACAGTCTAACGTGGATGACTTTAGACTACACACACAAATTCTAAGATCATAAGACTTTAACATCATCTTAACAGTTGTGTATGACACTCAGAAAATAAATAATACAGGCTCATTCAAATTATACATCGTTTAAAGTGAATCATTTTTCAATTACTCAAAAGGTGAATCGGAAATGCGTATTCGTGTCTCGTGTGATAACTCGACACATAATTTTTCTGTAATCATGTTTTGGTGTCATAGTTTTCCAGGAACTTCCAGAGTGTTTGGCTTTTGGCCAACGTTTCTGTGCACATTCGTTAGTCGTTAATGGTTTTATGCAGAATAATATATATTATATCACACAGAACGAGGATGTATCGAAAACGGTCCAACGTGGAATCTGTAGTGCAAGCTGATAAAAATTAACGACGGACATAACCGTCTATTCTTCAGATGATATAAATGAAATTGATAGTAATGAAAATAGTTCCTTCCGAAGCTAATTGTCATGCTGTTTACATTTCGCCCACTGGGTCACATTATCTGTACAATTTTCTGAGCTTCTTCAGTAGAAATAGTAAATTCCTGACGGAACTTCATTAGAACGAGTTGCCTACGACCGAATAACTTTCCTTAATCATTCTGCTCTACCTACGTTTGAAGTATTTGAGAGGATCCGTTCTGTCGAAAGTCACGTGATCTACGAATATGACGATATATTCCCCTGTGTCTAGCAGACCCCTGTCATATAGATTCGTCATCAGATCCACTACTCCATTCAAATCTCCCAAGAAAACATATACTGAAAGAAACAAGTATAAGAATATTGTGTGAATCTACAGGTATTATCAAAATAAGGTGTGACGTACATTAAAATACACAACCATAGAAAGATCTCTATTATTACCGTAAATCTGGTTATTTTTGCCATCGATTAATTTTTAGCGTTTTTGCGAGTCAGTTGGATTCGTAAAAATATTTTTCTCAAAAATAACTCTAAGGATTGGTATATATATGCTCCTGCATAAATTCGCAAAAATAATAAACACAAAAATAAATATATTGGCTCTTTACTCATATTCGCAAAAATAAATCGACGCAAAAATATCCAGATTTACGGTAGTATCAGTGTGCGGTGTGTGCACTTTATGTTGTTGCAAGTTGTGCTGAAAAAGTCGTTTACTTAATTAGCTTAACAGAATTTTAGTCAAGTGTAAAATGAGCAAAATGTTTGCGAGAGAAACCGCATTCGAATCTTTCAAAATCACTTTACGTTAAAATGTTTCGTTTCATTTTTCTGGGTTTTTTTTTTTTTTTTTTTTTTAGGTTGATTGGCCAGACGTAAAAGTGGCTATTTTGATCCGTGAATTAGTCATGATCTGTAATTATGCCAAGACTGTCTCAATAGCTTATAAATTAATAAACAATGCGCCCAGAAGCTAGGCCGATATAGAAACAAAACAAGGATGTCCTTCACATTTATTTAAGAATAATAAACCATTATGTGGTGACTATGTTGGGTGACACCAAACGGAAATTGATAAAAACCATCGCAGTCCACCCATGACATCAAACAAATTCAAAATGAAAGTCTTCTGTGATGAGGACGGAACGAGGTTTGGCTGCTGAGTGCAAAAAGCCGAGTTGTCATGCAATGACATTGAAGACACAGTCGTGGTTGGCTCCCATACCAATTTCCCGTTGTCTCGTATTTTATGTGACGAAAACGATACGATAATAGTTTCCCGTGTTGTGGAAAATAGACTTTCAATTACCGGTGAAAAGACAAATTTATGCAAGTTTTTTCAGCAACATTATATAACTAAATGACATGTGATAGGGAGTTTGCATTCATGTTTAGTAGTTCGGGAAATAGTGCAATGATAAGGACGGCAAAAGTGCTTTATATTCTATATTACAGTCCCGAATCTTGCGTAGAAGTTTTTTCCTGTTACGATTAACCTAAAAACGAATGATTTCAACAATAGTTTACATAAATTTCAGCAAGCTGCACGAGGAAAACGCGGACTTTAAAACATTTCCGTTAATTTTGAGGTAAACAAAGCTTTCCATTCACACAATATCTAATAGTGCATTATACGTAGATAATTACTGTAGTTAGGGACAAATGGCTATATATTTCATTGTAATAATTTTGTCATAACTTTCCCTTAAATTCCCATAAAATGCCTGTGATTTGCGTTGACATTTTTTTTTCCAATGACCACAGGCAGTGACCTTGACTTTGAAATTTTCAGTATGTTACGTGTATTGTATTCAAATAGTTCATACTGCAGTATAAAATTCGGAGTACGGAAAGGTGAGAGAAAATTTGAATTGCCTGCTTTAGCAGTGCCACCTTACACGGTACTTTCATTTACTATTCGCGACAACAACAAAATAATATCATATTACCCTACATAAATCGAACAGCATAAACTAGGTTTCCAACACCGTAATAGCAATCAGATGTCCCCCAAATTAGCTTTCCAACTCCGGAAATAATAGATTTCGTGTTATCGTTCACGAAAACTACTCTAACAGATAAAACAAGTTTTATCCCCGTCTGGCTATAAATGACATGACCATGAGACAACACAAAAACATTTTTTTCATCTCTATATTTTTTTCAGTAGGTGACAATAATGTGAATATAACGTAACCTCATTTGCATCTCTCTTTTGATTCTTAATATCGGACATATGTTCCCCTCGACAGATGTGTTTTACCTTGAGCAATTCAATGAAATCTGATTTAGAAAATCTTCTTTAAATGCTTTATGCAGACCTTCCCTAAATATATGCCACACATAATACCATTTGAATACCATAATACCATTTGAAATATTGTAAGGTCTGCAATTTGTTTACCCTAGAAACTTGATAGAAAACACACCGCATTTTTATCCCTGGGAACTTTCTCACTTGTGTTTATAAACATTTTCGTCTGATTTTGATTTAAATGACAGGTTTGGCAATAAAAACTTGAAATATTGTTTTAACTGGATATGATGTTAGTTCTTCCTATAACACATTGTCATATTTTGTGATTCACCAGACAATATCATCCAGAGTGTCAAAGCATAAACTTTGTCACTAAGGAGTGTATCTTTGGCGCGTTTCCCAGCATCCCCGGGAGATTATATGTTATACTTAATTGTGTGCTTAGTTTATGACATCGTATAGGAAGACTTTGAATTTGATGAAGCCTTACTATTGTACATTTATCTAGTATTTCTTGCTACAATGCAGTTACTGGTGAGTTGTCGCAAGTTATATTTGTTTCCTTGCATTCTTAAAGGACGACGAAGTTGTGTCGGATACAGAAAAACATTGCTAAGGCTGCATCATTCTAAACACCGAGACCTTGATGTTCCATTTGCTCTAGACGCTGACAGATAAATACCGAGTATTTATTACCAAAGACGTTTGTATCAAATGACATTGGCTAAAATAATTCATATCCGATCGATTATATATGTATATTACATTAAATTATTGACCTGGTTTGAGGACAATGTGCGTTTTATTGAACCAGAGGACCAAACTGTTGTCTTAAGAATAAGACAATCAACACATTTTTAACAAATAATATTTAAAAATCTGGTATATCATTTTGTTAACATGTAGAACTTTCTAACAATGGAGACATCGAGTACATGGGAATCCTATCGGACTAACACACGTTAATAAATGAGACATGAATTTCATCTTGTCAACGTTTCACTCAATACCGAGTAATCCAAATGTGTTAAATTAGACAATTCAATATCAACATATCTTCTTGGGTGATGTTTCAACAGCAATGATCTGATATTTCAAATAGAAGATAACATAAGAGGGTTGTCCCGTTTAATCGTGGACAATGCGTTTTTAATGAAAACATGTACATAACTGAAATTTCCAGCAAGTGTTTATCCATTATATTTCAGTATCACTGTGCTTTTTTGTTGATGAAAATAGGAATTTTATTTAAATATATTCTGATTCTTCGCAAGGTATGGTCATATGACGCACGACCAAAACATTTAGGTTCCATAAGAAAATATTGTATTCTCGAGAATATTTCACTCATATGCAAGTAATGTTTCAAAATAGATACGGTTGCGATAAAAAGTATTGCTATGCCACAATCTAATATGGTGACATTTTGAGAATGTCAAGACATTTACATCATTTTTGGCAGTTTCCCAAGCATTTGAAATGCAATATAGTGATAAACTGGACAAACGGGATATGGCAACGTTTGATGACATCACGACGCGTGCACGGAGAGCAATTCAGGTTTGTGGAGATTTAGGAATGACAAACTTTAAAACGATCACGGAAGATGTTTTTAGTATACAAGTGGCATGGGAGAGTTATAAGCGTACGTTTTGGCACCGAATCCCGTAGTAGACCAAAACTTACGGACACATGGCTACTAGAAGCAGTGAAAGAATCAAAAACTGTTGGCGAGATTGCGTGTTCAGTACTAGTTGTATGTGATAATAGTACCGTCCATACCATACTAAACTTTCAGAATGTCCTATGTGTGTGCAAGATGAGTTCCTAGCATGCTTAAGCAGGATTAGAGCACAGCTCGAGTGCATGCATCAGTGGTTTTCCTGGATCGTTGTAGGGTTACATTACATTTAATCCAACTTTTCTTAGTAGAATGATCACAAAACAAGGTTTATTATGCACCACTTTTGTTTCCAGTAAAGATTCATGATATTGTATTTTATCGCAATTCATGATATAATATTTTATCGCATTTGTTTTTTGTAACAATATTGTGGCTGGGAGAACGCTGTTGTGTATTACTTTTATATATTGCATTTCTAGTCAAGATGCGGGTATGTCTCCCAACCAATTTCGTTCTGTATTTTTAGTACTCACATTTTTCGTCATTTTAAATAAATGACAATCTTTCACACCTACCATGTTTTTCTGTTATGATTTACATGGAAACAAACAGCTTCAATGTTGCCTTGGAGTAAGAGCAAATTTTAACATAAATGATACTTTGATATTACCATAGGTGCGCTCTAAGGCGATACCACAGACAGATTATACAATATGAAATAAGATATTTATTTTATTTGAGCACACATCTGTTTGTAAGAATAATGTACTAATGAGTTGTGAAATTTTTAGAACACAGCGTTGATTATTTTTTATTTTACTTGTCCACGATTTGACCGGACAACCCTAGTCTATAGCAGTACAATAATACTTTAATGTGATACCTCTTGTGTCTACATATGATCTGTCCACAATCCCTGGGAATGGGTTCCCGTTGGTAAAGGGCATGTAAGGCTCAGTATATTCCTGTCTATCATTTACTGTGATGTTGGAAATTTCTGCATACTCCAACAGCTTTTCGGCAATCGTCTGCTGCTTGTGAGAGGACCCCACAACCATTGTGAACTTCCTCCAGTTGAAGTGAAGCAGCAGGGCCACGAGGGACTTGGTTACCTGGGTTACGGGAGGATATGTTCTGGCGAAGGTGGGGTACTTGCTTTTAATGGAGACGTCATCGTCTGCACATTTCTGGTTAAAAGTGTAAATCATAATAAATGACATTGCTTTGGATTCATATCATATAAATCTAAAGAGAAAAATGTTTACTCAATACTGTTAGCTATAGTACATGCCCACATCTCTCTTTCTTTCTCTTCCCCCACTCTCTCTTTCTTTCTCCCCTCCCCTCTCTCTCTCTGTGTAATCATTGTATTTTGTTAAGATCTGTATTTGGCATATTCCTTCTTCTTGATTTTTCTGTTTTCTCTGAAATTCAATGTGAATTTTGACGGTCTTCTGGTTCGTGTTATACCGTTTCCATCAGTATAAAATTTGGCAACAATTAAGTTTTGAACATGAATACAGAATATTTGAACGAAAGCAGAAATATTGACGCCTAATTAATCAATTCTGGAGAAATTGGAAAATATACACCATATAACTCCAGACAAAAAAAAAATCTCAACATTTGAAGGATTTCATTTATTCCTTACCATAACAAAACACAATTACCATGGTGAATCCAGAATATCAGAAACGAAGGTCACGGGGAAGGCTTTAGAGTGGAGTTTTTTTTTTCGATATCGAAATAAGGAATATAGCTTTTAAAACGTTTCTGTAATTATCTTTATCTAAGGACAAAAAAGGGGGGAGAGAGAGAGAAAATTTAGGGGTGGTGACTAGGCCAAGATGTAGGTCTGCATAACAGTGTAAAACACGTACTACATAAAATTCTTTTCTTCAAATTGGAAAAACTTGGTTTCTGATATGCTGCTCTTCCCACAAACCCCTGGGATTTGTGAGAAAACTAACATATAAAAAATAACGCTAGCTTATACATGTAGCAATGATAGGGGTCCAACTAACAAATCATGTTTTTCAGCCTCCAAAATCATATAATTATAGATTTAATGAGTCAATTTAATTTAATTCAGAACTTTTGTCCCTATTTCTCTAAACGTTACGTATGTCAGTCGGTATTAATCCACATGCCATTATAAATTGATCTCAATGTTACCCGCAGTAGCGTGGGTTGAATCTAGCGTTTCTTACAAAATTAATGACATGTATTCTAATTACTCATCTGTATAGTTTCTCTTTCAGGAGATCCTTTAGTGTAATGAGAAATAAACATGGGAAATAAGAGAAGGGGTTAAAAGATATCTTTACAAAAAACGGACCAATGCAAAGCAACTACTCTATTTTATTTAAAGATTCCTATTAATGCGTTTGTACTTGCAATTTCTATGATGTTAAATGTGATTTAGTCCATTTAAAAATTAAAAAAAAAATCTGCTGCATTAACTTTCAGGTTTTAAAAAAACATAAAAATATTTTCTTATTCATATACAGAATACAGGTGAAGAACCCTCTCTATGAATACACAAACCAGAAATTGTCCCGCCTTCTGTTAATTGACGTGGAACTCAATCCCGAAACATTATCTTTGAAAAGAAGTAATAGATCGTAAAGCCATCTGCATTCATTTGAAATGCACTTGAATTGAAAGCAGCATTTGAACCCCCCAAAAAATATACGGCACATTAAAGATTGTCGCTAATAAAAGATAGAATCCGCATTGAAATTAATTTAGTATCAAGAATATAATAAAACGGGATGGCCCTGTAATCAACACGGCCGGTGGAACGTGTTGTTGTTCCCGTTTGAAAGGCACACTTCAATCTGAAAATCGAACAAATGTTAATGAAATACCTATTTAGGTGTAAACACATTTTTGTACGTAAAGAGGGTACAAAAATCAATTTAACTCACATTTTCAAGAGACATTGCGCTGTTAAAATAGTTTACAGAGAAATTACCCTTAATTAGCCACTTCTAAAACATATTTAAAAGCAATCAAGTATTTTAGAGCGGCGTTGTTCTCTCTCTCCATTTTCTGAAGTATGAAAGCATACAACTGGCAGGTCATGAGCTGATGTGAGATAATGCTAGGTGTTCTTGTTAAAATCTGAGGTGAAAGTCACGAACAAGCAACGAGTACTAGGAGAATACAAGGTTTGAAAAGGTAACAATGTAAGAGGCAACGAATTGCTTTCTTTCACATTTAATTAAGACCCTCCCGAATTCCTAAAATGCTCATCTTTATTGTTGAAATTGTCCAGATAAAAAGTAGCAATTTGAATAAATATAATAAAATGAGATGCAGATGAACAAAATGGCTTATATGAATTAATTTGTTTTATGAGAATATAATTTCGTTATTCAAAAATACGAATGCAGAAAATACCCCTCCCGAAAAAACACCCCTTTTCTTACCCCCAAGAAAGATTTTCTTAACAAATCAAATCTTTTTGAAAAATCTATATAATTAGGATTCCATTTGTAAAGATAAAATACTGGTCCTTTCGTACAAAAACACTGTCAAAACGACATTAATGTACCATTAAGTATTACAACTCAGCAATAACGCATCGCTTGATGATCACACTGCAAGTCTAATTTGAATTGAAAAGACCAATTTGCGTTCATTCATCATTATCATTTCAAAGATTTATAGCCGTAATTCAAAGGTATTTGTAAAGAGGAAAGGTGCATGTAGAATTGTAAGGTGCGATTGACCCGTGGAATTGTTATACAGTTTTATAAATGTATATTTATATACATGTAGACGAGTATATTTTAATTTCCAATGTTTTTGCGTTCGATATCTTTACCAATTTAAATGATAGCCCCCTCATGAATGTGAACGGTATAGTACAATTTAAACGGCTGGGAATTCTCCGACATAAATGAATTTAGAATGTAAAGTATATGAAATAAATTTCATTTTAAAAATACGTGAGAGTATGAACAGCAACGCTTCACGGCGGCATACTTTTCATGAAGCACATGTATATAATGCAAGCTTAAAGCATCGCATTTCATACCCTCATGTATATTTCAAAAATGAAATTTAATTCTTGAAAAAAAACCCACTATTTTCGTTATACATCATAAGAAAGTTCTTAGATGTACGTTACAAATCCCGGAGGGTCACGTGTCAACTGCCAAACCATCGGAAACAACAGGTGTCAATTTTCCTTGATCTGTAATATTAGTCATTTTACGCCAAAAATTTAAGCAGAAAATGTTCCGGTGTTCAAGAGCTCCGCAAGGAGGAGATATGTTCCGAAAGGCATTACACCGCCTTTATGCAGTTTTTCGCCCCCAATGGAAGCTTTCTAACATGTATTGTAGCAGAAATACCGGCAATATCAAATTATAAATATCACTTGGGAATACCTGCGCAGACTATTGATTGATTGAATATAATTATATTGTTTAACCTCCCTCTTGCGAATCTTTCACTCATATGGAGACGACAACATTGTCAGTGAAGAGCTGCAAAATCAGGCCTATGCTCGGCGCTTGTGGTCATTGACCAGGGAAGGATCTTTATTGTGCCACTCAAGCAGTGACACCTGCGCAGAATAGCTCTAATAAACACAAATCACGAAACATTGAAATTCCAATTGACGTAGATTGAATAACTTCACTATAAATTAACTAAATTCCATATGAACAAGTGAAGATAACGAACAATGATCAATAAATCCTATAAAGAATAGAAAATTAAAAGAAACGCAAAGACAGACCCCTGGATATACCAGAGGTGGGATCAGGTATCTAGGAGGAGTAAGCATCCCCTGTTGACCGGTCACACCCGCCTTGAGCCCTATATCTTGATCAGATAAATGGAGTAATCTGCATATTTCTACGAAATTTGTTTTATCGTACTTCTCATCTATTGACTATTGTTTTAAACATTCATTTAACAAAAATATTGCACATTACAGTACCGAAGAGATGAACATCTTAAAATGACCATTCTCTTATATAATGCTAGAACAGTGACCGAATAAACTCCTCGGACTATAGACCAGTACAATGGAGCATATAATCATTACATCCCTAGTCAATGTTCTCTAAACCGTCAGAACATACCAAGAGAAAAAGCAACCTGGATCCAGAGCAAGATATCCCGGTAAATTCAATTACTGATGACCATACAGACCAAACATCAAAGCAGTTGTGATGACGTATTAGACATCGATGCATCGCGATATTACGCTTAGATTTTTCTCTAAACAAATGACGAAGGATCCACAATTATGATATTAAAGGTACAACACAGACATGAGTAGAATCTGACATGTACATATCAAAATGCAACAAGTAATTGCAAAGGACAACTAAAAACCACAAAAGGACTGTTTGAAGGTCAACACTGCCCTTCATCATGCTTAGCAACGGAGTCTAGGTCTACTTGTATAACATATCGATGGATGACATCAACAGGCACAGGAAACTTGTGGTAAAACTGAATGCTGATAATACCACAAATTTCCATTGTACCACCCTGCTTTTAGTTTTACTAACAACTGCATGTAGAAAACCCATAATTTGTAAAAATCCATGTTTACCCCTGATTACAGCATACCATTACTGAAGAATGAATTACGACTGAGGGTTGCAACAGCTGCCAGGTGTTCATTGGGGGCAGTGCAGGGACTGAAGTGTTCTGTATACAAACATTTTGTTGAATTTTAATTACAATGTGTGTATGTTCTTCTTATTAATTGTTATGTTTATCGATGCTCTGAAGTACATGTTATTCTTTTTTAGAGAAGTGGACAGGCATAGCCTACATCCATGGGCTATGTTTGTCCATTTTTCTAACAGAATAAAGTGCATGCATGTGAGATGTAAATACATGTAGTAATTTATACTACTGGAAGTGAAGAGAACGTAGAATTAAAACATTAAACTCAACCTACGCAGCTTTGTTTTTAAATAATATCTTCAGAATTTAATTAATGCCACTGCCCTATAAACTATACCTCTACGCATTCTGTCGATGGAGAGGCTTTATATGGGTGGACATGCTGCCCCTTTCATCACGTATCATAACGATTCAATATGTCGAAATCAAATAAACTTAAAGTTTGCAGAACTATCGGCTGACTTGTGCACATATCTTTGATCTAGCAATGGTGAGGATTTGCATAGCTTGTCTGTTTAGTTGTAACATGCTCAGATAAGTGCAGGTGTATCCAAGTCATGGAAGTATGGTGGCATAATTCTGCCACCACTTTTCGGATCTTTATGTCGAATCGTTGCCTATTTTGTCGACTTGTCACTTATTCAAAAAACCGTATCCAACTTGCTCCACTGTCAATTCGCCCCCGAACCAACCCTCGCTAATATTATAATAAATATGCACGAAAGAAGTGATTAATATGGATGGTAAATGCATATTGAGGTTATCATACACAGAATTTAACATAAATACATGTACAAACGGTTTGAAAAGTATTGCGCAGGATTTATATATGTACTTTTATATGGATATTGTTTTGTTTTTCATAATGAGTAATTTGCCCAAGTTATTCACTACTCTTTGACATTTTTGAGTACAAATTGTTACTTGTTCTCTATGAGTATTATAAATGTCTAAAATGTTTTTCAAAACATGAAGAAAAAAAGAAGAAGAAAGAAATCTTTTACCTTTGGTATCGGACATTGGGGCAGATTAGTAATCCGGTTGGGATAAGATGTTTTTTACTT
>NC_079167.1:24931446-25001446 GCF_947568905.1 Ostrea edulis | reverse complement strand
CCGGAGATTATCCTTCCTTGTCGATTACGGATGAACTTGTCAGTCTTGTCTACTGTTAAGTATCCAACAGTAATATTAGTCTTCTCACAAACAGACACACGGATCACATAGGACAAGGAAATCACATACACAATAAAATCCAGGTAGAACGAAATTTTCATTATTCAGAAATGAAGTTAGAGACGCATAATTTAGATTTAGTTGAGTCATGTTCTGGGAACAAGCTCGGTAACGACTCCGTCTTGAATATGTCTTGTCTTCGGGTATAAATCCAACTTCTTATTGTCAAATATTGATCATAAACTTCTATCCCTGAAAAATATGAGAAGATGAAAATTTACGTTTAAAAAAGTTCATTTCTTTTCCTAACCTAAACATTTGAAGTTGGCTAATGATTGTATAACAAAGAACGTTCCCAATCACTGCAGATGCTGAGCAGCGGGAACACATTAGGTTTTTTCAGAACCATAAACAATACTAACCTTTTGATGCACATATGACCCCTAGTTCTCCTCCAGAAATAGAAAGGGGATTATTTCCTACTTACTGGCAGAAGTAATATGATTAAGAATCGTCAAGTGTCACCACCAATTACCCCTGTACAAAGTCATGATCAACCGTGCTCGACTGGAGTGTTAGAGAAATTTCTGCCAGTCCATCAAATAAAAGCCAACCCCACGGAAACATTTGGATTTTTGTTTTACTCCAAAGGGTTGCAGCTATCAGCTCAGAGCTAAGGATGCCCGTCACTTATATATTGCACTCGTATTTACAGTGTTCTCATTGATTATTAATAAGAATTTGTAGAAATTGACACAAGAAAAGAACATCAACACTTTATTGGGTTTTTTCCTGCATTGTTCCTGTTAACTAATACACTAGAGCAAAAGATCGTCTGGATTTATGTCATAACAGTAGGAACTGAAATTACGAAAACACAGAAAAATACATACTGTCCAGAAACACACCTTTCCCGGGTTTTAAGTCCAAGAATTTCTTTGATGCTAAATATCACATGGTCGTCATTAAATACGTTAAATTCAAGTTGGGAACATGCATGAATTGCACAATATTCACAATTTCACGTTTAGAGAAGAATTTCAAATTATCATAGTTTGAAAATTTGTACTTTTAGTGTTTGCATTCTGAAGCATTGTCAAAATTAATACACACATTGGTAAAGTTGACCTATTTTCCAAACTCTTCGCTGGTGTTTTGCAATCCGTCGTTTGCATGCTACCTCAATACACACTGCATTGATCAGTTTTTCAGGGCTTTAATTCATTCCAAAACTATCGCCAATTATATGAATACGTCGAATAAATGTCAAGATATCTATTCAAAATCTTCGATTTCTATACAGATGAATATCGTCCTTTGAACTTAAATCAGGCTTATCGTTTGAGACGTTAAGTTAGTGCGGCATCTATCTAGAAACAAAAATCAATGGCAGCCTTATAAATCAGAAATTTTTAAAAACTTCCAAGTAATGGTAAAATGAATAAAAGCTAATTAAATGAAGATTTCCGATGATAACTAGCATACCTTAGTTAGTGTGTAGAAAGTTTAAAGTAACTATCCCAAGCAAAAAAATATGTAATTCCCTTGAAATTCACTAAAAATTAAACTTTTATGGGAACATTAATTTCTCGTCTTCTTGCGGGCTGTAAATTTCCTCCTCAACATTTAAGATTCAGAGAGAAATTCGATATCTGAAACTAAGGGCTGCGGAGCAAACTGTCTTTACTTCTCGTTCGTCTGTACAACTGTTGAACGCTGCAATTCATTAGTTTTCTGTTTCTATGCAAAAGCCATCGAACAATTATACATCGTATCTGCATTAAGAATAAGTGGGAATCATGAGAAATACGTATTATAAATTAATTAAGGTGCTTAGTGCTCCCTGTTACTATAACATTTGATTGCAGAATCAAACATAATGTTCGGATTGTAGAAAATATACCGTTTTAAGACTAATGTGCGAAACACTAGGGATTGCATATCTAATCACGCATTAAAGCCCAGCTAGAAATTTGTGTAGCTCAATTGGTAGAATTAACCCAGTTTTGATGATTGAGGAAAAACTCTATTGCTCCTGGTATTTTATAACATGTTTATAAGATCGAGGTGGTACCACCTTCAGAGAGTCACAACCTGGAAAAACAAAAAATTATAAGCACTGCTGAATTTTCCGAAAGCACTGTCATATTTCATTTGTATTGGTTCATGTAGTTAAATTATCTAAAATAAGCTGCAGAGAATCAATAGACTTTGCTTCATTTTTGTAAATTTTCGAGAAAATTACTGTGGCGATCCAAGTCATTGTTTTAAATGTGTAATACTCTCCTATTTATGATCCATATTTCCGAGTATGCATAATCATTTGACTCTATATGTATTCAAAAAGTCAACTGCTTTCCTACTATAATAATACTCACGTTGAAAGATTTCTCGTACCGGCCAGATATGTTGGTCTTTTAATTGTTGGGTTGGTTTTTTGTTGTTTTTTTTTTGTTTTTTTTTTAAATACTTTTAAAAAATAAATAAATACTGATGCATGCAGTTCATTCCAACTCATCCTAGTGAATTTCTACCCCAAAAGTGCGAAACATTCATAAAAAAAAACCTACCCCCAAGAATTGTCCAAAATCCAGAACTCAATTTTGATCCTGCGTTTTGTTATGCGTATCGCATGTTATTGGTCAATTAAATCGATAGCAGTGGTAGATAGAAAATAAAATGCCCAATGACGTATCGCATAATAAAACAGCCTCGGATTTTGACAATTTCTCGAGTTTCTATCTTTCCTTAAATTGTGTAGTATTTTTGGCACACTTTAAATACTTAACACCGTGGGTGTGTAATATGACTACAGAATTTGAAATACTGTATAAAATGATTGGGAGTGTAGGGTTCAGTGACCATGTGCTTGTGATGAGAACTTGTGGAATTCTTGTATCCTGAAATAAACAGAAAAATCTATTTCCGTGCGATCAGGCGTTGTTTCTCCACCACACAAAATACGCAGGGGTGAAATTGCGCGAATGTTCAAACAGCAGTGAATAGATTTGGACGAAAAATCTTCAATTAATTCCATGTAATGAAAGTGAACATTGAAGCAGTATTTTTGCGATTAGGTGGCAGGGAAAAATACTTTTATTGTTGATCATAGTAAACGACTTGGCTGTTTTTTCGTGCTTGAAACTAAATCCAGGGAATACTACCAAATGCCCAGAGAAGTGTAAAACGTATCAAATCGATTGTGTTATTTCAGTTGGTCTGGGTTTTATGAGTGCTTGTTTTGCTTCGTCACTGCACGAAGTTAAAACAAAATACATTGACCGTTATAATTGGGAAAACAGCGTTGCCGTTCGCCTAGACCAGCAAATCACCTGTCGCTCTTTCAATAACATGAGCATCTTTCCTTCATTTCTTAGATAGTGGACACTAGAAATAGCCCCAAGATTTATTGACTTAGAGGATGTTTGCTAGCCCAATGATCTGACCTCATCCCTCAAGTACCCACGTATCGATTAATGTTAGTTTCCTTCAGTATTGTAATCAGATTATTGGTACAAAAATACACGTCTTGATCACAACAATCGACATATGGTCATACATAATGTAAAGCAGTCGTCGTATCCATAAAACTATCACCTTTTGATTAGGAAAAGTAACGGGATACACATCCGTGTGTTCTCTTGTAACTAACATCAAGTTTGAATTGGATTAGTACATGTAACATACGCTCTGGATGTCCTTGAAAGCGAAAGTAGTTTCAAGTTTGACTTTTTCTTTTTACAAAGATTCCTTAGATCTACTGTATATAGTGTCCGGTTACACGTGTCACTATCGAACTAATGGAGCCCTGTTGCTTGATTTTAATCTATATTCATATTTCCTTTCGTAATAACAAAAACAGTAGCTATAGGTTTAATAAGCAAACTATCTGATCAATAAAGGTATGCCTTCTGCAATATATCAGTACTAGTCTGAATGCATAAAACCGAATTAATTCACTTGGTAGATGCTGTGAAAAAAATAAAACTGAATCAATGAATTTTAAGATACAATAGGATTATTATAAAAGCTTTATTAAATGTACGTGTTTGACTCGTCAATGCTTATGCTGTATTAATTACAAAGGACATCATAAAGAATATCACCAATATCTAATTGCGACAACCTTTATCTGTTGGTATTTTCAAGTCAATGATTTTGAAAGTAGATCTGAACATTCTGATATTTTCTAAATGCAGGTCATTCACATTACACCTGCATGATAGCAAAACATCTTCATACGAAACGTTCTCGTGGGGGTCCGGGTTAGAATAGGTACCCTTTGTTTATCGCAAGAGGCGACTAAATGGGGGTAGACCTTCAGATGAGACTGCGAAAACCGAAGTCCTGTGTCACAGCAGGTGTGGCACGATAAAGATCCCTCGCTCCTCAATGGTTATGAGGGTTCAAGCCCAGTATTCCGACGGTTCGATAGTCCGACGGGCCGGTAGTCCGACGGTCCGATAGTCCGACGGTTCAATATTCCGACGGTCCGATAGTCCGACATGTTGACCATCACCAAAAATGTTAATTAATAGAGTTAAAATGTATTCATGTCAGGCATTATTTTAAGGAAATTACCAGAAACCGCCAAAATCGACACGGCCTGATTATAAATTAGACAATCAATTTCTGACCAAAATCATTCAAGTGTGAACTTACGGCGGCGTAGAAAGGCCATATATAAATATATTATTCGTTCGGACTAATTAGCCATTTGTTTGCACGAAATAGAAAATCGTTCGGACAAATTAGCAATTTGTTCGGACGAATTAGCTATTTGATCGGACACATTAGTAATTCGTTCGGACAAATTAGTAATTCGTTCGGACGAATTATGGATTTGTTCGGACGAAATAGACATTCGTTCGGACAAATTAGCCATTTGTTCGGACGAATTAGCAATTTGTTCGGACGAATTTGTTATTACATGTAGCTATAAGGCAACGCCAATGCCGTAGTCAAATACCGTAAAGTGTTGGTAGGAGAGCACAAAACTTAGATTGGGACACATGCTAAAATGGGATTCAATTCCAAAATGTTCCACATAAACGTCATGGAGATGGCGACGGTAACCTACATAATCACCCCAACCCCTGAAATAACAAGCTAAAAATGGTAGGAATCCCTACACCCTGCTCAGTCTTAAAAGTTTGAAGTAGGCCTCATCCCCCCCCCCCCCCCCACGGGCAAAAGTTTATTAAATGAAAATTTTCTGTATAACGGGGCATAACACAATCAATAAGGAAATCAATTTTTGTATGGAACGACAATAATGCAATTATGCGCCAATCAGAGCCTATCTAAGTTTTTCAACGGAAATCTGTATATCCGAATTTTATACCAATTTTATGATATACTTTTCTTTATAGCAAATAATAATTTTTGAACAGAAATTTCTTGCACTAGAATTAAGGGGAGGATGTTATCAAACAACATTTGATATAAAGATGAGGATCTCGTTTGGGGTCCCAGAAGTGTAAGGAGGGGGCACATACATACTCTTGTCTCCACTCCCTACTTTTGAAAGTGTTAAGGGGACACGAGCAGGCGCGTGGCATCGTTTTTGAAAGGGGGAAGCTGGGGGCCAGCCAGAAAGGATTAGTGGGAGGGGGGGGGGCAGCCGAACCAAAAAGAGTTTTAACATGTAAAAAAGAAGAAAGGAAATTTTTTTAAAAAGTGGGGAAGGGATCAGCCCCCCCCCCCCCCCCTCTGTTGCTACGTCCCTGACGAGTATCCGCTGTCAGCCCTTCCTACAAGCCTATAGATATCTGTATATATGTATACCTACATGTATCTACATACATGTAGCTCTCTATAAAGACACGATGAAAATGTTCCTTAAATTCAGCATACATACAGACAGACAGACAGACAGACAGACACACACACAGCGAGTAGGAATGAATGAACCCACGGGTGATGGAGAAAGGAACGAAGCGTAATCAACCGTGTGCTTCCGACGATGCCGAAATATATACATGTAGATGTAGGTGGGTACCTGTAAAGTGCGAAACGAAACGAAATCTACCGAAACGAAAACCCACCGAAATGAAATGAAACAGATTGTATAACCGAACTCTTTTATTAGAAATGGTATCTTGTGCCCCTGTGAAAATTACCACATATAAATAAAATTCGCTTCCCCTTTGATATAGGCTTTCAGCTTGACTGATACACAGTTTTAAAAGCTGGAAAGGGGGGGGGGGGTGAGTAAGCAAAATGTACATATCCGAAGTTGATTAAATAACATGTGCAATTAGTTTCAGATCAATAAATTTCAGAACGGAGAGTTACAGTCTCAGAGGTCTGGCGAAACACACTAAACAAGGGGTGGGGTCGCTGGCGTTGGATCCGCTTTTGGGTATAAATACATTGTTTTAAGAAACTGGTGTCTGAGAAATTTGAAAGCAGGAAGAGCTCTTAACCTTTTATTTTATCTCTAACTGCTGAGGTGCGAGTACTTTCAATAATGTAAAAAGTTAGATAGTATACCATATTATATGAATGCAATTCGGTAAAATATATATGTGTGTGTTATTAAAAATTATTATTGATATGTAGTGAGTCTAAATATAACTCTATACATTTGTTTTGTTGCTAGGACGGGGAATTGAAAACGGGACGGAAAACAGAATTTTTTATGCAATAATATCAGGAGGAGGTCAGCATTTTGTAAACTCAAAAGGCTTATGAACAAGGGAAGCAGAAATTACAAAGAGAACGGGAGGACATACTCAGAATCCACCGTTTGATATACTACATACAAATACACAACATCCACATGTATACATAGATTTGTCTTTAGAGCAAAAAATACTGAAACGTGTATTTATGCCGAACTGTAACCCTCTGTTCTGAAATTTATGGATCCGAAACTAATTGCACAGGGTATTCAATCAACTTCAGATATGAACTTTGTGCTTACTCACCCTCTTCCAACTTTTAAAACTTTGTATCTGTCAAGCCGAAAACTTACCACAATGGGGAGGCAAATTTTATTTATATGTGGTAACTTTAACAGGGGCTTAAGATACCATTTTTAATTATTATAATTAATAGAGTTCGGTTATACACCATTTTTAATTATTATAATTAATAGAGTTCGGTTATACAATCTGTTTCGTTTCGTTTCGGTGGGTTTCGTTTCGTTTTGGTGGGTTACGTTTCGGTAGATTTCGTTTCGCACTTTACAGGTACCCGATGTAGGTCGAACCCGTTCAAAGTTTTCCCACTGTGCGATGTTTTGCTCTTGTGACGTAAAAAATCGCTCTGGCACACGGCACTTAATCCTGTTTTCTGCTGCCTATTACATAGCGATCTCTTATATATGTGGCCACAAATTATCGGAGTTTCGGACTCTCGGACTACCGTACCGTCGGACTATCGGAGTGTCGGACTATCAGACCGTCGGACTACCGAACCGTCGGACTATCGGACCGTCAGAATACTGGGCGGTCACCGGTTATGAGAGCCGAGCATAGGCCTACATATTTGCAGTCTTTCGCCGGCAATGGTGACGTCTTGAAATATAAATGAAAGATTCTCGAGACAGATGTTAAATAATATACAATCGATCAATCATACGAAACGACAATGTACTTTACTTGCAAATCCATGTCATATCCCCATATCCCTTTATTGGTATTATAAAACAAGATGTGTTGTAAAACAATGTCCCCGTGTGGCTAAACTCCTGAAAGGGAGTTCTTGCAACAAGGTCTACACGTGTAAAATATAAAAGCTTTAGCACTTATTCTTTAACTGTTATGGAAAAGGTTAAAGTTTTTCAAAAGTAGGCCAATGTTCAAGGCCATGAGGTCGAAAATTTAGCTACTAAAGGAAGGTGTTTTAAAAGGAATATACATGTGAAATATGAGAGCCCTTTCACACACCATTGAAAAGTTATGGCCAAGGTTAAAGTTTTTGCGGACAAGCACACAGATGAACAGAATGAAATTCTTTTCCATTGGTCAAATATTATCCCCAATATCTGGTGCATCAGTTCTCTACGCCAATCCTATTTACAACTAGAATACATTTCTGATTGGCTGATTGTCTACACAGATCAATCTGATTTGATCCGCTCTGGTAATATCATGTCGCTATGAGGTCTCGAGGGCATAATATTACCAGAGCGGATCAAAGATTTAATTTTAATCCGATTGCTACGCGGATTTTAGTGTAAAAATAAAATTAGGAATATGAATGGATAAAGATCATTCAAATATCACTTAAGAGACAGCTAGGTTCAACACTAGCCATGTCTGTCCTTGAAATCCCAACATTCTTTTTGTTTTCTCCGAAAATCAGTAATTTCCATGTTGAAACACTTGTAGACAGACGATAATGTGAAAATGATCGTTTCCGGAACTGATCCACCCCCCCCCCCTCCTATAGATACGCACACATATTATGACGTCACAAAGGTTTCAAATTTTGGGCCATTTCCATCAGTTGAAAGAATAAAAGCATTAATCAAAACTAGCTTCGTTTTTTTTTTGACAACATGGAGTTGTCAACAAATGTACCTCTATTCATAATCAACGCAACATGCGACTTATATTTTCTTAGTCAAACAGAGGCTGAAAATAGCCATTTTTGGTGAGTATTTCATGTACATGTATCTATGATCCAAAGATACAATCTGCTATGTATATATCATCTATCTAACGATGTCATATTCTAGTTTTTTAATTCACTGGGTGGATGTAAATACAACGAGAAGCCCACAGGTCTTATCGGTCACCTGAGTACTAGTGAAAAACTATCACTACTCCCACAGGCCTTATCGGTCACCTGAGTACTAGTGAAAAATTATCACTACTCCCACAGGCCTTATCGGTCACCTGAATACTAGTGAAAAATTATCACTACTCCCACAGGCCTTATCGGTCACCTGAGTACTAGTGAAAAATTATCACTACTACCAAGGGCTATGAGATCTAGAAAAAAATTCCTGTTCTGAATATCCAGTCTTAATTTTAACATTCAGCAAAAGTATAAAACAAGATGTTTTCTTACAACTTCAATACCCTCATAAGTGCATACACTGATGAAAGACTTCACATAATATAATAGATGTATTAACATTAAAAGATATGACTAGTTTGGACCCATCCTAGAGTAAAAACCCTGGGTTGTGAAATTCACCATTTTTGTACATCTTTTTCTGCTATTCCTTAGTATGCATTTAGATTTCAAACAGTATCAGCAAACTTACACATAAACACTATATACTAAGTTTGAACCCACCCTGGGGTCAAAACCCCTGCCCCGAGGATCATGAAATTTACAATTGTGGTAGAAGCTTTCCTGCTTTACATCTTAATGCATTTAGTTTTTCTTAAACATGTTTGGTTCTAGAGAAGATTTTTGAAAATTGGTCAATTTTGGGCAGATTTTGCCCCACCTCTAAGGTCCCAGGGGTGCAGAAATCCTGAAATTTACAAATTATATCCCTCTTGTCCCAAAGATGCTTCATACCAAATTTGAAAATAATTGAATTGGTAGTTATCAAGAAGTTAAAAATATCTATTGTTCACACATTTAATAACTGACCATTGTGCCCAACCCTGATTCTAAGACCCCTACCCCTGGGTTCATCAAATTTACAATTTTGGTAAAGGACTACCTGCTCTTTCTAAATATCCATTTAGTTTCAATTTAGTATCAATAGTACTAAAGAAGATGTTATCTAAGTGTTTTACACATAAACACTATATACCAAGTTTGACCCCACTCTGGGGTCAGAACCCCTACCCCGGGGATAAAGAATCTTACAATTTCGGTAGAGGCCTTCCTACTCTACATCACCGTGCATTTAGTTTTTCTTACACATGTGCGGTTCTTGAGAAGAAGATTTTTGAAAATTGGTCAATATTTGGCAGTTTTTGCCCCGCCCCTAAGGCCTCAGGGGTGCAGGAGTCCTGAAATTTACATTTATGTCCTCTTTGTCCCAAAGATGCTTCATACCAAACTTGAAAAGAATTGGACTGGAAGTTATCAAGAAGTTAAAAATGTTCAATTGTTAACGCACGACGGACGACAACCAATTGCAATAGGTCACCTGAAAAGTACAATAATTATGACAACTAGTTGTCATATTATAAGTTTTGTATTTATACCAATCTAGTAAATTCAAACATTACAAAATGATAGACATATCATGTCGTTTTGAATTACAATAAGAGTTTGAGCCAAATCTGACTCTTCTTGAACTTTGTTCTTTTAAAAGAAAAATTGTAACATGCACTGCCTCCATTTTAATTCTGATAAACAAATATACTACTGTTTGTATACCTACAATAGACTTTGTTTTGTTCTGTCATTACCAGCGAGAATATATATGATGGCAATAAGAAGACACGCGAACTGGTCGTCAAATGTGGATATAGAATAAGATATCACATTAGTGCTAAGATCTGAAAATAACTGTTGATTGAATGTTACACGTATCTTTAACAGCGACAAACAGAAGAAAAATATTGAACGTTTCTGGATGAAATCGTTATAACAAGTGCCTCAAACGTAACCCCTTCCCTTGTCAGAAGACATTGTACAATACGCTCATCGTAACACTCATCGTAGCACTCATCATACTGTAGATTGCTCATTTTACGCGAGTACTTAATATCGCGTAGACGTTAAACCACTAGAACATGAATTAGCGAGTGGACAGTTGATCAAGAGTTTTTACATGAATAAAAATGAGTAATCTAATTTCACGAGTGCTGCATCTTGCTAAAATACACGATAATAAATTCCTCGCGTATATTTAGAAATCTACAGTATTCGACACACTCATTACGTACATACAAGTGTCCGTATGATCAATTCATAAAAATATTCTTGAATAGACCCTCTTTTAAAGTATATACTTGTACGGCTATTACAAAGAGGCAGGTGAAGTGCGTATTTGTTTGGGTGTATAATAATCAACTCGTACTTAGTATGCAGATCAGGTAAAGATGATTCATATTTTACCCTGGAAATTTTCAATTAAGGTAACTTGAACCTGGGGCCTACGCATAAAACCATGCAAACACAATGTAGGCAACGTACACCCTAAAACTTGTGATTTTGTTGAACGACGCCATTTGCTTTCAATTTGGAATGTGGTGGCATTATAAAATAAAGCAGACTCAAAATTAAAGAATTTCTTCTCAAATGGAATTGCGAACGTTAAAACTTATAACACGTATCTAAAATATAAATACATTTAACAGTGCTCTTTTTCAGGTGGTCTCAACCTAAGATGACATAACCGGTTTGAGCAAATTTATTAAAGTTAGATGAACATACAGTTTCTCGTCTAGCACTGATGTAGTACAAGTGATGTAACCAGCCGATGATGTGGTCTTGAAAGGCTATTGAGAAACGCAGTGGCAATTGTAATTTTATCCCTAGGACACTTGACATTCTAACATTATTTTAACTTCATTATATAACAATGATATTTCTGTCCATGAGAAAAACGATTTAATTGAAATTAAGGATCTTATTTGAATATAACTTGGCACCTTCATTAATATATTAATCTCTGAACGCGCGACATTGTTATCCAAGCCTAATCGGTTTGTCGCATTAATGTGTAAATACAGGAGCGTACAAAGTGAATGTAAATCCTATAATATAAAGCATTCTTAAATCGGCTGTCTTTTTACTACTAATTGCGTGATAATGAATGGGTCTTTGGTATGTATTTAGTTTAATGGCAGTAAATAAAGTGGGTCACTGGATGCAGAACAGATCGTTTGTAACCTCATTATCGTCGGACACCCAAAAGAAACATATTTCTCTGTTACAAAACTTGACAGCCACGATGTTAGTTTTTTTTTTTTTTAAACAATGATTATTAGGTGAAAACTTCTGAAAAACTCTATACCGATCTTTGTTACAAAGAAGGAATTCAAAATCGTTATAAAGATTTTCAAAAGTTTCAGACGGTGCGTAAAACTATTCATATCTAATAATACATGTAAGAAGGTTTGATCCCTCCTCTGTAAATCTTATGTAAGTTGCAGGACATTCAATGAAGATTTTAGCTTTGTTAGGGTGTTTCTGGGTCATGGATCTTAATTCATAAGATTTCAGTGGCAGGTGCAAAGAATCATTATTCTGAGGATATATAAACATTTGTCAAACAAATCCTCGTCTGCCTTCCACATAACTCGCCCTAACAGCAACCTTGATAAGATTTTCTCAATCTAATAATAATATAACTCGTCCCTCGCTTACTAAAAGTTTGAATCTATTTGAGAGATTGCTTTCAAAATGTTTCTATCCGCTGCCAATTACGGAAGCTTTAACAAGATGGAGACCATTAACTATAACTCTGTGCAACAAATGTTTGTGAAAGGAAAGCAGGAAAAAGACTTTTTGTTCAGGGAGTATTCAGGTATATAATTAAGGCGTGTTAGCCACTATTCTATCAACGAACTAAGTCAACTGGTATACATGAACCTTACGGGGGAAAATGTTGACAATTTTTAATATACTGCATGGGTACATGTATGTGTAAAGACAACGGAGTACACACTTTGTGAACTACAACAAAGTACAACATGATATTTTCTGTTAATGAATGAATCTAGATGTGAATTGAGCACGTACAATATTTACGACATTATATAAAAAACGTACGCATCCATTGAGTACCATTACATATACAAAGCAATTTCCAAAAATTTACACTTCTTGCAGATATAGACTTAACGTTTCAAATATTCGTTTCGTGGAATGTTTCATTGAATGTATCCTTAACAACTTGACTAGTTTATGCAGATACGTATCAGCAAAACTTAGAATGTGCGTAGATAATAAATACTTTTTACAATATTCTATAGAAAACTAACCTGAAATGCCGTCCAATGTTCCCAACAGAAAACTGAGGCACTGTCACAACATTGCCTTCAAGCTTGGTCCCTCCGATAAAATCTCGATCTTTCCGTATTGCAGCAAAGAGATTTAATGCTTTGCGTATTGAAATGATTCCAATAATCAAGTTTAAATACTAATTGCTGTACATCAGATTTTCCCTAAATATAACCTCGCCGTCTTATTCAATCTTACCGGCAAGTTTGTAGGGTTTGACAAAGCGTACCCATATAGCATGACTGGTGTTGAATAGGACCTAACACGACCTTTGGAATTCTTATGACAACCAGGTCCGATCTGTGCGATGTCATATTTCAATGCATTGTGTCTCTTTATAGGTTGATGGGACAGATATTATTGAACATTGTCTAAATTCTGACTAATTAAAGATGCGTAGAGCATGTGTTGTGAAAAAAATGCTCTGTCCAAGTTTAACGCCTTTTAAATGATAGGGCTAAAAATAGAAATATCTGATCATTTGATATCTCATGCGAACCAAACAGGAAAGAGAGGGTAATATTTCTACTAGTAGAATACTATCAATAGACAATAATGCATATGACGAGACCCGTAAAACACTGCGGTGAGACAAAGACATGGGGGTACGGCGGGCAATCAACAATAGCAGAATTATAACGTTTTATCGATGTATCGATATGAACGTACGTACCAGTCGATGGATAATGTGGAGAGAGAGAGAGAGAGAGAGAGAGAGAGAAGAGAGAGAATGTCTTCATGAATATTCTACACAAGTGTTCATATTATTCTGAATCTTGCCTTTTGAATGTAAGGTTTCATTTTATTCGTTTTGTCTTTCATACAACGCTCGATGATGAAATACCTTTTACATGTATATAATTGTAAATTTTGCCTTAGATTGATAAGGCGTCCTTCGTGTACCTTGTATTGATGCTTTGATTTGAAATTGGCGAAAAATGAAGATTTCCAGACCACTCAGCTTACTTACAGGGTATTCAATTGTCAATAATACTTGAACTTTTTTTTTTAGATTATGTTTACCGATGCTCCGTGAGATGTAAATAGTAATTTACGAGACTTTTTGTGAAGACTACTAGAAGTAAAGAGAACGTAGAATAAAAACACTAAAGACAACTACGCATTTGTTTAGAAGAATATCGACTGAACATTATTAATGTGTGTATATATACATGTGTATGCTTTTTCTGAAAATCATTTTTGTAGTTCCTTCGATTATTGTGTACCTATAATCTTTAGATTAAAGACAGGAAAATAGCATATTAAAGTTCATTTTTATAAAAGCATGTTAAACATTTCCCACCTGAATATCTCAAAAGGAAATCATATATCTTTGATCATTAACAACTGGAATTTCAGATAATATTAAATCGTCTTAATTGTCAGAATTTAGATCTACTCTATTACTGTTAAACCTCATTTAATGACATCTCTAAACTTCATTCAATGGCAGAAAGATAAAATTGCTTATGATTCCTGAGAGGTGTAGTGTTGAGTAATTTTCTAGGCCATTAACATGCGTATCGGGGTACATCCATTTTATGCCTTTAATGCTAATTAGCGAATTTAAAGGGTTGGGACATATTTCATTTCAAAACTTCTAGATATGCACCAACCCCTGCATTTCATTCAATGAAAGTCAAATCAACTTACAATGATATTTCATGAAGATTTTGTTTATAATTTCTTACAGCTAAAATAATCATTATTGAACAGTTCTCCGTATTTAAGAAATGCTCCTCTGACTGGGATTTTCTATACATTTTGTCTATACATGATTTCAGCTTCTCCATCGTCAACTTCCCATATTTATGTAGCAATATTCCATTATCACCTGCATATGGTGTTTATATCTCTAAACTGATTCGATACGCAAGAGCTTGTTCTGTATATGATCAGTTTTTAAATCGAGGTAGGCTACTAACAAACAAGTTGATGTTACAGGGGTTTCAACAGTCTCGTTTAAAGTCAGCATTTCGCAAATTCTATGGTCGTTATTATAACAATCTAGTTTGCCAATACAACCTATCATTGGGTCAAATGCTGTCTGACTCGTTTCATACCGATTGTTAGACCGTTCTTAACGCACTGGTTTTGACTACGGATTACTCTGTTTACCTGATCAAGATATAGGGCTCACGGGGTGTGTGACCGGACGACAGGATGCTTACTCCTCATAGGCACCTGATCCCACCTCTGGTACATGTATATCCAGGGGTCCGTGTTTGCCAAACTCTCTATTTTGTATTGCTTATAGGAGTTATGAAATTGATCACTGTTCGTTATCTTTACCTTCCATGCATCATTTTCAAAGAGACTTTTTCCAATCTATCTTATAGACTCTTGACACATTACTCACAGATAAAAAAAACACTTTTTGTACAATAATTATACGTTATGTATATAAAAAGTCACTCAGAGTATTTGCATCATAGGGTACCTATATGTAAAATTCTGAAATATCCATTATTAAGTCGAAAAAGGGTGCAATAATTCTATTTATTATATAGCTAATAAATAGTCGTTTATAAAATCTGCGTAAAATCTAGAGAATATTAGCGTCCAATATCCTGAGAATTTATTGAACGCTAACTTTGCATTGCGTAAATTGTGTGCGCCCGAAACATTCCGAGTATGAGCGTTCAATATTGACGTTACCGTAACGACGTAAACAAGCCAAAGTGACGGACGACGGTCCTCCGAATCTGACAGAGCCGGTATTTGATATCATATTCATTTATTTAAACAAAATGTTCTACTGTACATAAAGCATGATGTCCCCATTCACAAAATCTGTTTGCTTCATGCATTAATGCATGCTAATATTGCACACCTTCACCTAGTAGTTATTACCAATGTTGATGAATTCTCGTCTATTTTAGAGTATTTTGAGTGAAAATGGATATAATTTTATAACTAATGTAAAATACTTTAGCTATATAATAAAAGGGTTATTGAACTTATATTGGTAAATATTAGCACTCGTTGGCTGTCAAAATGCACTCGCAAGCTCGTGCATTTTCACAGCCAACTCGTGCCAATATTCACCAATATAAGTTTAATGACCCTATGATACTGAACTGTTATATGCCAAAGATAGGAAACTATATTTACTAATGTTGTGTTGCATTACAAGAAGCCATTGAAATAGCAGAAACTCAATGCTGAACTTATTACTATACAAGAGCTTTCAACACTAAATGATATACAAAAAATATCCCATCCCTTCTTTTATGAAACTAATTAGTCTCAGCGCGCCCTTGTAACTTTCAGGTTGACAAGAATATATGCCTACATGATGTTGTCTTGATATCTAGCAGATCTTTCAGCAAAACACGTCTATCTCTAGATAAACTGATAATTTAAAAAAGTACAATGACCGGACCTCTTCAATGTGTAATGTACCAAAGTTCCTTCGATACATTGTTTAATGATTTCCTCTGTTTGCTTTAAACCTAAATTTAAAACTTTTTGTATACTAAAATACAATAAATATACCAAGAAGATGTTTGTGATCTCAGTCAGATAATATCTTACATAATTTTGAAATACAATACTCCATAGTCTGTACTGCCACGAATAGTCCTCCTCTAAACATCTCCTTTTAATTCTGTCTTTTATCAGGAACCCCCAATCTTTACTAGGCCCTATTTTACAACACTCACAAAATTGATTTTAGATATAGATGTTTTGTAAAAAAAAAAAATATCGATAGAAGCAATTTTACATAATGTTCAATTTCGTTTCAAAACGGTACCCGAAAGTTTTCCTTCCAATAATGCACGATTTAGTCGATGACCTCGATTATACCATTGGAAGTTTTCAACACCTGTCTTAATCTTTAGCAAGTTATTTTATTCTTGCATGATTTAGATGAAGAAAATTCTACATAAACCCAAAAATACCGAGTTAAAAAATAATTTTAACTGAAAGATTGGTACGTAAATTTAATTCGATTGTATCTTTCAAGAATAGACAAAATTAGATGAGAGCAACGTAAATACCGGTACGTTGTACTTGCACCATAAAAAGCAACTCCGATATATTCATATCTTGTGATTAGTCATCCAAAAATTACTTTATTAAACACCACTCTGATTCTACGCTGAAGTACTCTGAAGTTGATATCAAAAAGATGATGGAGTTCTTCAATGACGAAGCCTTTGGTGATAAGGTCTTCTAACAGTCTGTTGGAAGAATTGCCATGGGCACGAATTGTGCTCCTTGATTTGCTTACCTGATTTTGTATTCTAATGAGGCAGAATTAATTCAACAGCATCTGAGAAGAAAAAAATATATTGCTGTGACCATTTAGATACATCAACGAGGCCGTATTAGCAATACTCAATTTCATTAATTTGTCGATTCGTTATCCATGTATCCAAGAATAAAAGACACCACGGAATCTTCCATATCTGCTTCATACTTGGATATTATTGAACACAGATGTTAATGACAAACTAACAACTCAAATTTGCCATTGTCAACTTCCCATTTTTAAGTAGCAAATGTTCCATTTTCAGTAACATATGGTGTTTATGCCTCTTAATTGATT
The DNA here is from genome assembly GCF_947568905.1 of Ostrea edulis. Classification (NCBI taxonomy): domain Eukaryota; kingdom Metazoa; phylum Mollusca; class Bivalvia; order Ostreida; family Ostreidae; genus Ostrea; species Ostrea edulis. The sequence continues at coordinate 24,983,955 of NC_079167.1, read as the reverse complement.
CGATACACGAAAACATGTTTTCTGTATGATGCATTTTAAAGCTGTTTTAGGCAAGCTACTAACAAATAAATTGATGATAAACAAGTTTCAACAGTCTATATTAAAGCCAGCATTTCGCAAATTCTTTGTAGATTATAATGTAATTTGCAAATATTACATACCATTGGGTCGAAAGAAGTCTGAAGTGTTTTATACCGGTTGGTATTTCGCTCTTTACATACATGATTTACTACGGATTACTCCGTTTATCTGCTCAAGATACAGGGCAAACGGCGGGTGTGAAATTTCAACAGGAGATGCTACTCCTCCTAGGCACCCCTGGTGTGCTCCGGGGTCCATGTTATAATCATGTATACAACACAACAAGTTTACAGATGCATGAAAAAGTGAAGATAACGAACAATGATTAATCTCATAACTCCAATGAGGAATACAAAATTAACAGTTGGACAAACAGTGAACTCTGGATACACCAGAGATGGGATCAAGTGCTTAGGAAGAGTAACCATCCCCCGGTAGACTGGTCCCACCCGCCGTGAGCCGAATATCTTGATCAGGTAAACGAGGAAATCTGCAGTCAAAATCAGTGTGCCAAGAACGGTCTAACAATCGGTATGAAACACGTCAGACATCATTCCACTCAGTGAAAGGTTGTATTGACAAAATAGAGTAATCCGTAGTCAAAATTTGTGTAAAGAACGGCTTAACAATCGGTAATGAAACATGTTAAATATATAACAAAACAAGTTTACAAATGTAAGCAACAGAACAAGTTTACAAATGTATGCAAAATATCAAAGCTTCAGTTACGCATGTACATCACAACACGTTTAGAGATACAGACGCCGATTGTTTTAAGGTCATTATAACGGTAACATTATTATTCCATGTAGAATAAAATATTGTGTGATTAGATTAGAATGTAAACATATATATTAATTATTTCTTTTTAAAACAATGTATTCTCTAGTATTCTAATTTTGTTAGAAATATGTACATGTATATATACTAAACGGTAATGTCATATCAAGAAGAAAGACCTATTTTCAGGATTATAGATTATTACTTCATCTGATTTATAAATAGTGATAATCCACTAAATTAATTTTGTTTTCTTTCTAGAAAAAACAATTGTGTCATAACTTGACATCATTCCTGATTCTACATCCATTTCAATAGCTTTTCTACTTTGAAAAAGCTTGTAAAGATTTTGCACAATAAAGGATCGTATACATGTATCTCACATGTTCCTACCCTAGTCTACTGAATTGGTGTTAGTAAGTCCATGGGATATGAAGACGGTAGACAGCAAATGATACCAGACAGTTGTTATAGCCTTCAAAAGAGGCTAATACGATGCAATGTCGACCAAACAGACGTATATTGACCGAGGTTGATCGGAGCTCTGTTAAGTCGATGTAATGTTGTATCGACCTATTACATGTGTTTCTTTAAAACGTGATATTGCTTATTTTCATATACAATATTTACTCAATTAACGGATTGAATAGAGTGGATGATATAAGAACGAAAGCGTATCAAGGAACCGTACGGTGTACGAATTGAAATTTGTGACGTACATGTATGTATACGGGGATTGTTAAGAAATTAATGAGGCAATGAATACTACAAGGGCAGTAAAATAGAAATGAATATATTCATAAAGTATTTGTATTATTTTTCCTCATGGCAATGTTCTAAATCTAAACATCATTGATCTCAGTACACCACAGAAGTGCCACAAATTGTTTACATAAAACCAAGCTTTCTGATGGCGCGGCATTGCACAGTATCCGTAACAGCGGAACATAACAAGTAGCAGAAGCTCTAATGAGTTTTTGGCAGACATCATAATCATTTAGTAAAATAAATTATTATCAAAAACATCAATTCTTGAATCTGTGCAAAACTCTGCATGCACACACACGTTGTTGTTCACACCTGGTGCGTTTACAACTATATAATGCCATGCTCCGAGTGTCTGTTTCAATGCATTGATCAACGTCCAAGTTTCGTTGGCGATTTTTGTGCAGAATCTTGGTCGATGGTTTCACATGAAATCCTCTGGAATAGTGATAATCTGAATTCTCAGACACTTCATTGTCATTCTATGTACATCTTTCTATATTTCAATTGGTGTCTTACTCATGGTTCAAGAAAATGTGATAAAAATACCCGCTGTTCTGTTTAGTTTCTAATCTTTTAATGACACCGCGAATCATTTTTAACGACTTCCGTAAACGTTAATGTAAAACCCTCTTGTATCGTTTTAACTACTGGCACAGCTGGATCGCAAATATCTCTATTTACCTTAGATTTAATGAAATTACATGTTTTACCACAATGAGGAGGTCCAGCCAAGCGGCTTTACACAGCTACTGTACACAGTAATGACCGTTGCTTTCTTTGCTTTTCGTGAGAAGCAATTCATGTGCGAATCTAGAGGGGAGGGGGCCGGACCCATCTCTAGAATTTTCAAAGTATATGCCATCATGAGTTATGAAAGAAAATAAGTTATTAAATTTCTGAGGTAAGTAACTACGACTGAACCAAATCACAAAATCATAATGAAATAATTATGTAGAAATGTTCTCAAACAAATATATAGTGAAATAATTTGTTCAATATCGATCTTTTATTTACAATGTATATCTTTCTTAGTGGCGGATCCAGGACGTTTTAAATGGGAGAGGACAATAGGCTGGGGGCTCCAGGATTTCGAGGCTTTTTATGTTACTTTTATTTTTCTAGCTATACTTAATAGATAATAAAATCAATAATTAACAATAAATAATTGATTTGTTTGTCCTTATGTACTTGTTTGTACGTATAATGTTAAATCTAAAACTTTTCCTAATGTTCTACTATTTTTGGTCACAAACGGAGGCCCTAAATCCGCGACAGTTTCACTATTTTGTCAGCAAACAACTTCTGGGTATTGTAAACCGTTGACGTACGGTATTATATACTAGCCTCTGCGCTGTCCTTAAGTCATTGACCATGATACCGTTTAGACTATTACTTCTTCGTTCGTCATTAGAAATTGACCGACAAAAAATTGTACAATCATTTATCAAAGAGAATACATACATTATATCAATCAAATCACTTTGGCTAAAGAGATGTAACACCTCGTATCAGAAAACATGACGAAAACTTACAAATACGTCCGACGTCTTTTCTCCCTTGGGTATATTGAAAGATTGATTAAATTGCAGTATGTGTCATGCACAATGTAGGTATTTCACCCCTACCCCCATTTTTTTTTTTTTTTTTTTTTTTACTGTTTTCATGATCAATGTTCCAGAATACCCAGATATTCATTTTAAAAGGAATAGGTTTTTCCCTGCCAAAAAAAAAAAAAAAATCCTGGATCTGCACATGCAATCTATTTGAGGAAATCTTTACACAATGGCTTTTTTATATTGATGAAAGATAAAGATAACCAACAGAGATCAATCTCATAAATCCTACAAGGAATACAAAATAGAGCGTTGGGCAAACATGGGCCCCTGGATATACCAGAGGTAGGATCAGGTGCCTAGGAGGAGTAAGCATCCCCTGTTGACTTGTCATATCCGCTGTGGACCATATATCTTAATCTAATCCGTAGTCAAAATCAGTTTGAAAAGATTTCCCAAAAGATTATTTCGGTACTGATTAAAACGTAAGTGGAGTTCTTGGAACCAGTTTTTAAAAAAGAAAAATACGTCGGTTTTTTTACCTCCCCATTTGGGCCCCACGCTGAGAATAAAAAGTCTTAAATGTTATTGGACATCTATAGGACACCACCAATCACCTTCCAAAAGATGGTTCGGCTACTGCGTAAAATGTACGAGGAGTTCTGGGAACCGGATTTTATAAAGAAAAATACGCCGGTTTTTTTTTTTTACTCCTCATTGGGGCTCAGGGTGAAAATGATTGATTGATTGAAGAAAAACATGTCTTTTTTTTTTACCTCCATTTGGGCTCCAGGGTAACAATGAGAGTTCCAAAACCTTATTGCACATCTACAAGTCACCATCTGTCATAGAACAATTAATGTGTTTACTGCTTAAAAGAGGAGTTTCAGGAAGAAGAAAGCGTGGTAGACGGACGAGGGTAACAACAATATAGCCAAACTTTTTTTTAAAGAAGTGCGGGCATAAATATAGAAAACATATCAGTTTGGTGAAATTGCCAATATCTCGCCTTGAAAAGTAGTACCACTTTTACTGAAATAGCGGTAAAACGTCAAAAATTCTTACCTCTGTATTCGAAACACAAGTACCTAGCATGCTTAAAAGAAAAAAAACAATTCCATGTTTTATGGAAGAGGTTCCGAAACTATTGCTGTATCATTACATTTCACTATGGTGAAGCTGCAAACATTCACACAGTATTATGTTGAGCTTAAATAAGACTTGATAAAATCTATGAAAATTTTAGAACAGTGGTCTGTTTAAAGCATCGATACATGTTTATCTGCTAATCAATTAGAATTTTTCACCAAAACTTTGACATCAGGCATGGTTTGGATCATGGAATTTCTAATCAGCATCTGATTTGCAGTACCACACAACACAACATTGTCCTCAGACTGTATCGGGATTGTCTAATCATACTGTGTGCCAATCCAACAGGCCTGTCGATGTCCCATGAACTTTATACCATTCTGCACTCATTGAGACCCAAGTTAGGGGATACCCAGATCAGTGTTTTGAGAAGTCAAGACAGTCATTAGTGTAGGAAAACCTTACATACAAGTTGTCCCAGTTTCATATGAATTGTTGCTTTCAGGTGGATAGTAATTACTGTGTGACGTAGTATTACGTTATCAGAGAGCCCCGGGTCACACGAGTTGTAATACAAAAGTGAGACCGAGAAATCGTCCAACCCAGCGGAGATAAGACATCGATATTGCATGTAGACAGAAATAAAGAATAAATACTTCCTGTACCGTTAATATGTTATCTCTAGTTTGTTTTTGTGATCAACGATGTCATGATAATTTCCGAACAAGCCTAAAGTATATGAATACTGAATATGTGCAAGTTCTCCGTCTTAATGAAGAAATGGTGGTAGCAATCATATTTCAACAAAATAAAAAACTTTTTTCTGATATATATATATATATATATATATATATATATATATATATATATATATATATCAAAATATAGAAAAACATGATTGTCCGCACTGAATAGAAATTGAATGAAATGCTCCTGCAAGATAAATCATAAGGCAATTATTAAATTTGACAAGGAAGATCTTAAATATCTAGATCATGTTTCATTGTCAAGAGGAGGAAAAATTATTCAATCTCTATTATAATGCAAAGAGATGTATTGCATTATGTTTGTAATCGAAACAGACCTGAGAGAGAGAGAGAGAGAGAGAGAGAGAGAGAGAGAGAGAGAGAGAGAGAGAGAGAGATTATAATATGCTTAGCTCGACCAAAAGATTGACCTTGCATACACAACAGTCTCGACTCGACTATCTAAAGGTTGTAACACAGGACAGTCCCAAAGATATATCAAGATTTTGTTAATTTGAGACCTCATTTCCTGCTGTGTCTGATGTGTTGAGACGTCACAGGCCCTATGAACTATTCATAGCTGAACCGGAAGTATGGTTACTTAATTTGGAATACGTGTAAAAAAAGAAAAACAACTTTGACATAAAATATTTCGTTGCAAATGCTCATAAGATCTCGAGATTTTCAGGATTGGTTCAAATCATATCATTGCATAGACAAAATATCAAGAATATAAATCCTTCCTCACTACCGGGACACTTTAACTCTAACACCAGGCGACAATTGTGGCTATCAAGCAAAGTCATCCAGACATCAGGAGTAAATACCATTAAAGGTTAAAGCCTTAGATGATTTTCAACCACATATCTAAAATAAGGTACTAGTATGTGATGCTCCGGATTCCGAATCAACATATGGAATCATTCGCATTACAAGATCGCTGTCCTGTAATAATGAATAGTGTTCGCAAGTCTTGTTCGACAACCCCACTACTTTTCTCTAACTCTCTTCACTTCTGGTCAGTCAAGGTGCGTCTCCATCATGAGATGTTGAGAAGCTATAGGTCCAGTTTGCAGATCATGGTCCTGCAAAGCTCTTCAGTTCTGTTCCTCTCTTTTACGTCAACCTTCGAAAGTATTTACACTTCATGCTATTCAAACATTTTTTCCAACGACAAAACTAAAAGAAAACATTCTCACATTGGGAAAAAGAGTATCACTGATAGACTCAGACCGCGAAATTCCACTCTCCTCGAGGCTTTCAGTCTTTCTCAATTATAAGGCATCAAATTCTGGAAGTAGAGGGTACCCAATACATCTGTCTAAGCCTGTTCCCAGTAACCACTGCTTGTACCAACTCTGGTGGCATAGGTGGTTTAAAGTGGATCATGGATTTTTTTTCATGAGTACGTTTCTTCTTACGAGGAATATGCACTCATGGCAACATCAACTCAATGGACTCTGAATCCAGGCTGTCTTCCCCACTACAGGTGTAAAAACATGTCTTAGTTAAGCTACAGTATATCTTTGCCTTATATTGCGGTGCATGAGTGAGGAGGACATACTTCACTACTTGCCTCTAGCGTGTAGGGCCTCAACGGAGAGGCTCTCACTTTGCGACTCACACAAGTGTAGTTCTACAGACTCTTTGTCGAACAGGGTTTATTCAGCTTTTCATTCCCTCCTGCATTTCACCCTCCTGGAAGCCAGGCCTTCCTGGACACCCTCAAATAGCCTCTGATTTAGCCTAACATGTATCTCAATTTCTTGAAAAGTTTACTCCAATATTATCAAGTCTTTAAGGAAAGGCTTTTCTGTACTTAAGACACATTGGGATGCCGCTTTGTCTTACCGGATGTCGTAGTCGATAGGAATAGAAATGTGGAACATGTTTTGTCTGCTAAATTTCCTTCAGTTCATTAATCTGCTCCTGAGGACATAACGCTACCCTATCACCAATGACATGAGTCTCCGGATCAGTATGTTGTCAATCACCACCCACCTACACCAATGTACAACCCAGAGTGCTGGTACTATTGCATAAAGTCACTGCTTCCTCAACTGACCTCGCTGGCCATCAAGGACATATAAACTAACACATCTGTTCTCTGCGCAGTGACAACGTAGACTAAAACATCCGAAAAAGAGGGAAGACATGGTCAGGATGAAAACGTGATCTGTCTTCTGTCAAAACAAAATCAGGTAAAGGGCGCGTCTTTCCACTATATCCCGTGGACATCCGGGTTAGAATAGGTCCTCTGTACCCCCTTGCTTGTCGTAAAGGGCGACTAAATGGGGGCGGTCCTTTGGACGAGGCCGCAAAAACCGAGGTCCCGTCTCACAGCAGGTGTGCCACAATAAAGATCCCTCCTTGCTCAATGGCCATGAGCGCCGAGCATTGACCTAAATTTTTGCAGCCCTTCACCGGAAGTGGTGACGTTTCCATATGAGTGAAATATTCTCGAGAGGGACGTTAAACAATATTCAATCAATCAACCATTCCACTATAATGTAACAATTTATCAATACCCCGCTTTATCGCCTGGAGATTCAGCTGAAGGTCAAATTAGAAGCTGCACACCAATATCCTTTGTAAATGAAAAAAAGAAAATACTCCCAAGACGGAGGTTCTAGTCGACGTCAAGTAACAGCGTAATATTTCCTGCTGACCCTAATATTAAGTGCCATTCTCAAAAAGACTGGCAGCAAGCAAACGACGAGAATTGTTCGTGACTTGGACAGATTCAGTAAGCATAAGACCAGATCCTACGTTGGTGCCAGCACACTAGCAATAAAACTACACACAGTAGAGTTTTTGGCACTTATATCTTCGTTCCGTCGTGTCTTCCCGAAACGTACCCATCACGTCTATTTCAACATTCAGTGGGAAAAAGATACTACTTGAGTGAAAAAGAGAGAATATTCCACTAACTGGCGTCAAGACTGTTAATACATTATTGTGAGTAAACAGTGGCGGATTTAAGGGGGGAGGCGCAGCCGGCGCACCTCCCCCTAAAATGTTCCAATTTAAGGTAAATCGTGGTATCTTGTTTAGAAAAATGTACTAAATGATAAAAGAAGCACTAATTTCTTCTACTCCCAGAGAAATAAATAACAAAATCTTTTGATTTCTTGAAATACTTTATTGTGAAAAATTAATTTTTTACAAAAACCCTTAAAATTTGCGTTATTTTTATTCATTTCACCTTATAAAAAATGATAGAAAATAGTACAAATGACTAAATAGGAGACACATTTCAAGCTCTATAAAACCTGTAAACACCAGGAGCTTCGCCCTGAACCCACTGGGGGCCTCAAGGCGGCCCCAGACCCCCTGTATCATAAAGTGGCGCCCCCGTAACCACAATTCATGGATCCAAACTTGGTTTGTTCAAATTCCTTAGGATCGCATGGGAATCTGGGTTATGATAGGTCCTCAGTATGCCTTGCTTGTCGTAAAAGGCGACTAAATGGGGCGGTCTATCAGATGAGACCGCAAAAACAGGCCGAGTGTCACAGCAGGTGTGACATAATGACCTAGTACATGTACCAATGCACCGTCCCGTGGTATCTTTTGCATTAGAGTGGAGTATTAATTATATGTACTTATACTACCTTTACTATTATTACATATAGTATTATTATGTACATATATACATTTTTTTCTGTGTGTATTTCTGACTGTTTTGCATTAGGATACACGGTGGTACTTACATGTAATGCATTAAGTGTATGAATATTGCTCATACTAATAGTGCATATTTTGCTCTTGTTTTGTTCTTTTCTTTTTATTATCATTTTTTATAAACATTGCACATTGAAATGTTAACAACCATGTATACTGTATGCCCGAGAGGGTCCTAATTTGGAAATAAATCATATTATCTCCCTCATGCATAGCTCTTATCCTTGGACGAATTTGGCTCCACTTTTTTGGCACGCTGTTTTTGGCTATATTTAGCTCTAAAACTTCATAGTTATTTCGGATTTCAAACATTTCGGTTGAGCATCACTGAAGAGACATTATTTGTCGAAATGCGCATCTGGTGCATCAAAATTGGTACCGTATAAGTTTTACATTCTATAAAGATCCCTCTCTGCTCGAAGGCCGTAAGCGCCGAGCATAGGCCTAGATTTTGCAGCCATTCACCGACAATGGTGACCTCTCCATATAAGTGAAAAAGTCGCGAGGAGGACATTAAATAGTGTACATCCTACCAACAATCAACTTCTCTGGGTCACCACGCGACTGTGCATGAAAACTAGTGCGTGCCCCTTCACATCCTTGTACATTCTAAATATTCTCCAAACAATCAAAAGCTAAACTTTAGAATAAAGAGAGCTTATTTCAAATACTGACCACTTTATAAACAGATATGTTCGTCTACAAAATTATATGAAAGGACACTATATGGACATTATTGATTAGAGGGGCTGAAGCCTTAAAGTTAACACGTTTTTACATGTAGTAAATAAACGAAGAACCAACGTTAACTGCACAATTGTAGTGAGAAAGCAATATTAAATTCTTTAAAAAGAACAAACAATGAAATTTCTTTGATATGTGCAGTAATTATTATTATTATTTTTAAATGTTTGAAAAAAGTTCAACTCCCAGGAGTAGATTGTGTACTTTGATAATACGAGAGTTTCGCAGATACTACACATAGTATATATAGAGTACATTTTAGTAATCATGTAACCGCCTTTCCGTCTTGGTTACCCCTCTTGAATGAAAGGTGAAGTTAATGAACAAAGATCAATCTCAACTCCTTTAAGGAATACAAAATAGAGAGTAGGGCAAACACGGACCCCTTGATATACCAAAGATGTAGCAAGTGCCGGGGGGATCCCCTGTCGACCGGTCACACCCGCCATTAGCGCTATATCTTGATCAAGTAAACGGCGTAATCCGTCATCAAAATTAGTGTGCCAAGAACGTGAGCCTCTAAAGTTAGATGAATGATTGCTTTAATCCTGTAAACCAAGACTATATCAGTCGTGACAAAATAAGTGGTATACGGCCGACAGTTTAAAATTCGGACGTCTAATAACTGTGTTGCATGTATGCCGAGAACGAATAGGCCTGTTGGGGCAATTTTCGCAGATCCTGAATAAACTTTATAGTTATGGTTATTAAAAGCACCGCAAATATTTATGAGTTTAATTGCATTTACATGCAAGAATTGTAAATTCTTTTCCTCTGAAATAATTCCTATATCACACGAATACTTTTTAGGAAGTTTTTAGAGGAAAATAATTTTTATATTTCATACCTACCTAAAAATGTACTAGTATAAGGCAAGAAATCGTTAATGCAGTGAATTCGGTATTACAGGTAGATACTGTACAATATTCTGTAAAATAATGCTATTATAGTATTCATTCTGATGCGAGAATCATTCTTTAATTGTCCTATTATTGCGCGATGATCTTAGTCTATTAAACAGAGCCAACATGACTATAACAGTTCTAAAAATTTGCGTTCTCGGGTTATCATAAAACAGGTTGGAAATGATTTTGCTTTAAAATTTATTCATGCTCCCTAATTAAGCTACCAAAATTATGGATACCACTTTCAGTTATGACCGATAAATGCTGCTGCAAGCTGGTTGATAAACACAAATAGGAAAGCAACCAAACGGAGATTCCATTAAAATAATGAGCTGAATATAGATCTATCACGCATCCAATTAGTTCATTAATGCTGTTTTCATAACAGTAAAAACCCAGTTATCAGACGATCATCAATAAAAAGTTCGGCAGAAATATACGATCGCTGTTTAGAAAACACAAACTCCCTCTGCAACTGATGACGGAGGTGGTACGGAATGATACAAATAAGGGATAATCTAAATTATGAGAATTTCATCAAAACAAGCAATGCTACATCCATACCAGATCTGTTGTAGACCCCCCCCCCCCCCTCGCATATTGAAGATATATGTATCGTTGAGCAATTTTATTTAGCTCCTAGTACCCTACACATTCAAAGAGATTATTTTACGTGCACATATTTTAGTGGGATTCAAATTTGAGTGTCTTTGGCGGTGAAACAAGAGTACTAAAATATGAAAGTCTCTATAGAAAAAGCGCTGAGTCGTGATTACACGACATAGTGCAGTAGCTCCGACTGCGGCTTTTAGATACGCTAGAATACATACACATACAGTATACCATTAAACAGATCACTTTCGTGTACTGTGTACCCCAAGAATTGTCGACAACAAATTCAAAGACCCATTTTCGCGATAAAGAACGACATATAGCAGTTTTTCATTTACTTATAAGAATATTCTTTCCGCATATTATCCTCGTACCATGCATTGCATCAAAATATTGCAACCATTATAAAATACATGTGCAGTATTAAAACAATGTGCCGCACGCGCGTTACTCTGAAGATATATGAGAGAGGTACATTGTATTTCAATCAAGAGTGCAACCGTATTTTGAACTACTTACAAATCTTATGTGGATGGACACTAAGCAAAGATAAGCCTGTGAAAAAAATAAACCATGTTACTTTTAAACAAGAGATGTTTGTAAAACACATATGCCCCCCATGGTGCAAAATTGAAAAGGGTTATACACACACATCATTTAATTGATAGTAGTATCATCAATTCAAAATATTGACCAGACAATATCTTCCTATGTCAAGAGTGAATTGACCATCTGACCTAAATATCAATAGGGGTCATCTACTCCTTATGCTGTACCAGTGTACCAAGTTTGGTGTCAATCAAGCAAATAATTCTTAAAATATAGGAGACAATATATTACTATGTCCAGTTCAACAATTGACTTTTGACCTCAAAATCAATATGGGTCATCTTCTCCTTAAGATGTACCAGTGTACTAAGTTTGATGTCCGTCAAGCAAAAGAGTTATCAAGATATTGAGTGGACAGTATATTACTATGTTCAGTTTGACCTTTGACCATGTGACCTCAAAATCAATAGAAGTAATTTCCTCCTGAATATACACCACTGTACTAAGTTTGATGTCTGTCAAGCAAAGGGTTCTCAAGATATTGAGCGGACAGTATATTCCAATGTCCAGGTTGACCCTTGACCTTTAAACATGTGACATCAAAATAAATAGGGATCATCTTCTCCTGAAGATGTACCAGTGTACCAAGTGTGATGTCTGTCAAGCAAAGGGTTCTCAAGATATTGAGCGGACAGTATATTCCTATGTCCAGTTTGACCCTTGACCTTTGACCATGTGACCTCAAAATCAATAGGGGTCATCTTCTCCTGAAGACGTACCAGTGTACCAAGTTTGATGTCTGTCAAGCAAAGGGTTCTCAAGATATTGAGCGGAAAGTATATTTCCATGTCTAGTTTGACCCTTGACCTTTGATCATGTGACCTCAAAATCAATAGGAGTCATCTTCTCTTGAAGATATACCAGTGTACTAAGTTTGATGTCTGTCAAGCAAAGGGTTCTCAAGATATTGAGCGGACATTATAATCTTAAGTCCAGTTTGACCCTTGACCTTTGACCATGTGACCTCAAAATCAATAGGGGTCATCTTCTCCTGAAGATGTACCAGTGTACCAAGTTTGATGTCTGTCAAGCAAAGGGTTCTCAAGATACTGAGCGGACAGTATATTCTAATGTCCTGTTTGACCCTTGACCTCAAAATCAATAGGGGTCATCTTTACCTAAAGATGTACTGGTGTACCAAGTTTGATGTCTGTCAAGCAAAGGGTTCTCTAGAAATTGAATGGTCAGCATATTCCTATGCCCAGTTTGACCCTTGACCATATGACCTCAAAATCATTAGGAGTCATCTACTCTTTAGGATGTACCAGTGTGCTAAGTTTGATGTTTTTCAAGCAAAGGGTTCTCAAGATATTGAGCGGACATTATATTCCTATGTCCAGAGTAGATTGACCCTTGACCTGAAAAACAATAGGGATCCTCTTCTACTCATAACCAACCCACATATGAAATATCATTATCATCAAGTGAAAGGTTCTCAAGATATTGAGCGGACAACATGTGGTCTACAGACCGACCGACAGTTGCAAAACAATATGCCCCCTCTTTTTCAAAGGGGGGCATAAAAATGTAATAAACAATACAGTTTTGTACTTCGATCAGAAACAAAATGTTACATGAAAAGACAAATATTAAAGGTATATCTCTTAATTCTCAATATGAATTTCAGTACTTTTGTTATCAAATAAAAGTTGAAAAAATATATAATTACTAATTGACAAGTTTTTAAAGAATAATTGGTCCAGAAATACATCTATAAAATTCGGTACCTTTTAGTTTAATAAGGACATCATATATTCCTGCTCATATCTGCCATTCTTAATTGAGAATAACGTCACGAAAATTGTATATAGATTCATAAACAATATCCGTTACCTTTATGATATATATCTGGTTTAGATTTGTAGTTCTAATTCTTTTTTTTTTTCAAGTGCAATTAAGTCATTAGATAGCCTTCAAACTTTTCTATTAAAAATCAAATTCTGGTCTTCATTTATATTTCAGTCATATAATGTGCACGGGAAGTTTGAAATGACTTTTACACCAGCTTCATACTACCTGAAGGACACAGGTTACCATCACTTTTATATACAGATGTACAAGTATTTAGAAGCTTTTCTGATTAAAATACAACTGATAATCTAGCGCTCTGTCAGCAATAATTACATCATAGTTTTGATCTCATGACATTTTTAAACAATATGTCGCAATTTTATATGCGTCGTAAATATATTTTTTTATTCTGTGCTCTTGGTATATTAATCTGTAACTGGAGTTTATTGTGGGTCTTTAATTTGAAGGTGAAAGAGCACTCGACTGTGAAGACGTGTTCAATATTTCTTATGATGGCATATTTCCTCCGAATTACCTTCAATTGCAGGATAATCATATGCACAATGTATTTAAATGTGCACATGAATAGTTGTGTTAAAACACAAATAAGGTATAAAATATAATATTTTTGAATTAGGTAATAGTGTCGTTTTGTGAAATCTTACATGTTCATGTATCAAGACGCGAGATTCTTATGAAAGCATATCACTGCCGACAGACAAATACTTGTTACACAATACCGCTTGTTGACGTAAATAAATTCTCACAGCAAGATGTTACATATGGACACAATATGCTGTCGTTATTGATTGTTTTGTTGTTGGATACTAATTAAAATAAAATGCATATTGATATAAACTTAATGCATTTGTACCTTAAATATGCGTGTATGCATTATATACACCACAAAAATTATTTATGTCTTAAAATGCTGAGCAAGGTCACCGGTCACCGCAGCATAAGGCAGATTGGGTATAAAAATGTCATTTATTCAAATGACGAACTTTATAACAAACCACTAACAAGGGGATCAGACTCACAAACTGAAATGGAGAGAGAAAGTCAAAAATGACAGAATAATGCTTACAGAATAATTCATTTTGTCAGATCCCCAAAATTTATTTATAAAAGTCTATCTCAACTACCATAAAAACAACCTTACAAAGATGCAGCAAAAATGGCACATTAAAAAATTTATGACACCTTATCAGATTACCAATATCATGATTTAAAATAAAAATGCTAAATGTTTAAATATCATAAAGTGGGACTAGAATTGGCAATTTCGTGGCAGGGGTGGATGGAGGGTTTAAAATATCGATTAAACTTTATTCACTGCTAAGTCTGCCTACAAGCAGAGTGACGCTAAGTCACGTGGTGAATTACTTTATGTGGTAGGACAATAGAAAAGTTGTGAGTTTGGGAGAATTGAAACAAATATCCAATGTATATACGACACAAAAATTAGTCCGAAAACAGGGAAATATGCATTTAAACCATAAACATACACGTAATTATTTTAATAACTTGTTTTCATTATTATGGAATAATTCTGTACTTTCCGATTGGCTGAGGTCCAATAACCGGAAAAATAAAACATTACATTCACCTGTAAGTAATATACCATTATTACCTGCATATGGTGTTTATATCTCTCAACTGATTCGATACGCAAGAGCTTGTTCTGCGTATGGTCAGGTTTTTTTTTAATCGAAGCAGGCTATTGACAAACAAGTTGGGTTTCAACAGCGTCGTTTAAAGTCAGCATTTCGTAAATTTTATGGTCATTACAACGATCTAGTTTGTCAATACAACCTGTCATTGGGCCAAGTGCTGTCTGAGATGTTTTATACCATTTGTTAAGCTGATCTTTATACACTGATTTTGACTACGAATCACTCTGTTTACCTGATCAAGATATATGGCTCATGGCGTATGTGACCGGTCAACAGGGGATGTTTAATCTTCCTAGGCACCTGATCCCATCTCTGGTATATCCTAGGGTCCGTGTTTGCCCAACTTTCTATTCTATATTCATTATACAGGAACTAAGAGATTGATCAATGTTGGTTATCTTCTCCTTCCATTGTATTCCGCATGATTTATTATTGAACTTAAAAGCATAAATAAACTAAAAACGCTGTAAGACTCATTGAAACCGTAGATCTTAGTAAATGAAAGCAGTGTGTCAAAGTAAATGATATATGTAGTGGCTTTTAAGAATTATATAAGGACCGCAAGAATCAATACTTGGTCCAGCAATTTCTAATATCATTTTAAATGAAATTTTAATTCTGTAAGGAACTGTATTACTTTTTTTAAAAATACATGTTAGCAGTCAAGTTAATATTTTAGAGAGTGGCTTGGTTTTATTTTAATTGTTTTCAAATGATCAGATGTAGGCCAACCCCGATAAATTCCAGGCAATATTTATAGGTCGTAAAAGAAAAGATGCAAATTTGACTGGAAATCAGATTGAACTAAAGGACAGTGTTAAATTATGAGTCATAGAGAACATCAGCTAAAAATAAAAAAGCAGATATCAAACATACATTTATGTAGGAAATCGTCACTGTAGCTGAATGCACTGAAAATGATGCGCTCACTATGATAAAACAGGATATTATTGAAGTTTTCTTGTTAAAACGATTCTTTAGCTTACGTTCGGAGAACAAATTCACTAAGCCCTCCGCACTTCTTAGGTCGCTATTAAAACATTGTATTGACCTACAAATATCAATAATTATACAGTATTGCAGAGAGAAATGAATGGGCATCCGGTCAATAATTTTTATGAGTAAAATAAATATTCTTAAGAATTTCCTGTACTTCATTTAAAATACCTTCTTTTATTTATGCTCCTAAATAATGATTTATACATGTACTATCATGGACATCATTACAAAACATTTGTAATTATATCAAAGGCAAAAAAACAACAACAAAAACCCCGTGGGTATCCGGGTTAGAATAGGTCCTAAGTACCCCTTGCTTGTTGTAGAAGGCGACTAAATGGGGTGGTCCTTCGGATGAGACCGCAAAAACCGAGGTTCCGTGTCTCAGCAGGTGTGGCACGATAAAGATCCCTCTCTGCTCAAAGGCCATAAGCGCCGAGCATAGGCCGAAATTTTGCAGCTCTTCACCGGCAGTGGTGACGTCTCCATATGAGTGAAATATTCTCGAGAGGGACGTTAAACAATATTCAAACAAACAAAACAAAATCAAACGCAAAACATTGGAAATGTAAATATTACAAAATAAGAAATTTCTAATCTCATTCTAACACCAGGCAGTTATAACAAACTTCCGCCAGAGTTCGTTTGCTCATAAACCAAACTCTTCCAGTTAGGCATTATGGGATAGCGATTTCTTAGGCCGCGTATACTGTGTGACGTCACTGTACAATGACGAAAAAACATAACGTCAAACGTAAACATTTCAAAACAAGAACGTAAACATCAAATTCATTACTTTACACTATAATCTGAACAGAGTCTTCCTACTTTTTAGTGATCTTTTGATCATTTTATGTTTAAAATAAAATCCATACTTTTATATTAATGCTTATAATGTCAATATCTTCAAACTTTTAACAACGAACTACTTCTTTAGTGTTATTTGCCCGCGTGATAATCGCGGACTCATAATATACAAATCTGTATATTGTACTGCGTCACATAGGAGAGGTCTGTACGTAGGTGACGTAATGAGACCTCGACGGGGAGTTTGGCAGTTATAACTGTAGTCCCAAAGATATTGTACACAAACGACATATAGTTTATCTACTAGTGTTGAAACTAAAATTACCTGACTAACACAGATACAATTGCTTGTGTGTCTTCCTCCTGAATGGACAAGAGAACGTATATTGTCCATGTTCTAGTTGATTTATATTCAATATGTGTCATTGTAATGAGTTACTAAGCTATTGTAATGAGATACCTACGCGTTATAACGAGATACTGCCCTCTTATAAAAAGAAAAATTGTTTGTTCTCACGAGATAATTATAAGTCGTTGTAACAAAATATCAACTCATTACAACGATCGAAATAACTTCATGCGTCTTAACGGGGTAATTAGTCGTTAAATATTACAAGATGATAAGCATGTACATATTTAGTCGCTACCATTCAATGACATAATGATTTTGAACATCGGATCAAATGTAAACGTATATCTTGCTAATTGTTTTTTAGGTTGCTTGTAACTTTAAAATGATTGACAGCTTGAAAAACAGATAGCCCTTATGAACACCAGCGATTGAATACAAGTAATGCATTATTTTATTAATTAATGGCAAAATAACATTGCTTAATGTTTTACACATAACATATGTATTGCATGTAATAACCCATCTAACATGTCAATAAAATTGGGGATATCCCTCAAATTACATGAATGACCATTGGATTGTAGTCAGGTAAAGACATGTACATATTTTTATATATACAACACTATTTCTATTCTAGTCTATACTTCCTAACAAATTTAAACAAGAGTGTTTTCTGAGGACGTTCCTGATACGAGTGTTCGCCATTAGAAAGTTCCGGGACAACCATACAGAGTATGATGGATAGTGCGTTTGATCTTGGCTTGATGTCAATATTTCAGATGTTTACTTGGAGTCCGGTTTTGAATCTAGGACATTTCTATCAACGTGAGAAACTTCATTTTGTCATATCATATGCAAGTTTTCCTATTACTGATTTTGTAATAAAGTAACTTAGGTCAATGTAAACAAGAACTCTTAGATCTAGAGAATCGCAATCTATTATTCCTAGCCATTAGTGTTCCATAAAATTTATCAAACTCGATACTCCAATAGCCCAGTTTTCATGTCATTTTAAACAGCTGGTATAATATTCTAATAAAATGTAATCAACCGCATTGGAAAACAGACATTACGATAAGTTGTTCTTGCAGAAGTCTTATTGCTAAGCTCCGTAGAGCCGGGTTTTGATGGAAAAGTCTTGCATTCTAATTTAAATCTAATTGTAACACATTGGTTTGATACGAAAAAAACATCCAGGGTCAACAAGAACTACTTTTAATCTTTCGAGTTTACCTTTATTAGAAACACGCGCGTGTTTAGTCATTAAAGTATTCTCAGCGAAAACAATAAAGCATTAATTAAGAATTCTTATTCCAGGAACTTTGGTTCTTTACTATAACCGACATTGACACAATTTATCTCTCTCAATGCAGCCGTAAAAATCTTAACTGATAAAGATCAAGGGATCAATATATAGGGAAGATAACGATACAAGCACGAGAATAAAATCATATTAATTCTTGAAAACGAGATGGTACCACGTCGCAAAAACAGGGAATTTATTGCACAGAATGATGATCGAAAATTAACGATGTTAGTAGAAAATAAAAAGAAACCATTTGAATAATGTTTTGTATTGTAACAAATCAACGAAGAAAAAAATACTAAATACCTTCGTGATTAATGTAATTATAATCTTTTAAGTAGCATTGCAGGAAGTTTTGCAATTAAACGATTTACTGCTCCAACATCTTCCATTATTGATATATTCAAATTACTGCGGGTCAGTGTATATATCATAAAACACACAATTGTATCCTTGATATACCGCTGCCCAGGAATCTCGATGACCGATGTAACATACATGTGTTATATAACGTGTAGCGGTCTCCCAGCTAAGTGCTGATCACGCTCGCCGTTACTTACATGTAACTTGCGTGATCAAGAGAGATACTCTACCATATCACCAAAAATAAAAATTAAAAAAAATAGCTCACTAGCGAGCCAGTGTAAGCTCCCTCTTATACTGTCCGCTACACTTTCCCCCGCACGGGGTAGCTTCGTCCCGAAGCTTGGTGTGAGTTCTCTCTGACTGTTTTGGCACCTCTTCACCAACGGCATCCGCCGTTCCCGAGGACGACCACCATCCTCCCAGGACGAAACCACGTCAGTGGCCAGAACTCCGAAAATTAGACCTGAAGTAGGCCCACCAGACACCAGAGTCACTACGCTAGCTGCCACCAATTTGTAACTTGTAGCGTTCACCCAGCATATTGCTGATCACGCTCGCCATTGGCTAACTTGCTTGATCAAGAGAGAGACTCTACCACATCACTAGAAAAGCTAGCTCACTAGCGAGTCAGTATAAGTTTCCTCTTACACTGTCCGCTACAGTAGGAAACCAAAAACTTATTGTGAACTACAGTTATATGCCCTTCCTAGGTCTTGTGTTAGGGGCATCGGGAAGTCAGCTGGATTTACAAGAGCATTTCACATAGAAGCTTCTACAGACATGATCAAATATGCAACACACGATGATGGTGCATTTTTCGTATGAAACTACCCTTGTTATCAAAATACAAAATCACACACAGCTTCGTTTCTTCCATTTGATTTACTCTCTTCGACAAAGAGTTATTAATATTTAATGAATAAAAACTGTTACATAATTTACACGATGTAGTCATTTCATTGATTGCTAATCAGCTCAGTACGAGAGTACTCGATTGATCACTGTTAAATCACAGTTTGCAATATGATATCTTATATTGTTAATGCATTTGTAATCTAGCACATCAGAAAGAATCGAAGTACAGAATGTACTACTGGGAGATGTACATTCTAAACATTCAAAGAAAACAAATTAATTAATGTATATATCTTAATGTCAGCATTTCGCAAATTCTATGGTCGTTATAATGGTCTAGTTTGCCAATACAACCTATCATTAGGTCAAATGCTGTCTGATGTGTTTCATACCGATTGTTACACCGTTCTTAGCACACTGATTTTGACTACGGATATATCCGTTTACCTGATCAAGATATAGGGCTCACGGCGGGTGTGACCGGTCGACACTGGATGGATGCTTACTCCTCCTAGGTATCTGATCCCACCTCTGGTATCCGTGTTTGCCCACCTCTCTATTTTGTATTGCTTACAGGAGTTATGAGATGGATCGCTGTTCGATATCTTCACTTTCTATATCAAAGTAATTTCACTGGATTTGGGGTGTTTTTTGTTTTAATTAATATTGATTTATTTTCACTAATTGTGGCAGTTAACAATGATTTAATAATTCTTTATATTCATTTATATACTTTATGCAGAGACTCTTGTTCAATCGATATTGACTGTAAGCTTTATTGACTCGGGTGTGTTCCTCAACCTTAAACCCCTCAAACCAGCAATGAACTCATCCATATAGTGCCTAACCTAACGTGCAATGCCTGTTTACTGATATAAAGGGGGGGGGATCATGTGAATATGTATTTTTCTATCGTTTTGTAAAACAAACATATTTGCTTACATAGTGCTTGTAATTTTAAATAAGCTCTCGAGACTATCACCAATGTCCTATATGCAATACATGTATATTCATTCGCACAGTACGTAATGGCCTAAGGAAGTTGAACAAAGTTCAACTCCCAAAAATACAATGTAGCCTTTTTCTAGGAAAATAATTGATGTCAAAATATTTAATTTCCAATAGACAAATAAGTGCGAGGCATAGATTTCGCGTCCTTGTACAAACATACTGAAAGTGTGCAATTCCACGTGATAAATGATATGTAAAACAATGGAATTTCTGTCAACTGGTTGGAACTTCTTCATCAATAAATGACCCCGAGTACGGTCCTTATATATCATGCTAGCCAGGTTACAGGCTAAAGGTAACTGTCTCACTCACTAAGGACTCAATCACTATATGTTCTGTCAGATATCGTTCACAGGCTGTTTACATACCGTTCACAGGCTGTTTACATATCGTTCACAGACTGTTTACATATCGTTCGCAGGCTGTTTACAAGCCAGATCCGCTAGAACCAGTGGGTATTGGCATGGATATAGGCTTTTGTAGTGGAACGTGTCTTCAGAAGTCCGTAGGCTTCTCTCCCTGCGAAGTCAAAGTTATGGTCTCATGGTCTTTGCGCGTTGTACCGGTGTTTTGTCACCCACCAGTATTGTCACGCACGTGGACCGTAAGGCCGCGGACGGCTGATGGATCATTCACATGAGCTTGTACGTACACATATTATATATGTACGTAAGACTCCTTGCAATCCTACAGGTGTGTAGGGTCCTTGCGACCCCCATGAGTGCATGCACGGTTTCTTTAGAGCTGTGCTATGTTAGTTTCGACAGTCTCGGTAGAACGAGGTTGTGAAGAATGTCCATTTATAAATAACCACAAAATCAAAGGAGACTCTTTTTCACGCGATCGTGAGGTGCTAGCCCGTGTCCTACAGCTTCCTGACCAACAGTAAGCAGGCGAGGGGGATATAAGTGTTATTTGACAGGAATTCGTGTGCGAATATATCATTTCGGCCATGTTTACATTTATTTCAAAACATAAGGGAAACATTATATAGCAGTGATAATAAAATTAAATTCGATTTTTAAACTACAAATGTCCTCTTATAGGCACCATTGGTGAGTGAGAAAGACGTGCTGTAATTGTTTTTCTTTAATTCGCAATTGATATTTCAAAAATGATATTAGGAATATGCGGTTAACTATAAAAATAACATTTCTGTGTAGAATGAACTTTCTCTGCCTTATCATGACTAAATGGTTGTCGATAGAGGTGCCAGACAAGCGTTAATGAACTGTAGACGGTTGAACACCGAAATAGCACGTGATGTTCCTTTATCGACAACAGTATCTATTTTAGCATGTAGCTCCGTTGATAGTGCATATGTATTTTTGTTTAATTTGTCTTCTAGGATTTAATTCTTAACGAAACGGATTATTGTATAGCTCAAGGTCGTGACAGAAAAGGAGACCTATAGTTACCGTCCTTCGTAACTGTCCCTCTGCTGGAGTTAGTTTTGTTTTGTGTCCCGATACTAGCTGCAGTTAAGTGATGCATGTAAGGTACAGGAAGGGAATAACAATCTATCTAACAAAATATAAACATTACCAGACACTCCTTGAATGTCAAGAAAAACTATCATTCAAACTGAGGCGGGGTAAACTGGAAAGTACATATACTTGTGTCAAAGTCGCCAACACTACTGTTAGGCTGTGTATTTCCTTTTTTCGGTGGATGTCAAAGTCCATAAGTATTTCAATAATGATTCAGTAATAACCATGTTAGGTAGCCCTGTTGCTGTTGGAATCTATTCATGTAAAACTTATACGGTACCAATTTTGATGCACCATAAAATTCGTTATAAGTTAATATGTATTCGCTCTTCATTTATTATCAACACGAATAATTAATAGAAATTAAAAAATATTGTTTTTCTAAAGGTAAAATAAGCTCTTGATTAATGAAAATGCTACAAAAGTCCAATATGGTCCTTAACACTCATGTGGCAGGGATGGAGACCGGACCAGACTAATCAAAGGCGCATTGCCGTGGGTTTAGCTATTTGAATAATTGTTATTTAAAGGAACTGGGATGATATATTTAATATTGAAAATATTTGTAGGGATAATAGTTCACATCTAGACGTTATTGTGCAAGTATGGAAATGAACAGGGATTCGAATTGACCGGGTACCTAACATGGCTACGTCAATAAACGAAATCATTTGAAGCTGTGTTTTCGGGTCGTATCAGTGGCGGATTTAAGCAAATTTAAGGTAAATATTGGTATCTTGTTTAGAAAAATGTACTGAACGATAAAATAAGCAATAATTTCTTCCACTCCTAGAGAAATGAATGACAAAATCTGTTGATTTCTTGAATTACTTTATTGGGAGAACTTAATTTTTTTCCAAAACCCCTTAAAATTTGCGTCATTTTATTAATTTCACCTTATAAAAAAATGATAGATAATAGTACAAATGACTAACTAGGAGACATATTTCAAGCCCTATAAAATCTGTAAAACCCAGGAGCTTCATGGAGCCCCCCCCCCCTCCGACCCCCTGCCTCATAAAGTGGCGCCCACGTAACCGCAATCCCTGGATCCGCCCCTGTGTATGGGGCTTTAATGAATATTTGAAGGTGTGTTTGGAAACAAGTATAGGAGGAAAATATGTTAGGAATTTTTTGATACTAAATCTATGAGACAACAACACAAGAATACAACAATATCAGGCCTCAACCGTGCGCAGCTTTTTGTGCGCCGTAAATCGAAGGCTTTTATAAGGGGTGAATCTGTAGATCTCAGATCTGTCACAATATTTTTCAAAGAGCTACAGTTCTGCAGCTAGTTTTCTACGACTTACACATACATATACTTCAATTTTTCGTAGACGAAACATCGAAAACTAAACTCATTTGACAAAAATATGATTTCCTAAGTATGTTTTAACGATATGCATACATATTATGTGCTTACCTTTCAATTAACCATAAAAGCGGGTTTTTTTCTCATGATAAACAGTCGAGAGGCAATTTAAAAAAATCAAAGTATCTACATCGATGGCATTCATAAGTTTAATAAATGACAGCCTATAGTTAACGAAGGATCTCCGATAACGTGACATCTATGTACAATATAAAACCGATACGTTAATCTTTTCATTATTTCTATGTCGATATCGTCTTTGATAAGGGTTCTATATACTTAGCGGACAACAGCAGTTTGGATCATAAATCTTCTTCGATTCGGAATATGAATGGAGCGTGATGCTCTCACAGATTGAATGCGATCCGAAATCGCTACTGATCTCTTTTGTTTATAATTGTGTTTCTTGTCATGAATAAATTCGATTATACGAGTCAAGTTTGACTAAATCATTACAGGATTTAAAAGTGAAGACATATTTTTAATTTGAAATCAGTCGTCACCTAACAGTGAATTGTGTGTATGTATATATATATATATATATATATATATATATATATAAGATTCTGAATATTTGAAATGAAAGCACTAAAAAGCTTTACTAAACGTCTTCGTGTATCTTTTCAATTTTTTTCACCTATACGTTTACCGATCATTGCGAAAAGTAATTATATATATATATATATATATGTATATATATATATATATATATATATATATATATATATACATTGTAATTTTCTCTAAACAGACGTTATATAATGTGAAATTTGTATTTTTGTATTTTTTCTTTGAATTTTGCATACTGAATATTTCTTTCGGAAAAAATATTCATGTACATACATTCTAATTATATTAACAGTGGAAATTTCCCCAAGAACTGACAGATCACCTCGGAAATTCATGGTTGCTGTCTATCAGCCAAAGATTAAAGCGTGTATTGCAATAAAAATTATGTATTATAAAAGAAATGAAATTGTAATTGAAGAGTACGACATAGCAGAGTACATATATTCCATGACAGTCGCTCAGAGGTCATTCAGGCATATGTCCTGACCTTGACCCCTTACACTGTAACTATCCAACTAACAAAGGACTGATCTCCGCAATATTGGGTATATAAATTCGCACATTTTCAAGACATACATGTAAAGAAAAAAGATAACATTTTGATACAATACGCTTTGTATTGACTCCTGTTTTATCTGCTTAATGAAGCTATAAAACAAAACGTCCAGCAGTTCAGCTGATGTTCATACTTAATACGATAATCATGTTGACCAGTCTATCAGTTAGATGTTGACCGGACGATGAACATTTCATTTGGTGGTGTTCGTACGGTTAATGAGAAGCAGCATTCAAAGTTCACTGAAATCATTTTTGGAAAAAAACAACTTACCAGTACATATTGGTCGCCAAATTACTTATGAGGTATTTGTCGAGTAATATGTACTGGTAAATTAAATCTTGAGTGCAAATAATTATTTGGTATATGATTTAACTTTGTTTAACATCATACAGTTTTGCAATATGTCCTGATATGTCCGTGGAGCACAACGTTTGGCAAGGCAAATACGTGTTTTGTTTTGTTTTGTCAATAAGCTAAACGTTTAGTACGTATAAATTCATATAAGGAAGAAAAACTATTTAACGTTCCAGATACTCTGCTGTTGTCTATAGCTAAATTTTGCTACTCGCTGTCGAACGAAAATATGGCAAACATGTCACGTGTTTTATCACATGACAGAGCGTCATTTAGCCGCCAAAACAAATCCATGCACACATTGTAATTATGTCTGAAAATAACAACTACTTGTAGGGTTAAACGTCATGTTTCATTGCGTAATGTAACTTAGTGTAGAAGGCTATAAGTCGTGGCTATATTTCAATTAAAACTTGCATGTGAGCTTCATTATTGCAATTCAGAGTGTGACCCTACATTGATTGATTGAATGCAAGGTGAAGATAACGAACAGTGATCAATCTCATAACTCCTACATATTGTTTTACGTCCCTCTCAAGAATATTTCACTCATATGGAGACGTCACCACTGCCGGTGAAGGGCTGCAAAATTTAGGCCTATGCTCGGCGCTTATGGCCATTGAGCAGGGAGGGATCTTTATCGTGCCACACCTGCTGTAACATTTTTACGGTTTCATCAGAAGGACCGCCCCATTCAACCGCCTCTTACGATAAGCAAGGGGTACTGAGGACCTATTCTAACCCGGATCCCATCCCCTCGCTCTTTACATAGTGCAGTGTACGACTAGATTCCAACAAAGCCGATACACAAGTGTCGTATTCACCAAGTGTATTCAAGGTTGGACAAGTGTCATCTAAAACTAGTCCCGTCAAACTCCTATATTCTAGCAGAGAGTAAATGCTTTTAAAAAATGAATAATCCAAACAGTTAATATGAATAAAAAATGTGTATTCATATATAAATAGAATAATAAACATCAACCAAACAACAATACAACAACAACACGCACACGCACAAACACACATGCACAAACATCCAAAGTCCAAGGGGGTGTTAAATTAGATAAAGTACATACATTGAATTTTACAACAACAAAAACCCGGGTGTCCCGACATCCTGATCTATTATCTCGACTGGTTAATTCGATTAGTATCCTTGATGAAATCTACAGATTCTCGACAATCAAATGAATCCCCACCAAACTGGCCTGTGTCTATAAAGAATACAGTATATGTTCTCCATCTTAGAGATTGTTGTATTGTATGCTATAAAGGTAAAACAATCTTTGAGATTAAAGAAAATTGAAGGTGACAATGGCACTGAAAATCGATATGTTATGTTTTTAGACACGCTTCTATTGCTTGATTGTGCTTGTTCAAAGCACAACTTCATTAACAGGTAACACAATTATTTCATTGTGCTTTCAACATAATGTCATCGTACCCTTGCGGCGACGGTATGATGAAATACATGGTAGTAACTGTATTGAGTCAAAAGAAACTCTTCTATCTTGTTGATGAAAAAAGTGGGCCAGTAAGAATACACTTGTATTTTATGTATCGTATTTTATATGGTGGCACATAATCAAAACGAAGTACATGTGATTTTTTCAACAAAAGTCATAGAATCATTAAATAAATATTCTTTGTCTCGGATTGTTGTAGGTGGAAAACACTTCCAAACCATCAACATACTGATAATGTGACCATAAGACAAAACGTGAACTCTGTAACCAATGTACATATACATGTAGAATAAATGTCATGCTTTTTAGGTATTATCACCAATTTTAGATTTAACTAAAGATTGCTTTAATGAAAAACAACTGTCTCCCCAGCTCCCAAAATTGGAAGTGCTCCAAATGAAACCTCCTCCCCATAATGTACTGCATGGTATGCAGGAGAAAGCATGAGCAGGAACATAGATATTATCAATCCCGATAAGCCATGTAGGGGAAGTGTTCACAAACTATTTCACGCCCCCCACCCCTCAGATCCACAATAACTTTAAGGAACACAATTGGATCCCCCTGCCCCTACAATATGCACATCTACAAATGGCATTGAAGTATTGTAAAAAGTTTCAAGTCTATCTGATAAGCCATATAAGAGGAGAAGCGTTTAATAAAATATTTCTATCCTCCTGTCCCGGCAATATGTACATCTACAAATGGCAATGAATCATTATACACAGTTTCAAATCTATCAGATAAGCCATATAGGATGAGAAGTGTTCACAAGCTATTTTACATTCCCCAACTCTTCTTAGATCCACTATACCTTTAAGGAAAACAATAGGATCCCCCCGTTTAAAAGAAATATGCACATCTACATGTACAAAGTGTCAAATATATCCGATAAACCATATAGGAGAAGCGTTTACAAGACTTTATGACAGACAGACGGACGGACAGAAAGTACAAAAACAATTCAACAGAACCTGAAATAGAATACATTTTACGTAATAGGAATCTATAAACAAATAGATTGTCTTTCTATAATTAGACATGTAGTACTGAGGAGGTGGGGGAGTCGACCACATCGGTCAAAAAAGCATCACATGAGCTCTCGAGTCTACACAAGCATCGTCTTCAAATGTGTACCCTGAATTGTCTGTTAGTAAGAGAGTAGTGCTATCATCGATCTATTTTCCCAAGCCATTCTATTTTTTTGGAAAGTTTGAAATAAGGAAATTTGCCCATTAACGGCCCATCCTGTCGCATTACACTACATTTTGAAGAGCATGACAGTATTGTTTATGAAGACTTTCTAAAATAATGAAGTGCATTGAATTTAATGTGTTTACACAGTCATGATTGATTTTTGTTTTATTTTTGGACTTGAATTCTGATAAACTGAATTAATATGTTTACATAGTCATCCTGGATGCTGCAAGATAGATTTGAGAGTAGAGGAATGTATTCGGCAGTGTAGGGGTGGACTACTTCAGTGACAACAATGAACATTCACTTTGGGTGCTTATACAGGTGTGCTGTATGATTAGCACCCAAAGTGAATGTTAACTTTGAGAGATATTCAGTTCTTTAATGCCTACACTTTCTTCATAATTTTAAGGAGTTCGAGCCCCGCTAGCGCCATGGACGCAGTAAAGCATAGGTAGCCATTGCTCCTTCGCCAAACGCTCGCGTTGTCCTGCTGCAATTAGAAGTGAGAATCACGGGTCTTTCGGATATGACCTTAAAACGGAGGTCATGTGTCGCGGTAGGCGTTGGCATATTAAAGAACCTACACTGCTACGGCCCTGAGCGTTAACCATAGGTCTAAATGTGGCACTTTACCTCAATATAAGGGGGAAAATTCTCGACGGGAAGAAAACAACAAACAAACAAATTCTTTATAAAAGGAGTATTAAGAAATACTCTTACTTCCACTCCCGTCTTTCTGTCTGTATAACTTTCTAGTCTTCAAAACTAAAAGACAGTTTAGGATGAAGCAAAAGGACGGTTATATGGATACGTTTTGTAAGAGTTATCGCTCTTTGATAAACGGTGGCGTTGAAGTCAGCTGTTCTGCTGACAGTATTGATAGAACAAAATCTGCTTTGCAAAACCGGGGGTGACCGATAGCTGTGTTTCGTTTTCTTTCAATAGCATCTTTGAAGAATGACTAAGGGAAAGCAGAAGGATGGGTAATTCATAAAATGAAGATGTTTATTCGATTAATTATTTTATTATCAACTACTTGAAGGGTGGGGTGGGGGTAATTTGCATTATACGTATACGTAGTCTAGAGTTTTTCCGTAACTCAAAGAATCACAATAAAATGTGACAGTGCTTTAGAAAAATTTGCTGAAATACTAGTATTAACCCTGTTGTAATATGTAGATATCCCCGTCTTTCGTATTTTCAACTGACAAATATTTTGACATGGAAAAAACTTTTACCGATATTTCTCGTTCATTTGTTATATTGTCTGCTAACCTTATCGTTTATTTATTTCTTTGTCTACTAACCCTTTAATCTTGATTCTCACACAAAATCATACTATATGTGATTAAAAATTGATGTGGTTTTCACATTTTTATTTATTAACAAAGTTACCGGCGATTTTTGAAATGCGAAAATGAGCGTCTTTTGTTTCGATGCATGTGAATATGGGACGAAAAATCGATAAGTTGTCAAGACAAATTCTAAACATTTTCAGATTTGTTTTAAAAACAAGTAATGAAATACTATTACCTTCGTTTATATATTGATATTTACATTCTTCTACTTAATCAATATGATTTTAAGTAAACTAGATACAATTCGGCTGCAAAACAAGTAAAATATACAAAAATACATTAAAGGTCGTTTTTACTTTAATTGCATTTTGTTCTGTGAAGTAATCAGTTAGGTTGGCAGCTGGTACGAGTCAAAGATTTACATGAAATACTCCCCATCCCCAAAATACACAACGTATTGAAAGCTTTTCTTGGCATGATTTATTTGATTTCCTTCATTTATCTAGCTTTAATACGGTACCAAATTAAGTGTACGTGAAAAGTGTTTTGAAACATCGGAAACTTTGAGTATGCCAATGTGCTAGCATAGAGCAGTATGCTACGGTGTCAGCACCGTGATAGCAAACAGACACGTGATGAAATTATGGCGGCGCCCTGAATTGTATATTCTTTAGATGTGCAATGAAGTACTGGAGTTTCAAGCTCAATCTAAGGGTGTGGATAAGGGCCAAAAAGGGCTGCTGTCTGTGGCTGAAAATCCTGCTACAGATTAAGGCTTAAAATTTTAACTGTGAGTGGTGAAATAGGGGTGTTGCTAAAACGCGGAAACGGAGCGGAAAATATTGTATGCAATAATGTTATGAGGATGTCAGTATTTTGCAAAATAAAAGGTTTACATATGTATCATGAACAAGGGAAGTAGAAATTACAGAGAGGGCGGGCTGTCATCCACAGAATCCATCGTTTCATAAACTTTATACTAATGAATATGTATTTTAAAATCATTAACATACCATAAAAATATTAATAAAGACAAAAAATGAGGAAAAAATCAAAGATAATCACACTGAAAGACTTTTAAGATTTTATTTCCAATGAATAAAAGCCCCCCCCCCCCCCCCCCCCCCCCCTGAAAAAAAAAATTGGAAAGATCAAATAATTTTTTCAACAATATTCCCAAACATAGCCTTCTTGAAATCGAACTTGCTTTTATTGATTTAAGAATTAGAATGATTAATGTAGCCAAGATAATATTGAGATAATTGAGATATATACAAATGTACATGTAAACTTGTGTGTTCCATAAGACATTAAGATATACATGACGCATTTAATTTAACTCTGGCTCTCACCTGGAAAATATACCGGTAGTTTATGATCAGTGGTGGCATCTAAAGCAAGGCTAACACGTACATTTTTTTCATTAATTCTAAAACATAGTCATTGGGATTTAGCCGGCTTATGAATGAGCTTTTGTTACGAATGTGGACAATATAGTTCAAAACGTAATTTATTACATTTTTAAGTGAAATCGGTGACTGAGGTGCGGGAGGCGTAAATGCCTCTATCCTGCCGTCGCGAAGTAACGCGCAGGCGTCCGCTTCTGGGAGGGTCACTCAATCTCCCTGTGGCTCTCAGACGCCCAAGTAAACGGGATATTGTTGTCTTATGTACACCCTATTGTTGATCTGCATTACGTTGCCAATACCCCTGCATTATCAGAGCAATGGCCTTAACTCAGTCGACTTCATTCCACAGGCACTTGGGTATGGATATTACCCCCCTCTTTGATATTTTTTTGCTGTGAATTTCTCTGAAATATGTGGATTACCTGTTTATCACAGAGTATGAATTTGTTGTACGCGCCGTGTGATTGGTTCCCACAGACATTGTTTAGTAACGGGATCATCCGAATGGTCTCGGGATTATTCGCAGGCCAATCACACGACGCGTAAACAAAATTCGTACTCTGAGACCTCTTTTAAGGCTGCTAGTGGAAAATTGATTGTATATTGATTGATTGTACATGTATATTGTTTAACGTCCCTCTCGAGATTTTTTCAGTTATATGAAGACGTCACCAATACCGGTGAAGGGGTGCATCATTAATTAAGCCCATGCTCTGAGCCTATGGCCTTTGAGCAGGGAGGGATCTATATTGTGCCACGGGACCTCAGCTTTTGCGGTCTCATCCGAAGGACCGCCCCATATAGTCGCCTCTTACGACAAGCATGGGGTGCTGAGGACCTATGGCCTACGGATCCCCACGGGACGCCAGTGAAAGAGAATAAGTCCTGTCCGATTAATGCACACAAGATTGTGACAAATAAAAATGAGATGGATTTTGAGTTGAAGAAACTTGTAGTATGGCATCCCCCTGTCTTACCGTTCACCAAAATTCCTTAAATAACGCTGTCATTACTAGATTACTTGGAATATGTGGCCCAAAACGGGGACCACCTGTTGTTTCATACAATGCACCTTGTGTATTTTATTATAGTCTGTTGGAATCCCAATGGGCACGAATCGTGCTCCCTTTTAGCTGACTTATTATGCCCCCCTTTGAAAAAGAGGGGGCATATTGTTTTGCATCTGTCGGTCGGTCGGTCGGTCTGTCGATCGGTCGGTCGGTCTGTAGACCATGTGTTGTCCGCTCAATATCTTGAGAACCATTCACTTGATGATAATGATATTTCATATGTGGGTTAGTTATGAGTAGAAGAGGATCCTTATTGTTTTTCAGGTCAAAAGGTCAAGGGTCAATCTACTCTGGACATAGGAATATAATATCCGCTCAATATCTTGAGAACCCTTTGCTTGAAAGACATCAAACTTGGCACACTGGTACATCCTAAGGAGTATATAACCCCTATTGATTTTGAGGTCAAAGGTCAAGGGTCAAACTGGGCATAGGAATATACTGACCATTCAATTGTCTAGAGAACCCTTTGCTTGACAGACATCAAACTTGGTACGCCAGTACATCTTCAGAAGAAGATGACCCCCATTGATTTTGACGTCACATAGTCA
Source organism: Ostrea edulis (assembly GCF_947568905.1). Lineage (NCBI taxonomy): Eukaryota > Metazoa > Mollusca > Bivalvia > Ostreida > Ostreidae > Ostrea > Ostrea edulis. The sequence continues at coordinate 24,951,876 of NC_079167.1, read as the reverse complement.
AAGGTCAAGGGTCAAACTGGACATAGGAATATACTGTCCGTCAATTATCTCGAGAACCCTTTGCTTGACAGACATCAAACTTGATACACTGGTACATCTTCAAGAGAAGATGACCCCTATTGATTTTGAGGTCACATGGTCAAAGGTCAAGGGTCAAACTTGACATGGGAATATACTGTCTGCTCAGTATCTTGAGAACCCTTTTCTTGACAGACATCAGACTTGGTACACTGATACGACTTCAGGAGAAGACGACCACTATTGATTTTGAGGTCACATGGTCAAAGGTCAAGGGTCACACTAGACAGGAATATACTATCCGTTCAATATCTTGAGAACCCTTTGCTTGACAGACATCAAACTTGGTACACTGGTACATCTTCATGAGTTGATGACCCCTATTGATTTTTAGGTCACATGGTCAATCCACTCTTGACATAGGAAAATATTGTCTGCTCAATATTTTGAATTGATGATACTACTCTTAATTAAATGATGTGTGTGTATAACCCTTTTCAATTTTGCACCGGGGGGGGGGGGGGGCATATGTGTTTTACAAACATCTCTTGTTTTTATATTCATATGAAGCAGAGTTCAGAAACTTCTACGTGAGAAGAAAAAATCTCTTGCTGTGGCCTTTAGATATCGACGACGTTTTATCTATTAACAATAATAACTTTCATTCATATGTCGATTCGATATATCCTTGCGAGACCAAAATAAAAGACACCACAGAGTCGTCCATTTCTGCTTCATACTTAGATATTTTATTAAAAGTAGATATTAACGGCTCACTAGCAACTCAACTTTATGACAAACGGGATGATTTCAGCATTTCCATCGTCAACTTCCCATATTTATATAGCAATATTCCATTATCACCTTCATATGGTGTTTATCTCTCTCAACTGATTCGATAGGCAAGAGCTTGTTTTGTGTATGGTAAGTTTTTAAATTGAGGCAAGCTACTGACAAACAAGTTGATGGTACAGAGGTTTCAACAGTCTCGATTGAAGTCCTGTTACAGAGGTTTCGACAATCTTGTTTAAAGTCAGCATTTCGCAAATTCTATGGTCGTTATAACGATCAGTTTGCCAATACATTTTATGATTGAGTTAAATGCTGTCTGACGTTTTTCATATCGATTGTTAGACCGTTCGTGGCACACTGATTTTGACTACGGATAACTCCGTTTACCTGATCAAGATAAAGGGCTCACGGCGGGTGTGACCGGTCGAAAGGGGATGCTTACTCCTCCTAGGTACCTGATCCCAATTCTGGTATTTACAAGAGTTCGTGTTTGCCCAACTCTCTATTTTGTATTGCTTATGGGATTTATGAGATTGATCACTGTTCGTTATCTTCAGCTTTCATTGTACCGGTAGAAGGCCAACCTCTAAAGCTTATAAAAAGCGTGAAACGATTACATAAATAAAAAAAAAAGGTATGAGAGAGACGGGGAATTCACAAATTTCAGAGAAATCATTGCCACAGAAAATTATTAACAAAAGGGGAGTAATATGTTCATACTTCTGGGGTACCTGTAAAGTGCGAAACGAAACGAAATCTATCAAAACGAAACGAAATCTACCGAAACGAAACGAAACCCACCGAAACGAAACGAAACCTACCGAAACGAAACAGATTGTATAACCGAACTCTTTTAATTATAATAATTAGAAATGGTATATTAGGCCCCTGTGAAAGTTACCACATATAAATAAAATTCGCCTCCCCTTTGATGTAGGCTTTCGGCTTGACTGTTACAAAGTTTTAAAAGTTGGAAAGGGGGGAGTAAGCACAAAGTACATATCCGTAGTTGATTAAATGCCATGTACAATTAGTTTCGGATCCATACATTTCAGAACCGAGGGTTACAGTCTCAGAGATTTGGGGAAACACACTATACGAGGGGTGGGGTCGCCGACGTTGGATCCGCCTTTGGGCATAGATACATTGTTTGAAGAAGCTGGTGTCTGAGAAAATTCAAAGCAGGAAGAGCTCTTAACCTCTTATTTTATCTCTAACTGCTGAGGTGCGAGTACTTTCAATAATGGAAAAACTCTATTTATTTGGGATGTTGCTAAGACAGGGAATTGAAAACGGGACGGAAAACGGATTTTTTTAATGCAATAATATTAGGAGGAGGTCGGCATTTTGTAAACTGAAAAGGCTTATGAACAAGGGGATTTTAAGCAGAAATCACAAAGAGAACGGGAGGACATATTCAGAATCCACGGTTTGATATACTACACACAAATACACAATATCCACATATATACATACATTTGTCTTTAGAGCAAAAAATACTGAAACATGTATTTATGCCCCAAATCGGATTCAACGCCGACGACCCCATCCCTCGTTTAGTGTGTTTCCCCAGACCTCTGACCTGTGAGACTGTAACCTTCCGTTCTGAAATTTATGGATCCGAAGCTAATTGCACATGGTATTTATGTGCTTTGTGCTTACCCCCCCCCCCCCCCCCCTTTCCAACTCTTAAAACTTTGTATCAGTCAAGCCGAAAGCCTACATCAAAGGGGAGGCGAATTTTATTTATATGTGTAAACTTTAACAGGGGCCTAAGATACCATTTTCAATTATTATAATCAAAAGAGTTCGATCATACAATCGTTTCGTTTCGGTAGGTTTCGTTTCGGTGGGTTTCGTTTCGGTTAATTTCGTTTCGTTTCAGTAGATTTCGTTTCGTTTCGGTAGATTTCGTTTCGTTTCGCACTTTACAGGTACCCATACTTCAGGGGCCTGTGTGGAATTTCGCTCTGAAATCGCTTCGAAAAGAAATCTGTATTGTTTCAATGTTCGATTTGTAATAATTTACCAGTACGTATGGTGAAGGGAGTATTTCGTATGCACGCTTTCTTGAAAAATATGCTGAAAGCATGCAGAGTCGAGTGGGGGTCACGGTCAGCTGAATTTGAACTGACGAACATTTTCACGGTGCACGGAGGTAGCTCATTGCAAAATTTAAAAAAAACAAATTCGTCCACGTGTCTAAAAGCTATATTACAAATACCGAACTCGTGTTTCTTTTTTCCGCTAGTACATGATTCTATAAATTTTACGTTTTTGCATTAGTTATGAAAATTAAATCAGAAGAATGGATGAAACAAACTGGTCTCAGAAGCTTCACAAAATGCTTCTGTGTAAACAGATAAACCATGAAAGTTCTGATCGAAAGTTCTCTTGATCCATAACTGGGTTTTTTTTTGGGGGGGGGGGGGGGTTAATGTACTGAGTTTATATTACATTGAAATTATGTATGTTGTAATTAATTTGAAATTATTCTTAAAATTGTAAACTATAGCGACAACAAAGGGTTCAAGAGTATGTACTTCCACAGTGTTGTTCAATAGATCAATGGGTTAGAATAGGGATGAATTGATGTCCTATCGGATTATTCTAACTTCAAAATGCGAGTTTTGCTGGAAAATGTTCTGCGTATATACATGTACATGTAGTAAATTATTGAGTGGCATTACAATTACAAAAATGTAATGCCTTATTTGTTCGCCATCTTTTTGCTCTGGGTTAGTTTTGATGATTTTTTTTATTAGCTCACCTGAGCTAAAAGCTCAAGTGAGCTATTCTGATCACCCGTATTCCGGCGTCCGTCCGTCCGTCCGTAAACTTTTATCATTTTTGACTTCTTCTCAGAAACCAATAGGCCAATTTCAACCAAAGTTGGCACAAAACATCCTTAGCTAAAGGGAATTCTAAATTGTTAAAATAAAGGGCCAGTCTACCTTCCAAGGGGAGATACTCAAGAAAAGGTAAAAATAGGGTAGGGTCATTAAAATAACTTCTTCTAAAGAACCACTGGGCCAAAAAAGATGAAATTTATAGATAAGCTTTATTAGGTAGTGCATAATCTAAATTGTTAAAATCATGGCCCCCGGGAGTCGGATGGGGCCACAATAGGGGATCAAAGTTTTACATACAAATATATAGGAAAAATCTTTAAAAATCTTCTTCTCAAGAACCACTGAGCCAGAAAATCTGAGATTTATATGAACGCTTCCTGATATAGTGCAGATTGTAAATTATTAAAATCATGGCCCCCGGGGGTCGGATGGGGCCATAATAGGGGATCAAAGTTTTACATACAAATATATAGGAAAAATCTTTAAAAATCTTCTTCTCAAGAACCACTGAGCCAGAAAAGCTGAGATTTATATGAACGCTTCCTGATATAGTGCAGATTCTAAATTGGTAAAATCATGGCCCCCGGGGGTCAGATGGGGACACAATAGGGGATCAAAATTTTACATACAAATATATAGGGAAAAATCTTCTTCTCAAGAACCACCGAGCCAGAAAAGCTGAGATTTATATGAAAGCTTCCTGATATAGTGCAGATTGTAAATTGTTAAAATCTTGGCCCTCGGGGATCGGATGGGGCCACAATAGGGGATCAAATTTTACATACAAATATACATGTATACGAAAAATCTTTAAAAATCCTCTTCTCAAGAACCACTGAGCCAGAAAATCTGAGATTTATATGAAAGCTTCCTGATATAGTGCAGATTCTAAATTGTTAAAATCATGGCCCCCGGGGGTCGGATGGGGCCACAATAGGGGATCAAAGTTTTACATACAAATATATAGGGAACATCTTCTTCTCAAGAACCACTGAGCCAGAAAAGCTGCGATTTATATGAAAGCTTCCTGATATAGTGCAGATTCTAAATTGTTAAAATAATGGCCCCCGGGAGTCGGATGGGGCCACAATAGGGGGTCAAAATTTTACATATAAATATATAGGAAAAATCTTTAAAAATCTTCTTCCCAAGAACCACTGAGCCAGAAAATCTGAGATTTATATGAAAGCTTTCTGATATAGTGCACATTCAGGTTTGTTAAAATCATGGCCCCCTGGGGTAGGATGGGGCCACAATAGGGGATCAAAGTTTTACATACAAATATATAGGAAAAATCTTTTAAAATCTTCTTCTCAAGAACCATTGGGTCAAAGAAGTTCACATTTACATGAAAGCTTTCTGACATAGTGTAGATTCAAGTTTGCATAAACCATGGCCTCCAGGGGTAGGTTTGGGGTCATAATAGGGACTACGGTTTTACATGGAAATATATATGGAAAGTCTTCTGATATGGACCAAGGTGACTCAGGTGAGCGATGTAGCCCATGGGCCTCTTGTTTGTAGGTTGTTGGATCTCAGCTGATCGGAAAGTACGGAATCATTCGATCAAGTAATGGTCTTTATTATCTTAAAACTCCAGTAGTACGAGTAGCGCATACTTGTCTTTGGGATGAGTTAATATGACTACTAGTACTACATTACGTCGATGGTTTGTATACTCTTTGTAAGAGAAGTAAATACGATATACTTCACAACGAAAATCTAACAAACTCGCCTTTGAATATAAATACACTGTATTTATGCATTGCAATGCCTATCAAATACCTGTACTATATGTATGAACGCTATACACGTGTGTTTCAATGTACATGTAAATTATTCAGTGAATCGGATATTGAAGCTATATGCATACATCGTAGCATGTACATCTTATTTGTGTTTGCATAATTATCTTAACGAGAATAAGACGGAAAGCTTAGCTGGAAGCACAATACAATTCCATGACAGTGTGTATCTTGCGTACACGAAAATTGTGTACATAGCATATAATGTGTAAAAAAAAAAGACGACCTTCACAGTTTTTAGTCAGTAGTTCAAACCATTTCTGAATCTTTCTTTTATTGATTAGCGAAATGAAATGTTCTAATTAAATCCTTACCGTGGTTTCTTCTAATTTTGATCTAAGATATTGCCGATTTGCCTACAAGAGAAATAAACAAACTAACATATCAGTAATGTTTAAATTGATGAAGTTAACAAACAGTGATTAATCTAATCAAGCTCACAAAGAATATATACAATCAAGAACAGGGTAAACAGAAATCAGACGCGGGATTAGGTGCATATTTTGAAACATAAGCTTAAAATTTTGTTTTTAAAACCTCAAGTCCTACGCACAGTACTTTGATTTATGTTACACTTTGTTGCGTATATTTTAAGCAAAGTGTTACCTTCATGAAAGCAATGGTCTTCTTGAGAATATCTTCACTAAATCTGGTGGAAATTAAACTTGTTCCTTAAGTTCGCCCCTGAATTTCCTAAACTATTGATCTCTGTCTAGATATTCACACAGCTGCACAATCTGTCGCAAAATCCGGTTGGGAGATTATTTATCATGAACAATCATTAGGGAATTGTGTCATTCTTGTGATGTAATTTATCTTGAAAACCAATTTCTGAGAGCAAGAATGAAAAGAATTATGAAATAAACTTAAACACTGTTTGCTACTTGTATACCATCGATTGATAGTTTTTCCTCAAATTCTTATTGAAAAAAGGGTTTGAAATATGAATTACTTTTACCAAAACTTGGATATTTAGTCCCTCTGGTATCGAGGAGATTGAAAGCAGTGCACGGATGATATTTTCTTACTCTATTTTTACAACCCACATGGATCGAATGTTGTTCTACGTGTTTCCTACCAATTCTCTGTTCTCTACATGCTGACTTTGACTACAGATCACTCCGTTCACCTTATCAAGATAGAGGACTCACGACGGGTGTCACACCCGTCATCAGGGAATGATGAACGCCATCAGGGAATGCTTACTCCTCCTTGGCACCTGATCCCACCTCTAGAATTTACAGCGGTCCTTGTTTACCTTACTTTTGTATTCTTTATAGGATTATTCACTGTTCTTTTTATTTTCACTCTTTCATTGATAACAATCCCCCTCTTACAAAACAAATTACTATGCGCTAATGTTGGGACCAGCTCAACAAACATTGGGGAAAAAAATCAATAAAAAAGATCTTATTAACGAATAATAAAATAAAATTGAAAGTTGACAGTTATTTTGGACGTTTTAGCCAAAGACACTGCTGCAAAATAAATATGCTTCAAAATCTAAGTTGACAATTTGTCTTGATTTTTTTTTCAGACCTAGAAACTACCGTATAGAACAAATAATGCTTCGAAATCTAAATAAAAATGATGACATGTTTTCAGACTCTTGACAAAGGTTTATAGGCTGTGAATGGTCTCGATGCAAGTCTTGTTATAGTTTTGCTTGTCTTGAACTAGAATGTCCATATCCATGGGATAAATGACCGGCTATTACATTTCTCTAGACTGTGTGCAGCAAAAATATATTCGGCAATATGGCGAACGTTGCCAACATTTGCAACAGATTTGTAAGAAATTACCAAAGATTTTAAAATTTATTACAGTTACAGTGTTCCGTAATGTAGTTCTTTTTCAAACTAAAGCTGTGTCCCTTTACCAAAACGTTCTAGTAGTTGTTTTAATCCAAACAGCAATTATAAGTATGAGTCGCACACATGTAGTGGGTATGGTTTTAGTCTTGTGTTACTTTTTGACATACTGAGTAGTAATATGCGTCCCAGGGATAATGTTCTCGACAAAACAGAACTAGCAATGTTATTAAGCTGGGCTCAGGTGCCTAGGAGCAGTAAGCATCCCCCGTCGACCGTCAAATCTGCCATGAGTCCTATATCTTGATCAGGTAAACGGAGTTATCCGTAGTCAAAACCAATGTGCCAGGAACGGCCTAACAATCGGTATGAACTACGTCAGACATCATTTGACCCAATGATAGGTTGTGTAATGGCCAACTAGATCGTAGAATTCGTGAAATGTTGTATGAGTGAAAGGGTGACAATCAATATCATAACTACCACAAGGAACACAAAATAAAGAGCCGGGCAAACACGGACCCATACACATACCTGAGGTGGGATCAGATGCTAAGAAAGAGTAAGCATCTCCTGTTGACCTGTCATACCCGCTGTGAACCCTATATCTTGATCAGGTAAACGAAGTAATCCATAGATAAAACCAGTGTTTAAAAAACGGCCTTAATTGTTATGAAATACGCCAGAGAGCATTGTACCCGATGACAGGTTGTATTTTGGTAAATTAGATCGTTATAACGACAATAGAATTTGCGAAATGCTGATTTAAAACGAGACTGTTGAAATCCCTGTAAGATCAAATTATTTGTCAATAGCCTGACTCGATTTAAAAACTGACCATATGTAGACCATACACTTGCGTATCGAATCAGTTGAGCGACATACATACCATATTATGGAAAGCCATAGGGGACCCCCAGGTCATGTTCTATATATTTCATTGTAAATCAATCCTGGCCGGCCAGGATATGTTATCCTGGCCAAGTCAGGATTGCAAACATGACCAGCCATGATTTTCAATCCTGGCACATCCTATCCTGGCCGGTCAGGTTATGATTTCAATCCTGGCCAATAACATGGTCATCCAATCCTCACCTGGCCACCCAAACCTGGTCGGTCATGATTTCAAACATAACCAAGCCAGGATTGATAACCTGTATGGAAAGCCATAGGGGACCCCCAGGTCATGTTCTATATATTTCATTGTAATTCAATCCTGACCGGTCATGATTAAAGCCATAGGGGACCCCCAAGTCATGTTCTATATATCTCATTGTAATTCAATCCTGACCGGTCATGATTACAATCCTGGCCAAGTCAGGATTTCAAACCTGACCTGGCCATGATTTTCAATCCTGACCATCCAATCTTGACCGGTCAGGTCATGATTATAACATGGCCACCCAAACCTGGTCGGTCATGATTTCAAACATAACCAAGCCAGGATTGATAACCTGGCCATCCAATCCTGGTCATGATTATCAATCCTGGCCAAGTCAGGATGACCTGACCATTCAATCCTGGTCGGTCATGATTTCAAACATGGCCAAGTCAGGATTGATAACCTGGTCGGTCATGATTTTCAATCCTGGCAAAGTCAGGATTGCATTGCGCCAGGATATATGACTTCCAAACGCAGTCAAGATTTCTCAAGCGTCGCCAAGATTGCCCTGGCCAAGTTGCATGTTCGAATGATTCAAACAAACAAAAAACGCTGTCAAGATTTCCCAAGCGTCGCCAAGATTTATTACCCAAGATTTTCGCTGATGAAGATTTATTAGGCCAAGATTTTCAAGGACTTAGATTACATCATTCTATCTGCACATGCTGCATGCCGCTGAAGACTCAGAAGTTATTGTGATAACAAGGTGGGTGGTTTGTGTTTTTCTTTCAGTTATATAGATCAAGTCATTATGTTTCTACATCGCTTTCGCCTTAAATGTATTTAATTAATCATTACGCTACTCTCTATAATTAATGTATGTGTGCCTATCGAGGAAATTCGAGTCAAAACCAAATTCGCTCATCTCATATTTTATATGTTGACAGTGCTACCGTTTGAGCGAGCGCAGCTTCTTGTATGTACATATTTTGTAATGTTCATCCTTTGATCAGGTTCAATTTAAACAATATCTATTTGCCAAATACTCATGACATGAATTTTCTCTCGGGGTTTTATATAAAAAAATCATTAAAACATGTATGTACATGAATGTGACTGAAATATTTTTATGCTGTATATACATTTTATTTCTACTGCCTTCACTATGACTTGCTTAACCTTTGATGCACGACACTCCTCTGGACTGTATGCTCTCAGCAGTCTACTGCCTCTATACGTATTTCTTTTTTTTTTTATTCTCAATCTTTTCAAGTTACGAATTGTATGATAAAAATGCCCAAACCTTTCAAGTTTGTAAAATTGGGTTTAAACAGCACTGCCTTTGAATATAAAATGCATTTCAATATAATGATAATTTAACCCCACCACCACCACCACCACCACCACCACCACCATGCGCACCTATCTGATTTTTAAAAAATATGAAATTCATATGATAATCTCCTTGTAGCAATGGTATGTTCCAAAAGAGAAAATTAGAACAATATTAATTTATAATGAAGCAATCTTCTTAGGGTTTTTGTTACTGATCCCTGCTTCACACCAAAGCACGTAGCGGGAAAAACTATACAGAATAAAATTATTTCTAATAATCCTTAAGCGGTAAAGAAATTGATAATTTACAATCATTTATTATATTTAACTTTATAAGCTTTCATCAAAAATAAATAAAAACCTCATACATGTATAGACATATAATTTACCCATCAATGCAGCCACTGATGTGTATTCCAAAGGGACTCAACTTGTCATACTGGTCTAGAAAATAATGAAGGTCCTGAATGCAACAATATTAATATGATACAAAATATTTGTCAGACGAGTCAGATTGCATGCTCAATCTTAATTTTGATACTTGTATATATATTTGATAAATAATTTTTTTTGGTTTCAGTTAAATCCTTATATTCCCTGTCTAACTCTTAATCTCAGAGCAGCCTTTACCTGGTCATAATTTGAAGAAAACTTCTGTATATCACATGGACTAAGACTTCTTGCCCATTGACATGACTGATTTATTTAACCTTTAAACGTATCCCCAGGTCAGGATTTGAATTAGCTTAAATCTACCATTAAAGTCATATACTAGATAAAGATAAAAATTAATACATGTACTTGCATAGTAATATTGAGCGGACAGTATATTCTTATGTCCAGTTTGACCCTTGACCTTTGACCATGTGACGTCAAAATCAATAGGGGTTATCTTCTTCTAAAGATATACCAGTGTACCAAGTTTGATGACTGTCAAGCAAAGGGTTCTCTAGACATTGAGCGGACAGTATATTCCTATGTCCAGAGTAGATTGACCCTTAAACTTTGACCTGAAAAACAATAGGGGTTCTCATCTATACTCATAACCAACCCACATATTAAATATTATGATCAAGTGAATGGTTCTCAAGATATTAACCGGACAACATGTGGTCTACCAACCAGCCAACAGGTGCAAAGTAATATGCCTCTCTTCTTTGAGGGGGGAGGGGGGGGGGGGGGCATAAAAATGCACTACCCAAATGGTACCAAATATTTTTTTCTTATTAGAAAATGCATTATATTTGTGAAAAATGAAAACATATATTACCTACGTACAATGTATCCATATATAACTCTTAATCTAAAGAACATGTCTGATATGCTTCTGTCTGGTTTCAGATGCATTTCAAGCTGAAATAAATATATATAAATAAATAGCTATAAATCTAACTGCTTAAAAAATCTGAATTTGAGAAACTTTCATAATCATAAATTATTACAATGCTTTCAAATTATATCTTGATAGACTAGTGCACTTACAGAATTAATCTGAAAACTATGTAAACTGATCTTAATTATCATGATTTAATTTCTACATGCTCTGAGAAATTTCAAAAACAATGAAGAATGATATTTGATAACTCGTACAGTCAGGGTCATTCAATAATACTGGACATTCATTTCTAGTCTGTGACTGGATCTAGCCAAGAAATAGTCAAAATAATTCTTCCATAACATTGAAGGTCCAAAGTTTTTAGCTCACCTGAACCGAAGGTTCAAGTGAGCTATTCTGATCACATTTTGTCCGGCGTCCGTCTGTCTGTCCGTCTGTCTGTAAACTTTTCACATTTTCGACTTCTTCTCCAGAACCACGGGGCCAATTTCAACCTAACTTGGCCAAAAGCATCCTTGGGTGAAGGGCTTTCAAGTTTGTTCAAATGAAGGGCCATGTTCCTTTCAAAGGGGAGATAATCACAAAAATGCAAAAATAGGGTGGGGTCATTTAAAAATCTTCTTCTCAAGAACCACTGGGCCAGAAGAGCCGAAATTTACCTGAAAGCTTCCTGACATATTGCAGATTCAAGTTTGTTCAAATCATGGCCCCCGGTGTTAGAATGGGGCCACAAGGGGGGATCAAAGTTTTACATACAAATATATAGGGAAAAACGTTAAAAATCTTCTTCTCAAGAACCACTAAGCCAGAAAAGCTGAGATTTACATGAAAGCTTCCTGACATAATGCAGATTCAAGTTTGTTCAAATCATGGGCCCCTGGTGTTGGATGGGGCCACAATAGGGGATCAAAGTTTTACATACAAATATATAGGAAAAATCTTTAAAAATCTTCTTCTCAAGAACCACTAAGCCAGAAAAGCTGATTTTTACATGAAAACTTTTTGACATAGTGCAGATTCAAGTTTGTTCAAATCATGGCCCCCGGGGATAAGATGGGGCCCCAAGGGGGGGATCAAAGTTTTACACACAAATATATAGGGAAAAACGTTAAAAATCTTCTTCTCAAGAACCACTAAGCCAGAAAAGCTGAGATTTACATGAAAGCTTCCTGACATAATGCAGATTCAAGTTTGTTCAAATCATGGGCCCCTGGTGTTGGATGGGGCCACAATAGGGGATCAAAGTTTTACATACAAATATATAGGAAAAATCTTTAAAAATCTTCTTCTCAAGAACCACTAAGCCAGAAAAGCTGATTTTTACATGAAAACTTTCTGACATAGTGCAGATTCAAGTTTGTTCAAATCATGGCCCCCAGGGATAAGATGGGGCCCCAAGGGGGGATCAAAGTTTTACACACAAATATATAGGGAAAAACATTAAAAATCTTCTTCTCAAGAACCACTAAGCCAGAAAAGCTGAGATTTACATGAAAGCTTCCTGACATATTGCAGATTCAAGTTTGTTCAAATCATGGCCCCCGGTGTTAGGATGGGGCCACAAGGGGGGATCAAAGTTTTACATACAAATATATAGGGAAAAACTTTAAAAATCTTCTTCTCAAGAACCACTAAGCCAGAAAAGCTGAGATTTACATGAAAGCTTCCTGACATAATGCAGATTCAAGTTTGTTCAAATCATGGGCCCCTGGTGTTGGATGGGGCCACAATAGGGGATCAAAGTTTTACATACAAATATATAGGAAAAATCTTTAAAAATCTTCTTCTCAAGAACCACTAAGCCAGAAAAGCTGATTTTTACATGAAAACTTTCTGACATAGTGCAGATTCAAGTTTGTTCAAATCATGGCCCCCGGGGATAAGATGGGGCCCCAAGGGGGGATCAAAGTTTTACACACAAATATATAGGGAAAAACGTTAAAAATCTTCTTCTCAAGAACCACTAAGCCAGAAAAGCTGAAATTTACATGAAAGCTTCCTGACATAATGCAGATTCAAGTTTGTTCAAATCATGGGCCCCTGGGGTTGGATGGGGCCACAATAGGGGATCAAAGTTTTACACACAAATATATAGGGAAAAACGTTAAAAATCTTCTTCTCAAGAACCACTAAGCCAGAAAAGCTGATTTTTACATGAAAACTTTCTGACATAGTGCAGATTCAAGTTTGTTCAAATCATGGCCCCCGGGGATAAGATGGGGCCCCAAGGGGGGGATCAAAGTTTTACACACAAATATATAGGGAAAAACTTTAAAAATCTTCTTCTCAAGAACCACTAAGCCAGAAAAGCTGAGATTTACATGAAAGCTTCCTGACATAATGCAGATTCAAGTTTGTTCAAATCATGGGCTCCGGGGGTTGGATGGGGCCACAATAGGGGATCAAAGTTTTACATACAAATATATAGGAAAAATCTTTTTCTCAAGAACCACTGAGCCAGAAAAGCTGATTTTTACATGAAAACTTTCTGACATAGTGCAGATTCAAGTTTCTTCAAATCATGGGCTCCGGGGGTAGGATGGGGCCACAAGGGGGATCAAAGTTTTACATACAAATATATAGTTAAAATCTTTTTCTCAATAACCACTGAGTCAGAAAAGCTGATATTTACAAGAAAACTTTCTGACATAGTGCAGATTCAAGTTTGTTCAAATCATGGTCCCCGGGGGGTAGGATGGGGCCACAAGTGGGGGGGGGGGGGGGTCAAAGTTTTACATACAAATGTAGAAAAAAGCTTTAAAAGAACCATTGGGCCAAAGAAGTTGACATTTACATGAAAGCTTTCTGACATAGTGTAGATTCAAGTTTGCAAAGGGTAGTTTGGGCCATAATAGGGACCAAGGTTTTACATGCAAATATATATGGAAAGTCTTCAGATATGGGCCAAGGTGACTCAGGTGAGCGATGTGGCCCATGGGCCTCTTGTTGTTAAGGTCACTTAATTGCTATCTGTTTTTGTCTGTCGCTGTGCATATGTGCAGGTGTGTGTCATTTGTAAACTTCTCACATTTTCAATTCATTCTCAAGAACCGCTGATTAAAAGCTGATTTCAATTACACTTGCCACAAAGTATCCTTAGGTGAGGGGAATTCTTTTTTTTTCAAATGAAGGGTAGTGCCCCCTTCCAAGGAGAGATAATCAAGAAAAGGTGATGTCATTAAAAAAATCCCTTCTCAAGAAGAGTTGAATCTTATCTGAAAGCCTCCTGACATAGTGTAAATTCTTTTCTTTTTTAAATCATGGCCCCTGGGGGTAGGGTGGGGCCACAGAAGTGGATCAAAGTTTGACATAGGAATATATAGGAAGAAATCTTATAAGATCTTCTCAAGAAGGCCATGGCTGGCCATATTAAAATTGGGAGCATCCTTAAATTGTTCCGATTCCAGTTTGTTCAAATCAAAACCCCCAGAAGTACGATGGTTGAAATATTACATACGTAAGTTTTTAAAAAAAAAAAATTGGCTATATATCACAATTATTAGCTATATCGAATCTGTTATAACAATGCAAGCATGACTCCTATTATATCATCTGTATAGTTCATTTATTTGAGCATTATAACCTGTGTGATTGATTTTCTATTTTGAGGTATGAAGTTGATGAGTTCAAATTAAAATACAGCATCTGTGGACTGTGGAGCTAAGAGATTTTAATATTTTCCTGCACATTTTCAGACTCTAGTTCAGTATTGTTACATGCAAATTATCAGGACAGAATTGGAGGAAGTGAAATTTGCTTGGAATAACCATCGGATCAGGAAGCAAAAAATGGGAGATGTTGTTCCTGGGATTCCAGAATTCCTTTATCATGTTCCAGAAATGTTAGGTTAGTTTATTTTGGTAATGTGATACGATTAAAGAGTGAAAATTTACCTCTGCTTTTTGGAAAGTTGATTGTAAATAAAACAATCTTTTAAAACAAAAAGAAATCAGTTATTAGATAAGACATAATAACTGTTATTCCATGGTAATACTTATTTCAAAGAAACAGCAATATGTAGCCTGATATGTTATCCCTTTCTATCTAAAGTTCATACAAATTATTATAAACCTTTCCTAATACATGTATGTACAGCACCGATTCCAAAGAAATTGGATAGATTAGTCAAGACTCTGGATAAGACAACTAAGAATTCTTAAACAATTAAATTTACTGATTGCAGAAATGAACTTTAAGTAGACATCAAATTAGGGAAAATGTTAGAATACACAATATTTGGATTTGACATTTTTCACTGATACGTATCTCATGTATTCAAATTGAAAGAATGTAGAATAATTATCTCTAGATTAAAATTGCACACCAGACACTGACATCAGAATATGTAATGGAGACTTTCATTTGTAATGTTTGATTATCTGGCTTTGTGCCAGATAAGGCTCGATGTCTGAAGACAGGAGATAAAATAAACTCTTTTAAAAACAGCAAGGTCACAAATACTTTATCGATTTATTCTTACTTAACCTTCCTCAACTTATGTTGCATTGTAAGCTTTTCCTACATGCATATTTATACCCCCCGAACGAAGTTCTGGGGGGTATATAGGAATCACTCTGTCTGTCTGTCTGTCTGTCTGTGCAGATTCGTGTCCGGGCCATAACTTCTTTGTTCTTTGACTTAGGCATACCATATTTGGCACACAGGTAGATCACCATGAGACGATGTGTCAAGTATATTTATGACCTTGACCCTTGACCTCAAGGTCAAAATTAAGGTTTTTTACAATGGATTTGTGTCCGGGCCATAACTTCTTTGTTCTTTGACATAGGCATACCATATTTGACACATGAGTGTATCACCATGAGAGGATGTGTCATGTACCTTCATGACCTCCATATGACCTTGAACTCAAGGTCAAAATTAAAGGTTTTTACAATGGATTCGTGTCAGGGCCATGACTTCTTTGTTCTTTGACATAGGCATATCATATTTGACACATGAGTGTATCACCATGAGACGATGTTTCAAGTACCTTCATGACCTCTATATGACCTTGAACTTTGACCTCAAGGTCAAAATTGATTATAGGGTTTTGACATACCATAAGACATGGGTGTATCACCATGAGACTATGTGTCATTTACATTCATGACCTCTTTATGACCTTGACCTTTGATCTCAAGGTCAAAATTATAGATTTATGCCATGGATTTGTGTTCGGACTATATCTTCCATTTTCTTCTACAAATGCATACCATTTTTTTACACCCAGGAAAGAGGTAATTTATACCTATTAACAACACCCTTTGGGAGATTGCGGTAAGCGGAGGGTATTCTTAGTGAGCATTGCTCACAGTACATCTTGTTACATTTAAACTGTCTCTTAAAGTTTTCGTTATTGTGTACCCTGACAGAAGTCTGAATCTCGAGCCACTAAGTTGTAACTTGTTTATATTGAAAAAATCTGTTTTCATTACATCTTATTCTGTTTTACTTCTTTTTAGGTATTCCAATTGTGAATGACGAAAAGTTTAAGTTCCTAAAGGACCAGTGCTGTTTTAAAAATGACTTGGATAAGGACATTCAAGAATCTCTTGATGTTATATGCGACCATCACCGGCCTTCATCAGTATCTGAAGGCAAAGCAATGTACATTTCACTGAAAGATATATTGGAACAGTATATTTATCAGTAATTTATGATGTTTTGGACTTTATGGCAATTCTGACAAGTTCAAGATCACCGACAGAATTTTTCAAAAATAAAATCCAGTTAATGAATCTAGAATGGATAAATATTGGAATTTGATACTTCAAGCAAAGATTAATATGAGCTAAAGATATTTTTTCGTTTTAACTTTGTCTGAAGGTAATTCGGACAAGTTAAGGTCTTAAGGCAAAAAGTGTTAATTTCATGTCAGTCCCATAACTTTGTATAGGGGATACTCTGCAAGTTTATATTGCATATAAGATTACTTATGACCAGAGAGTGTCTCATTATTTATTTTTTTGTAACCAGGGTGATTTTGGCAAGTTTGTGGTCACTTGTAGAAGTTTGTGAGCTCACAGTGCCTTTAGTTTTTTGTATTCTTATTATTGTTATATGACCTGGTCTTTTATGTTTCCACTGTTGGATGGTTATTCTATGCAAATTTCACTTCTTCCCATACTTTTTGCCATACTCTATTTATGTGTCTTAAGTTTTGTAGACAATTTTTGTATTTCTTTTTTGTCAGCTTTTCAATAATTTGACCTTTCATTATGACCATCTATGAAAGAAATTATGTATATTATGGAACAGTCTGTGCGAAAAGGTAAACCCGACGATTGCCTCCAAGTGATCACTGTAATTGAAACTTTGTGTAAAAACAAATTTTCGTATTCTTAAGAGTGATTTTCTTCAGAGAAAGTTTATTTGGAGATTTTAGATTCTTTATGGTGATCCCCCCCCCCCCCCCCCCCTTCCCCCGAGAATTCTATTGTTGATATACTTTAAATTATTAGTAGGAAACCGATGAGTGATAGCCTACCTCATATGACGTATTATGGTATGGCGTCGTCCGTCTGTCTGTCCGGACCTTGTGGGCAGGATACAGACTGAACCATAAGCCCTAGGACTTTACAACTTGGTACATTTGATCACCATGATGAGAGGAAGATACCTATTGTTTTTCAAGGTCAAAGGTCAAGGTTGTAGTATCACTTATTAGGAAAACCTTGTGGGCAGGATACAAACAGAACCGTAAGCTCCAGGATATTATAACTTGGTATATTTGATCACCATGATGAGAGGAAGATGCCTATTTTTTTCAAGGTCAAGGTAATAGGTTTACTTAGTAGGAAAACCTTGTAGGTATACAGACCGAACCGTTGGGGCTAGGAGTGTCAAATTTAATATGCATATACCTTATTCCAAGTGGAGGAAGCCTATTGTTTCTCAAGGTCAAAGGTCAAGGTGGTTGTAGCAGGATACAAATAAAACTGTTGTGGCTAGGAATGCCAATACTTTTCTTTTTCAAGTTTAAAAGGTCAAGACTGTTAGATGGCATGCTTCACTTGATAATTTGGTGCCAAGTATAGCTTGTGAACTTCCAAGTTATACTTTATTTCTATATAATTTGAGATTCTCCTGCAAAAAAAAATGGTGATCTGCCTCTACAAAAATAGTTATGTTCAATATTTTTGACCATTTCAAACTGAAACTAATTACTGAAATAAACACATGAAATCAAATTGTATTGCATTTCAGTATACTGTACCTGTACTTATACTTTAGCACTAACTGTTTCAAGCAAAGGTGTGTGGTATATTAGCATATTTATGAAGTAGCGCATTCTAAGGCTATCCCTCTTTATATCTTGATATCCATTTCTACAAGCATAATAATGAATTAGCTCAAAGAGGACAGTGCTAACTTCACTAAAATATGAATCCCACTAAAATATGTTTTCCTTGAGCAAAATCTACGGGCGTATTATGCCACGTTGGCGTTGCTCTTGTTATACCATCTTGACCTGTCACTTAGTCATCTTGAGTTGTTCCCCTTTGATTGTGCTATGATTTTTATGTCGATCTAGTATATCTGGTTGTTGTGACAATAATAAATTCTTGTCTTGTTATATGCAAGTCCTCAGTCAAGTTGTATAACATTTTGCTTGTTTATTTATTGATTCAAATGAATAAATGTATTAATTTTATGAATATGTGTCTCATTCCAATTAGTATTGTAGATTGACTTCTATTAAGGTATTGGTAGGATGAAAGGTGAAGATAACGAACAGTGATCAATCTCATAACTCCTATAAGCAATACAAAATAGAGTTGGGCAAATACGGACCCCTGGACACACCAGAGGTGGGACCAGGTGCCTAAGAGGAGTAAGCAATCTCCTGTCGATGGGTGATTGGTCACACCCACGGGGAGCCCTTTATTCTGATCAGGTAAACAGAGTTATCCGTAGTCAAAATCAGTGTGCCAAAAAGGACCTAATAATCGGTATGAAACATGTCTGACAGCACTTGACCCAATGATAGGTCATATTGACAAACTAGATGGTTATAACGACCATAGAATTTTCGGAATGCTGACTTCAATCAAGACTATTGAAACCCCTGTAAAACTTGTTTGTCAGTAGCTTGCCTCAATTTAAAAACTGACCATACGCAGAACAAGTTCTTGCATATCGAATCAGTTGAGAGATATAAACACCATATACAGGTGATACTGGAATATGCAGGATCTGTGCAAAGATTTGAAAAAAAAGGGGGGGGGGGGGGGGGGGAGTAGGACAGGTTACTTTATGATGCTGTAAACATCCTTTTTTCACTGGGTCATCATTTCGTGGAATCGCAAATTTTGTTCAATTTGCAGGTAGAAAATTGCAGATTTTATGATAATTACTGTATGTTTTAACTGCACATCAAGTATATTTGGAAAGGTTGTTTCCACAGTTAAGATTTTACCTATCAAGATATTGTATCAAAGTCCAAATTTGTTGAAAGGATTCTCATTATATCGCAAAGTAAATGTTACATGTACCTACTGTGCAAAACGTGAGATGCCTCTTGGACACCAAATTAATCATTGAAATTTAAAATAATGTAAAGTGATCTTGCTGTCCGCCTTGGCTGCAATGATGTAGCCCTATCTGATTCTTTTTATTCCGACGCTTCCGTGATCCTCTCCCAAAATAAAATCGGAGAGGGCAACATTATTGCTGCTATGTCTGCCTCAGCATTAGAAAAATATTCTAATATACCTACTTTCAGAAAGCTTCAAGGGCTTTAATAGCAAAGCAGCCTTCCATCACATTATCTCCATGCATATTTTCATACATATACAGAGCTTTTCCCTCGCAACATGATTTCATTCAAGGAAGTTTTTTCATAGAACGAGTCAAATGTCCACTTTATAATTAACACTGTTCTTGACTTTAGTCCCAGGATCAATGACATTTTTTTAGCTGGCTCGCAAACATCTGTGCAATAGACTAGGTCAAACAATAGTGTTCAGTAAAACTCTGTTATAAAGATCTTGGCTATAAGGAAATGTCGGTTATAAGGAATTTTTCATGATTCCTCTTGGTAACTTTTTAAAATCTTCCTTATTTGGATATAAGAATCTTGGTTATTAAGGAGGATAAATTTGAGGTCCTAGTGATTTCCTTACAACTGAGTTTTACTGTACTCTTATTGTACATGACCTGCTTTCCTTAGTAATTACTTACACCTAGAAAGTTTAAGAATTGAGTTTGTAGCACTTTATTTGTAAATATTTCAGCTCCAGTTAACCTTTCACACTTTTTCTTGTTACTTTCGCCTGCACAAGATATTTTTGTCGAGTCACTCACCAACTCTTTTGCAAGTTGAAGACTGAAAAGTCATACGGTACATGTACTTTTGAATTGAATTGTCATCTTC
>NC_079167.1:24746446-24926446 GCF_947568905.1 Ostrea edulis | reverse complement strand
TCAATAACACCATTAACATCTCTATCAAGATGTGTTTGTGAAATGCTGATACAATTAAAATTGTTGGTACCCAAGGAGAATTCTTGTCACAAGGAAAACATGGGAAACACGGAAGCACTAGCGCCAACCATTCACAGGTTATGGCCAAGGTTAAACTTTTCCAAAAGAAGGCCAACTCAAAGGTCAATGTCAAAAGGAATAAACATGTAAAATACATACATCTTAGCTCTAGCCATTCAAAAGTTTTGGCCAAGGTTAAAGTTTTTCACAAAGCGGGTCAAACTCCAATGTCAAAGTTGTTGGTACCCAAGGAAAATCTTATCACAAGAAATACACATGTGAAGCATGAAAGCCCAAAGCACCAATGGTGCAAAAGTAATGGCCAAGTTCACATTTTTGTAAGTTTGTTTTGAACATATTTTATTGACATAATGTCAATTATAGGGATTGGACACCAGTTCCAACAACTGTTTGACCTACTTATAGCCGTAAAGTAGGTCAAGGATGGACCAATCCAGCTGAAATCCAATCTCACAATTCTTGAGGGAGATATTGTAACCAAACTTCAAAGTTGTACATGCATCCGTTACAGAAAAAAGTCCAGAAAACATGACCGAGGACAGATGGACAGCCTGCCAGCCACACGGACAGTGCCATAACATAATACGTCCCGTCTAATGACTGGTGTATAAAAACTTGGGTAGTCCTCTCCCAAAGGTTCAAGTCCAGTGAAATTTTGCAAATGTGGGTCAAACTCTAAGGTCTAGGTCAAGACGTAATAGTTGGTACCCAAAAAAGGGTCTTGTTAAAAGGAATATACACGTAAATATGAAAGCTCTAGCTCCAACCAATCAAAAGTTATAAATAAGGTTAAAGTTTTTGTGGACAAATAGACAAACAGACAGATGGACAGAGAAAAAACTATGAGCCCCAGAATCTTCGATTATGGGGGAATAAATATGGTTTAAAATTGTACATTTCTTACTCTCTTTTTCTGTCTGTACTTACTGGAGATTCTTCAGATAAATTGACCTTCTCCTTCAAAATAGAGAGAACACACATAAGAATATAAAATACATAGTTTCATGTACAGATGTATTAATATGATTCACTGAATTAATTTTTGGAGATGATATTTAGTATTTAGGGGATCAGAATAACTAGTTTTTAAAACATATAAATAATGGTTCATATAATAAAACAATTACTGTATTGCTGTATTTTCAGTCAATATAGTGCTTTAGCCATGTTCTATGTACAATACTAACCTTGCCCTTTGGGCTTGGTGAATATTGTACATGGAAGGTGGCTAAATCATTGTCTTGATCTCAAAAACAGCAATAATTGTATAATATTGACCCGACACTCGGCAATCATGACAGACTTTCCTTTCAAAAGAGTTGTAACTCTGTGCAATTCCTCCTAACCTTTTCCCCCTTTCCTTGATTTCATACGAATTAACAAGAGGCCCATGGGCCATATCGCTCAACTGAGCACTTTGACTAAAGAAAAGCAGAAATCAATTCAATATTGAAAAGTTTGAGTATTTATATAAGTGGTCCCACACTACCCCCTTGGGTTGATGATTTGAACAAACTTGGATCTACACTACCCTAGGATACTCCTAAATTAATAAGAATAATCATTGTTTTGCTGTTATTGAAAAGACGATTTTTCAAGATACATGTGTTGCCTATATTTTTGTATGTAAAGCTTTGATGCCCCACTCTACCCCCTGGGTTCATGATTTGAACAAACTTGTATCTACACTACATGAAGATGCTTCTGTATTTTGATGATAAATCAAACCTTTGCTGTTCTTAGAAAAAAAGATTTAATATACATTTTCTAGATAATTCCTATATGTAAACTTTTGATCATCTGTTGTGGCCCCATCCTACCACCTGGGGTCAAGATTTGAACAAAATCTTGAATCTACACCAAGTAATATAGCTTGCACACAAGTTTCATCTTTTCTGGCCCAGTGGTTCTTGGGAAGAAGGTATTGAAAAGATCCCATCAAATTATCATTAATTCTTAATTATCTACCCTTGGAATGAGGCATGGCTCATGGTTATTGAGAAGTTGAAAATTGTAAAAATTTACAGACGACAAACAACAGATGACACACGACAGATGGATGCCAGACACCTTTGATTAGAAAAGCTCACTAGAGCCGTCAGCTCAGGTGAGCAAAACAACATGTTTCTACTTATTTTTTCATTTCTCAAGAAGAAACAGGTAAATTAGAATAGCGATGTTTTTGTCTTTTAGAAAGCAAAGTGAAATACACTTCACGAAAGAGGATGTCTATTTATATCAATAGTTCACAATTGTACCGAGAGTCTTCATGATACTGTCCTGAATTTGCTGCAATCGGTATTTGAAATACGTAGATTGATGTACGTAACTTTCACAATATGATGTACGTAACTTTCCGATTTGCACATAAAAGATGTACGTAACTCAAAAGATCTCCATTAAACTTTTATTCATTTGTTCATTCAAAAAGCCCGATAGAATGCCTTCATTAATAAAAATCACATGTTAAATAATGCTACCAACATGCCATCAAATCAAACTTTCAATTTAAGCTATTTTAAGAAAATTTAGGAACATTCTTTCATATCTTATGATGTAGTACCTATAATACTATAAGTTAAAGAGCAATCAATCAAAAAAATGGCACATAAGAAATATGAAAATTTCGACATGTTACAACACTTATGTATATCATGCATATGCAGACGAGAACGCATGAAATGATAATAAAATAATATATTGAAGGTAATTAATTGTACTCGGATAAAACAGACTCTGGAGCTCTGAAGATCACATGAAAAATTTTCACGAGAGTTAATTCCAGCAGAGTAATTGAGTCTACGTTGTATTGCAGCAAAAGAATACCAAACAAATCATGTTTGTCAATGTATCCTAAAGAAATACCTGGTAAAAACATCCCCTAAATATCTATGCACACTTTTAACACCCCCCACCCCACCCCAAAATAATAATAAGGAATTACTGAAAATCTACATAACCTGAAAAATTTAAATTAAACATCTTAAAATCAAGATCTTCTAAGCTTGTGAAACATTCATACAAGTTAATGATAATGATGTAAATTTCTCCTTTAAATGTTTAACTCCTTCAAAATACCAAGAAAACTAACCCCAAAACATCCATTTTACCTACCCCCCCCCCCACCTCTCCCCCCCCCCCCCCCCCCCCCCCCCCCCCCCCGACAGAAATACTACGGTTTTGTTGGACCTCCAAAAGACACCAAAATTTGTCCTCCCAAGAATAGGCATAGTCTTTAAATGGTACAAAATTTGGAGTAATACCCCCCCCCCTTTTTTTCCCCCTGTGTGCAGCATCTGTTCGTATCAAATATCTCAAGAGGTTATAGAATGAGGTTTTCTTTTTTATAGCTAATGACATTCTTTCTCTGCCACAAAGTATGTGCATTACTTCTCTGCTTGTTTAGCTGTTTAGAAAGCAAGCTTTAGGGATGGTCAAACTACGAGTGAAGTGCACAGTTACGTACATCATATAGGAAAATTACGTACATCAACCAAAAATATTTTAATGAGTTACGTACATCACGTGTGTTTTTACACAGGAGTTTAACTCGTCCATTCAGGAGAAGCAAATGGATTTTACCATTCTGAACGATAAAGCGTAAAGAAATACACAAACTTGACTAATTAATATCACTGGATAGTTGATAGGATAAGATATAACCTAAATTGAAAAATTACCCGTTTCTTCTTCCGCCATCTTGGGATGTATGTAACTGCAGTTACGTACATCAGTTTAATACCAGTGTACCACAGGGATCATCAAATTTACAATTTTAGTAAAGGACTACCTCCTCTTTCTAAATATCCATTTACTTTCAATTTAGTATCAATAACAGTAAAGATTAAGTGTTTTACACATAAACACTATATAGTAAGTTTGGCCCCGCCCTGGTGTCAGAACCCCTATCCCGGGGATGAAATTAACAATTTTGGTAGAGGCCTTCCTGCTCTACATCACTATCCATTTAGCTTTTCTTAAACATGTGCGGCTGTAGAGAAGATTTTAGAAAATTGGTCAATTTTGGACAGTTTTTGCCCCGCCTCTAAGGCCCCAGGAATCCTGAAATTTACAATTTATGCCCCCCTTCTTCCAAAGATATTTCATACAAAATTTGAAAAGAATTGGAATGATAGTTATCAAGTAGTTCAAAATGTCTATTGTTCACACATTTCATAACTGACCATTTTGGCCCCACCCTGATACCAAAAACCCCTATCCCTGGGATCATATAATTTACAATTTATACTTGCCCTTGGCCCAAGGACTCAGCATGCCTGTGGAGCTAGGTTTATCCTTGACATCTAAATAGTAAATTGAAGAAAACATAAGAACATAAATGTACATGAATCATTAAGTAAAATGCATATATGCATGGAATCTGCAGTGTTTTCAAAATAAATACATAATAGGTATCAATTTATCAAACTTACATGTAATAAAAGTGTGGTATGATATGTGAAATATCAAAAGCACTAAAAATATTATCTTTGTTACCATTTCTTTTGCAGACAGCAGCTCCACAGTTTCCACAAAATTTATTTGTGGGAAGCAACCTCTCTCCACAATCCACACAAAACATTACTGTGAAATAAAATCATTACATCATTATATTTCCTTTTAGGAGTGACATGAGATTATTGATCATGAATCACTGTTTGCTATCTTCACCTTTTCATACAATATTCAATAAGATTACAATCAACTGTAACTTTAGTCACAAAATGAATGAATATAAAACTCATCAGCCCGACCCTTATGTGATTGTAATTATAATTGCTGATATGCATTCTGGGTGCCTTAAATATATTTTAATCTAGCAAGAACCTAATACTGGAAGTGAACCTAATAATATCCCGATTATTACACACACACACACAAACAAGTACACATGCACAAACGCCTCTTGAAGAGAAAGAAACAAGTTGTACTCAGTCTGACAGAGCTCCAGATAAGGTGCGTATCAGCGTAAATACTCATTAAATTTTACCAAATACGCATTAAAGTTTAAAATCAGGCGTACAATTACGCATTCGCGAATGTAAATACGCTTTACACTCTTAAAGTCATGCGTAGAGGTAACTCAATACACAACTGTATAAGCCTAACGGGTAATTATTATACTTCTTTCTTAAATAAACAGGTAGGGTGCGATCGAAAGCAGATGAAAACTTATATCATAAATCGTAAACGATTGATTGGTGGCACAGAAAATGGTACAGGACAAACGATATATATTTCTTCTGTTAAACTTACTAAGTTTTTACTGAAATGTCGCTCCTGCAGCATTGTCTCGCTAACTATTTGAAAGTATTTGCAAGAATGGGAGTCGCGCATTTATTTTTACCTACTTCCGTCACACATGCACTTGTTTTACACAGATGGAGGAAAACCAATTCTTGGTTAACGGTACAAGGTTAGGGGAATCCGGGGAGAGTAATTTGCAGTGAAAACAAGGTGCAAAAATATATATATGGGCAGAATTAGGTTCGTCTAAATTTAAAAAAAATTAATGCTTTAGAAAGTCACAAAAACTTTAGACTTTGAAACTGGTATGTTTTGGTTTAAAATGATTTTAGTTTCTCGGTTATAACACTTCAATTTACAATATGACAAATAGTTTTGTTGTTTGTTTGGTGCTTATGAAATTTTTTCAACACTGTACACACAATCACAGGGGATTCTTATCCATTTTGTTCTCAATTTATATGCTATATATAAATTATATATAGATTGAGAACAAAATGAATAAGAAGACCCTGTGGTACAATAAATGATTGTATGTTTACGGGTGAAAATTCTCTGTAGTTCTTTTTATCATAAAGTCTTCATTAACATTGGGATTTTGAAATTTATTGTTGAGGTATTAAATTTTAAAATGCCAGACACACAGACATATGATATCTGATTATATTTAGACTAAGTGATAAAATTTTGTATTAGTGGCAAACAGCAAATATAATCAGTGCTAAAATATTTCATCACTGTGTCACAACTAGGATTATGTACAATATTATAAATATTGTTCTAATTTTCTCTTTTGGAACATACCATTTCTACAAGGGGATTATCATATGAATTTAATTTTTTTTTTAAAATTAGATAGATGCGCATGGTGGTGGTGGTGGTGGGGTTAAATTATCATTATATTGAAATGCATTTTATGTTCAAAGGCAGTGCTGTTTAAACCCAATTTTACAAACTTGAAAGGTTTGGGCATTTTTATTATACAATTCGTAACTTGAAAAGATTGAGAATAATAAAAAAAGAAAGAAGAAATACGTAGAGGCAGTCGACTGCTGAGAGCATACAGTCCAGAGCAGTGTCGTGCATCAAAGGTTAAGCAAATCATAGTGAAGGCAGTAGAAACAAAATGTATATATAGCATAAAAATATTTCAGTCACATTCATGTACATACATGTTTTAATGATTTTTTATATAAAACCCTGAGAGAAAATTCATGTCATGAGTATTTGGCAAATAGATATTGTTTAAATTGAACCTGATCAAAGCATGAACATTACAAAATATGTACATACAAGAAGCTGCGCTCGCTCAAACGGCAGCACTGTCAACATATTATAAAATTATGAGATGAACGAATTTGGTTTTGACTCGAATTTCCTCGATAGGCACATATACATTATTATATTATTCTTTAAGAGAGTAGCGTAATGGTTAATCAAATACATTTAAGGCGAAAACGATGTAGAAACATAATGACTTGATCTATATAACTGAACGAAAAACACAAACCACCCACCTTGTTATCACAATAACTTCTGAGTCTTCAGTGCAGCGGCATGCAGCATGTGCAGATAGAAGGATGTAATCTAAGTCCTTGAAAATCTTGGCCTAATAAATCTTCATCACCGAAAATCTTGGGCAATAAATCTTGGCGACGCTTGGGAAATCTTGACAGCGTTTTTTTGTTTGAATCATTCGAACATGCAACTTGGCCAGGCCAATCTTGGCGACGCTTGAGAAATCTTGACTGCGTTTGGAAGTCATATATCCTGGCGCAATGCAATCCTGACTTGGCCAGGATTGAAAATCATGACCAGGATTGGATGGCCAGGTTATCAATCCTGGCTTGGTTATGTTTGAAATCATGACCGACCAGGTTTGGGTGGCCAGGTGAGGATTGGATGACCATGTTATTGGCCAGGATTGAAATCATAACCTGACCGGCCAGGATAGGATGTGCCAGGATTGAAAATCATGGCTGGTCATGTTTGCAATCCTGACTTGGCCAGGATAACATATCCTGGCCGGCCAGGATTGATTTACAATGAAATATATAGAACATGACCTGGGGGTCCCCTATGGCTTTCCATAAAAAACATTACATTCTACCCCTTTCTGGCACAGACAAAAGATCCGAAAAGCGTGATTAAAGTTGATGAAACAAATGGATTACGACACTTCGAAACATCATGGACTTGTACTAGTTATAGACTGTAATCCAAACACTTCGTAGATTGAACGCCAACAAAGGAAAACCCCTACCTGACTGTTTGCCAACAACAACTATAAACAGCCTTTGAAGTTGAAAAGTACGAGTTTTTTCGACAAGCGGGACGTCGAGCCATCCATCTCGCAGTAGCATGAACTGGTTTGTAATTTATATTTTACAAATTAATTCAATGACTGTTCACTATTCATTCTCATACATGTATATATATATATTCTGAAAATGTTTATAAAGTTTGTTCAACAAATTATAAAAAAAAAATTGCATTGGACATAGTCGAACACTGCGAAAAACAGTGTTGGTGGTGCTGGGGGGGGGGGGGGGGGTCTCAATTTTATATGCGAGGAAATAGACTCATTAGATACTATATTTGGGTAGCAACCTAATGGAGTGTAATATAACTGCTTTCATTTAAAGCATTATTTAACCTATATGCTTCAGTAATGTTTCGTTTGGTATAAAAACGTTTTTGAAATCAGAACCCCACCCCCCCTTTTTTTCAAGTGAAGTAGAGACAAATGCGGTGTCGAGGTGCCGCCCCCTTCGTTGCACATTAAAACACTGTTATTATGTTTAAAAATATTCAGTACAGCCATAATATTTATTTTCATTATTCTTTTTCCAGATATCGGAATCTTTGTTTTAGTTATGATAATTATTCCACTAATCACAATTATATTGGTTTCTCGTCACCTCGAAACATCAAGAAAACAGCTGAAATGTATGTACAGACAGATATAAGAATGGAAGAAATGACAGAGCTCCTGGATTTGAAGTCGAAATCCTAGAACCCTGATGTTGTTTGTCCAGAGAGTCGCGTGTACATCCAGTGACGGGAGCGTGAAACAGCATACTGGAGTGTCATTGAATATTTGCACTTTCCATTATCGCAACAATAGATTCTAGATCGCTACAAACGATTAGAGAATATTCATGAAAATGTGGGAGCATTTTTTATAAAGTGTATTATAATTTAATGATAGAATGTTGTCATTTATGTTCTAATGAACCGTTATGCACTGGAAAATTGAACGTGTTTTAAGTTTCAAATGCAAACTAGTGCTACTGTAATTTCAAATAAAGTTTATTATCTATCTTCTAATTTGTTTTGAATATTTCTTAGATTGATTATATTTACCCTCTTGGAAACTTTAATATCAGTTGCTTGGATATAATTACCAATCCATGATCAATTCGTAACATAAAAATGACAGTGGTGATGTTCAAATGTTCATGATGATAATAAAACATAGCCACCAATCAGAGTACAAAAATGCTAGCTTTGAAATATCAAGACAATTTGCAAAATGATCAACAACAGTTACTACAAAAACGAAAGGAACTAAACAGCTGTTGGGAAATGAGAAATTACGATATACAAAAACATGAAAAATCAAATATATGTTGATGATTGAATGACATGATACCACAATGGGAATGATATCTGATATGGTGTGATACTTTTACCATATATTTTTGCTTAGCAGTAATATATATGACAAAATTGGAACCAAATTTGAAACAACACAAAAATTAGCGCAACACAGATACAACCTCCAGACACAATTTGTCCTGACTGGTGCACCAGCATCCATACATTGTAAGAATTTGACGTCTGTCTCGTTACTGGAATGCAGTCCGATTTAATGGCAACTGTTCTAAGCATTTATGACATTTGTACACTTTCAATATGGTTTGAAGTGATTAATCTGAACCCATTTTCGTTCTTGTAAGACTGTACACAGAATCCTGTGTGTATGTTATGAAATATCGCAAGTTTGAATGTCTTAAATTGGCTGAAAATTCAGACACTTGTTCCATGTGATGAAATGACTTTAATTAATCCCGTTCCCGTTTTCATCGATGTTATATCAGTGACGGATATTATTACCAATCCATGATTTAGGATTTTCGAAGGGGGGGGGGTGAAAATAAAGTTTTAGCCAAAATACTCAGCCATTTTGGGTGAGAAATCGTGAGTTTTTACTTGCATTATTTTTGAATTTGTGGCGAAAGGTGGGAGGACTGTTGGACCCCCCTCTAAATCTACCAATGACGCAGTGCATCAAAAGTTCTTCTGGTACTTACTGGACAATTGGTTCAATATTACTCGACCAAATCACATTTTACCAGACCGAAATTCTATAGACAAATTAAAACACTTTGTTTAATATAATTTTATTCACAACAATGTTCAAGTGGTATTACCTCTCAGTTCCACTGCAATCTCACACAACTCTGAACTAACTAAATTAATTTTTCTACAAAAGAAACAAGATACCCCTCGATCCGAAAAAAAGAGCCTAAGATCTGTCACTTTCCATTAAAATATTGATTTAAAAAGTTATCTCTATCATTTTGAAACTTGACATTTTAAAACCGGAAATGCCTAGGGCTAACCAAATTTGAGGGCTCGTGTAAAATTCGGGTAAAAACGGTGTTCCGGCAGTAACTCGAAAATGTGCTATTCGAGAATTTTTACTTAAACTGCGATGTCGCCAACAGTAGGTGAAGTGCCACAAATCTTATTACACATTTAAAAACCGGATAAAAAGCAAACGTATAGTCTCTTTTTTGTGAGAGAAGTTCATCTATGAGACATTCGGAGATGCATGTAATAACGACATATCTAATTTTAGAAAGCTTGGATATAATAAGAGTATGGTGATGAAATAAAACCAATAGTCTAAGAGCAGTAACTCTGGTGTTCTCCATTTTGAGGTTAATGTTTTACGTGAATCCAAGTTAACTGACATTTAAGTTGGTTAGTGTAAGAACCATCATGATAAAAGACCACAGACCGTAACGCCATGCACCCATAGGTAGAGTAAGAGGGTAAAATATCCTAACTTATCTCTCCTAACTTGTTGTCTTCTGTATATCTGTATCAGAATTATACGTTAGTTTCTGTTCAGAACTCAAGTATCAGATAATCTTGTCACCATCGCTTGTAATATCATCCGTCATCTTCAATGATTTAATTCATCAACTCTGTCTTATATTTACTACTTGTACGACGTAGAAGTTAAGCATTTACTGAACATTACGACTTTAAAAGGGTGATAATTTTCCTAATGAAATAATATAAAGAAACATTTGGAAAAAAGGAAAAAGAAAAATATTTTATTTGCTTTTCATGCTTCCGGTGATCTATCCATGAGTTACATTGTAGTACAAAAAAGGATATTATATGCTACATGTATTTCAATGATTTCCTTTAATGCAGAACAATAATAGTAAAAGCAATTTCCTACACATCACACAATATCAGAATTAAAAGAAGTGGATTGTAGGAATTTCACATTTATCAAAATAAGGCTGGTAACCTGCAATGAAAATGCTATAAATGAATTCTTTATGTGCATACATCATTTCAAAGCATATTCAAAATGATCAATGTATAGGGGGTTCTTAAACCATGCAAGCTTCATCTCTTAGTAATACCAATATATTTTTAACGGTTCATATGAACGGGGGTATGCAAGATTCTCACGCGAGTATTTTAATACTATTAGGAAATTTGCATCTATTCAAAGCAAGTGCAAATTACACGAGTCAATTTTCAGACAAGTGAACGCACAACAAAATTTACATACCCGTGTAAATTTTTTAAATTGTATATGAAACATTGCATATTTTTCTTTACAATTGTATATATCGCGTATTAGAAAGAGCAGCGACCTTATGCCGTGTCAGGAAATTCAAATGTTACTTTAGATAACATTTTTTAAAACAAAAAAATGACAAAACATTGCTACATAATAAGGAAATATCCATCTCATTCTTTGGCTCTAAAGTCGATATGTAATGTGTATTGTACGGTATCTCAAAAGCATTCGACTCAAATAGTGAAATGAACATTACATCCCTTCAAAGTATTCTCCGAGGTTTGAAATACATAATTTCTCCGTTTCTGAAATGCGTCACGGTACGCTGATTTAGGTAGACCTCTGAGGCACTGACTGATGGCTGTGCCAAGGTCATGTCGAGACATGTATCGACGACCAGATTACAACTTTTTAAGTTTTGGAAAAAGGAAAAAGTTGCATGGGGCTAAATCTGGAGAGTATGGTGGGTGTGGCAAGACGGTAACCTACGACTTCTAAAATTGCTTGACAAGCTCAGATGTATGTGATGGAGCATTATCATGATGTAGACGAACATGCCTAAATCCTGACACAGGGCGTCGTTTATGATAATATTTCTTGAGCTTTTTAAATATAACATCTCGGTAATACCGACCTGTAACACTTTTGCCCTTCGGCACCGGAATTTGTACGGCTATACCATCACATGGAAAGAATATACAATAAAGAACCTTCTTTGTGCTTATGGTTCTTTTGGCAACTACAAGCCTTCTACTGTGTTTAGTTAGCCATATTTTGTTTCCAATTTTTCTTACTGGTTCGAAATAGTGAACCCATGTTTCGTCACCAGTAACAATGTTTGCAAATTTTCTTTGATTGAATTTGGGAAACATTTTGAGCAATTGCTTAGTGGTTTGTACTCGTAAACGTTTTAGTCATCTGTCAATATTCGCGGTATCCATTTGGCAGAAATTTTCGTACTTTCAAAATAAAATGCACCCGCGATAGCGATATGACAACAGCTTTGGCAATATCACGAATCGTGTATCTGCCATCACTTTCAATTATTTCCCGGACTTTTGCCTTGCCTGTTACAGTCACGAGTCGGCCAGATATTGCTGCATCTTTGACGGACTCTGTGCCATTCAGAAATTTCTTTCTCCACCTACGAACTGTCTCGTAAGATACCTTATCTGACCTATAAACTCCCCCCAATTCAGTACAAATCTGCATTACCGAATGACCGAGTTTAGTGCGAAGTTTTATATAAGCTCTAATTTCTTCAATATTCTCAACCCGTTTCCCAACCATTTTTACAACAGTGGTCAACGACTGGCTCTATTGAAATAACTATAAGTTTAAAATTATGCGAAGGCTCGTGTTTTTACTGTTGGAAAGGTATTGAATAGAGCTATTCAAGAGTATCATCATCCACGAAATCGTGCAAAGCGTTATCGCGCTGTGGTACAATACACGTTACATATCGAGCAGCCCTCGTACATCCATATTGCTCGGAAATATCTAACTTAATACTGACGTACGTAAAATTCGCTAGTGTATGTTATAACGGGTGGCTCCGTTTGCCTGATCACTATGTGCGGCTCGCGGAGGATGTGGGTGGTCGACGGGGGATGCTTACTCCTCCTAGGCACCTAATCCCACCTCTGGTATATCCAGGGGTCCGTGTTTGCCTAACTCTCTACTTTTCATTACTTATAGGAGTTATGAGATTGATCACTGTTCGTTGTATTCACCTTTCATACATACATACACAAATCATACTCTACTATTGTATGTGAAACACAGACAATGCAAAGAGCACTATTTGCGAGATATATGTGTGTTAAGCACTAAAGATACCAACAGCTCTCTTCCCAATAATATATATCCAATAGATGGGAGGTCAGTGAGAATAAATCTATAAAACACAAGAATGACCAACTACATGAACAATATTTATGTCTGATACTGTTCACCTTACAAGAAACAGCTCACCAAAGCTTGTTATTCCTTAAAATTACAACACACACACACACACACACACGGTGCGAGAATGAAATATGTCATTTATTAAAATAAACATATGACGAAAATAAAGGTTCACAAACAAGAGGCCCATGGACCACATCGCTCACTTGAGTCACCTTGGCTCATATTTAAAAAAAATTCCTATATATTCGCATGTAAAACTTTGATCCCTGTTGTGACCCCAACTTACCCCCGGGGGCTATGATTTTTTCAAAATTGAACCTGAACTGGGTCAGGAAGCTTTCATGTGAATGTAAACTTTTCTGGTACAGTGATTTTTCAGAAGATTTTTAATGATTATCCCTATATATTTGTATGTAAAAATTGATCCCCCCTTGTGGCCCCATCCTACCCCTGGGGGACATGATTTTAACAAACTTATAACTGAAATATGTCAGAAAGCTTTCAATGTAAATATCAGCTTTTCTGGCTCAGTGGTTCTTGAGAAGATTTTTAAAGATTTTCCCGATATATTTGTATGTAAAACTTTGATCCCCTATTGTGGCCCCATCCAACCCCCAGGGGCCATGATTTAAACAAAATTGAATCTACACTATGTCAGGAAGCTTTCATGTAAATCTCAGCTTTTCTGGCCCAGTGACTCTTGAGAAGATTTTTAAATGACCCCACCCTATGTTTGCATTTTTGTGATTATCTCCCCTTTCAGAGGGACATGGCCCTTCATTTGGACAAACTTGAAAGCCCTTCACCCAAGGATGCATTTGGCCAAGTGTCGTTGAAATTGGCCCAGTGGTTCTGGAGAAGAATTCGAAAATGTAAAAAGTTTACAGACAGACGGATGGACAGACGACGGACGACAGGCGATCAGAAAAGCTCACTTGAGCTTTCAGCTGACTAGAAATAGCAATACTACTTACTAGGAATAACAATACTACTGCCTAGAAATAACAATACTACTGACTAGGAATAACAATACTACTTACTAGGAATAACAATACTACTGCCTAGAAATAACAATACTACTGACTAGGAATAACAATACTACTGCCTAGAAATAACAATACTACTGCCTAGAAATAACAATACTACTGACTAGAAATAACAATACTACTGACTAGAAATAACAATACTACTGTCTAGAAATAACAATACTACTGACCAATTCAAACACAAACTTGGAAAAATTGTTCTAAAGTGTACAAAAGCAATCATATCCAGATCCATCCAAGGTGAGCTGTATTGTATTGAAAACAAGATGACAAAAACATATTTACATAGATTGTGTAATGACCTAACTTCCACTGTACAACAAGAATTAGCCAAATGTCTAAAATGTATATCTTACCTAAGTAATATGTTTGTACTGACTTTGGAGCAGCAGTAAACCACTGACCTGCATATATATTTGTAATCGAGGGGTAGTCCCAGGAATGTCGAAATTGTCGTCTATTTAAGACTTACATACATGTATACATATCGCGGTTACACACTGGCTTGTCTTTGCAAAGAGAACGGAATCTATACGAGTACTGAGTAGGGCACCCAAGTTATCATATAGCAGTTAAACACCGACGTATCAATAAATGCGGGAAGAAAAGGGGGCTTACACAGAGAGAGTAGGGAAGCGAATATAGCGCTTCAAGGCATCAACGACTCAACTACTGAATATAGTTTTCCGAGTACCCTTTTATGCTGCATATGTTGCTGCACCAATACGGTAACTGTAACCTTTATAAAATGCTGGATTGAGACCCACAAATTGCACGACAGCTGAAAGTTTGGAGACATAATTGTATGTGATTGGAGTTATTCCTGTATTGAAAAGTTCGACCGGATGTGTGATCCAAATGAGATAGATAAAGGGGCAGTACTTTGATACGGCTGTGTGCGAGTATATTTGAACCTTCCAAACAGATTGCAATGGGTTTATTCATTTTGAGGGTTTTTTTTTTAAAATGCTACAATACTAATTGTAATCTGGAGGGAGTTGAGTCATTGTAATGAAATTCTACATTTTTAAATTTAATAACCTTATCTGGGGTAACATCCTGACTTCACTAAGCCTAAGAAAAGCATGGACACAGAGTGAGAGAAGGGCTTTTAACATGATGTAATAGTCCAAGACAGAAACAGTGTGGGGTATAGCTTTCAATTTGATAACCTGAAGCAGAAACGCCTTCCAATTACCAAAGGGTAATTGGAAGGCGTGAATCCACCGTGGGAGACAGACTGTAGCACTCCTTAGCATCTGTGTGACTGAACATTTGTGTGTGTAGGATCTGGTAAAGCAAGTATCTTGTGGACATATTCTATGGCAGAAACCGTACTTGCACTGATTGATTGAATAATTATATATTTTGTAACGTCCCTCTCGAGAATTTTTCACTCAAATGGAGACGTCACCACTGCCGGTGAAGGGCTGCAAAATTTAGGCCTATGCTCGGTGCTTACGGCCTTTGAGCAGGGAGGGATCTTTATCGTGCCACACATGCTGTGACACGGGACCTCGGTTTTTGCGGTCTTATCCGAATTTAGTCGCCTCTTACGACAAGCAAAGGGGTACTGAGGACCTATTTTAACCCGGATCCCCACGGGAATACTTGCACTGAAGTGGGAGTCGTGGAGGTGAGCTATAAAGTTGTATATATCAATCATTTGCAAAAGTAAAGTTATGTTGCATTGAAATGTTTGCAGGAGTTGTCATGATCAACAGTACGCTGGTAATATATAATTGTGTGGGTGAAGAAGATAGTAGTTGTCGTACCACATGTGTTAAACTTTCGAGACAACCCGCCCCTTCCTCAGGACGGGGGATGAGTGATTGCACGAATAAATAATACAAAAAAAAAAACAACAACAACAAAATGATAACAAGCACTAATACTACACTACTAAACAAATGGAATAACCAAGCAACACTGTAATGTCTAACTGAGATAATATCAATCGCTAACTGAATGTCATGGTGAAGGTCAGAAGGGACTGTCACGCAGCAGTCAATTTTGCAGAATGTCCAAGTAAGTTTCCACAAAGTCGAAGATGTATTCCAGATGTTCCTGTAGTGAAAAGTCAATAATACATGAACGCTTCACACGAAGGTATGAAGAATGAAATAACTGCAACATTTACTGAGAGAAATGTCATTACATTTGAGAAAATTATGATATGTTAGAATATTGTACATATATCACTTAAACAAAACACAATTTAAAACGCATGAGATAACTGCATTAAAAAGGGCCAGATCCAGGAAAAATCAGAGAGTTGCAATCAACATTTATAACCCCCCCCCCCCCAAGGATATGATTGAAGACCCCATCATGACAAAAAAAATCACCATTGCTAAACATGTTCAACCAAGGGTGATTGTAACCCCCTTCTTGATCCGCCACTGCATTATGCAAATCTATTATTACTAATATTTGATATCTATCATGATTATAGCAGTATAAATATTATTACCACGCATGACACAATCTGAGAACGCCGATGACGCGCGTTCAATACCGTCTGCATGATGTCGACCGTACCAAACAGTTGTATCTGTTCTACAATGTTCGCCAACACGCAAAACAGCCCGCTTCGTTGTGCTCCAGTCCTTCAAAAATAGTGTTAATTAATAAATAACCAACAGTTATAAAATCTCAACAAAATAATAAAGAATGTTGACAATTAGGAAGTGTATTCGGATAATTATTTTGATCCTAGTACAAAGAAAAGGTGTCGAACCCTGCACCAGACACACAAAATGTAATTTAACGTATTTTTCGAAAACAATATTGGTTTTAAATTCACGTACATGCAATGGACCACGACTGGATGTCCGTTTCTTTCTTTTCGGCAATTCAATACCGTTTCTATCAAGTCAATCATAGGTTGATGATCTTCGGGGACAAGATGATTATCCTTCCAGAAACGGCCATGAAACAGCTGAATAGGACGTAAATTTCCAGTCTGAAAGGTATGTTTACAAAGTTTATAATTAAACAACTTAACTTCCAGATTTTTAGGTTATGTTATGATAAGTAAAGCTTTAACTCTTAGGTAGTGGCTGTAATTTCAGAGTGTGTGAAATTTAATAGAAGTTTCTTAACTGAATAAAGCATCTTTCTTTGTAAAAGTGGCCACTTGCAGTAGCTGGCCAAATTACTATAGTTGTCTAATTTTCCCCGGAATCTCTGAGCTTGTCCAATTTCAATAAACTTAACCAACTTAGTGAATACGACGTCTATATCTAGCTACATGTAATTATACCGCCAATTATAAAATACTAAAGCAGAAGCACGAGTTCTGACTGTACCTTTTTCTCGTGAAACTGGAGACTTGATACTTCAATTTTGCCGAACTCCGTTTTATCGAGGAGAAATAAATCAAACGGTTTAGAAAGAATGGGTGCATCTCGAGTCGGCCAGTAAATTCCAACTGTCTAAAAAAAACAATACCAAACAAGATTATCAAACTTGTCGTAAATCCTTTTCTCTGTATTGTTTCAAATGATTTTAAAGGTATAATCGAAAACTACCTCATCCATTTCGTCATCTAGCTTGACGATACAGAAGACTTCCTGTTCAGCTACTAAAGTGAGGAAATCCCTTGTGGTGTTTGGTAAGGGTGTCTGCGTGACGACGTAACCAGCTCGGCCTTGGGCATCCTGATTTGTCAATCCAAAGTCAATGTCAAAAACCAATACTTAACATACCATCATCAGATAGTGGAAAGGAAAGTACAGTAATTCCAAGTAAAACACTATATATGAAAAACACTTTACTACTGTAAAAAGTTGTATTTACTATTGTAAAGTACTTGCTAGGGGAAAATTGATACTTTATAAAACTGATTGTCTCTTGAATAAAATTTTAGATATATTTGATATTCTACATCAGCGGAGTGCAATTACTTTTTTTTTTTAAAGAGAATTAACAGTAAAGACTTTACTTAACTGTATTGCAAACTTTGATTTTCCATAGTGAAACCTTTGATACTGAAGTGAGCTATAGTAAAAACTGACACTTTGATTTTGATAGCAAATATTACCTGTATACTTTGATTTACTGAACTATAGAAAAAACTTCGATATTATACTATTAGAATTATAATTTACTGCGGTATTTCTGTTAAATCAAGATGCCCCATACAAGCAGTATTACACAATGCAGTCTAATTCTCCTGAATCTACAGTTCTATATCATTACTGATATGCATACAGTAGAGCAAGATCTTGTGGAGTGCGAGGCGTTGATAATATTTCTTTACTAAAGTCTGTTTTATGAACTTCCATTTTAATTTTTTTTTTTTTGTTCTTTATTTCTCAGCTAGTATTACCGAAAGGAATTTAATTGTACATACCGACAACTGAATGGCGTTAATGTAGTCAGTCTCTCCCCTGCATAAATGTACCCTGTAATTATCATCTGAAAAGTATGGGGAAATTATCATCGATTTTCAGCCACAATCAATTTCATACAAAGTGACATTGCTTTCCACGAGAAATACCTGCTAAAATATTGTTGTGTCTGTTTTTCTGTTTATTGTGAAAAGCTTTTGAAGCTTGGTACCTACGTTCATCAAACTCAGGTGTAAGTTTTTCTATCAACTGAAATAGGAACGAAATATATGTAGTTTTCATATGAACAAAATCCTGGCATCTAAGGGACCACTTAGATTAGGGTACTCTGTACGTGTTAACTTTTATAAACTACATGTACTTACTTATAACAACCTTCCTGTCAAATGAATTGAACATACAAACACAAATGAAAGAGTGTTCTGAAAAGTTGTTCTGTAATATTGCAAGATGTACAAAAGGATTTAATTTGATTGATTGTTTTGAGTCCCATCGAAAATTGTTCACTAATATCGAGACGTGACCAGTTGTAAGTACCACACATTTAGACCTACACTTAGCACTCAGGGTTGTAGCAGTGAAGGCCCTTTTATACTGAGCACGAAGGCGACAGCGAACACGACCGCGAACGCGGCGTTCGCATTGGATTGCTTAACTTCATTTTGAATGATGTTGTTTATACTGACGGCGAACGCGAACGCGGCCGAATTCATGTTTGCGCGGAACACCGCGGAGATAGCCTCCAGAGCGAATTTTTGGGAAAAGACCGCGCGAACAATTTTCATTAGCCAATCAGAATGTGAGGTCAAAAATCATACTTGTCTGTGACAATTCAGACTTCATCATGCCAGGTGACAGAACAGAACAACTCATTCTCTTAATCGAGGAACATCCAATTATTTATAATAAAAGCCGAAAGGATTTCAAAGAAAGGCACATGGAAACAGATGGCCAAAACATAAATGACCTC
Organism: Ostrea edulis; assembly: GCF_947568905.1. Taxonomy (NCBI): domain Eukaryota; kingdom Metazoa; phylum Mollusca; class Bivalvia; order Ostreida; family Ostreidae; genus Ostrea; species Ostrea edulis. The sequence continues at coordinate 24,907,000 of NC_079167.1, read as the reverse complement.
GTGTCATCTGCGAATTTCCACGAGTATCACCGCTTTTAATACGAACAATGATTCGCGCGGAAAGTCGCGTGAAAACTCGCAGTGGTCGGGTTCGCGTTCAGTATAAAAGGGCCTTGGGGGTTCTTTAACGTGTCAACTCCTGCCGCGACACGTAACTTTTTTAAGGTCATTTCCGAGAGATCCGTGATTCTGACTTTTAAATGCCGAGCGTTTGGCGAAGGAGCAATCACTCCTATGTTAACGTCTTAGATTTGACGCGGCCGTGGCACAAGCGGGGCTCGAAATCCTGACCTCCCGGTTACGAAGCGAACGCTCTAGCATTGAGCTACAGCGACCGGTCTGTACAAAGGGAATGCCAAATGCATATATATTGGTTATATCACAACAGACCATTCGCGATGTTTCGGTGGATAGATCGTTCGTTTGGTGACCGGGAGGTCATTGGTTCGAACCTCTAACCCTAACACGTAAAAAATAGGTAGTGACTGTTCCCTCTCCACGCGCTCTGCATGTAGAAAGTCCTTCCGATGAGACCTTAAAAACGAAGGTCCCTTGTCGTGGCATGCGTTGACACAATGAAGAACTCTTACAGCTGCGGCCCTATGTACCATACATTGGTCAAATTTCCTGACCTTTCACCTACGTCTCAATATGAATGAAAAATTCTTGAAGGGACGTAAAACACTCGAATAAACAGACATAAAGCAAGCACAAAAGTATTGTTACTTGGAATTCCTCGACGACATTTCTGTTCCCCGTTGACGGATTTACAAATTTTGCGTTTTTGAGGTAAGGACGGAATTCATCTATCAGCAGAGAACTTTGGTGACCCGTAAGAGCTTTTGTAATGACGTCATACAAGTACTTATACTGCTCCTATGTCATGGAAAGATTTATCATTATATATACAGTTTCATCGATGACCAGTGTCTGGTTACATGGGGAAAATAATTGCATTGATTTCATCATTCATTGGGTAATTTGTTTTCTTAGGCTCTCGCATTCAAATACAAAAGAAGAAGAAAAACTGGACATATAAGAGAATGTTAAGAAAGAAAGGGGGCAATGCAGCTTCTTACATGCTGTGAAGGTAGAATTTAAAGAGACTGTAAATATGAAATGTATGTCGAATTGTTAATAAATATTGTCATATTATTTCGTATGAAATACTTGGAATTTATTAATCGTGACGTACTTAGCATTGTACATTAAGTTTAAATTCATAACATTCACAGTCTCGATTGAAGTGAGCATTTCGCTAATTCTATTGTCATTATAATATAAAAATGAATACAACTAGTAAAATGATTAAAATCATCGATTCATTAATTGTATCAGTGTCAAATGTATTAAATATGACGGCGTCTTAAGTATTTTTACTGGTTGTATTGGCAAATTCATTACAATTAGCATAGAATTTATGAAATGCTGACTTTGAACGAAACTGTTGAAACCCTTAAAAGATAACTTATTTGCCAGTCTCGGTTTAAAAATTGATCATTCGCAGAACATGTAATAAACACAGCGTGGATGAAATATTGATTAACGTTATGAACAGGTTAAGAATGATAACGAGCTAATAAATCCTATAAAGAATTCAAAATTAAGAGAAGAGCAAATACGGACTCTTGGACATACCAGAGGTGGGATTATGTGCCTAGGGGGAGTAATCATCTATATCATGTGAAAATTATAATTTCGAACCAACAGGTTCATTATGGTAACACCACTTTTCATCCGAATAATTCTGAATTCAACGAACTTTTAGTCTTAGATACAGTTGTATATATTAATTTTGAGATTCCGTGTTAAGGATTGATTGTATATTGTTTAACGTCTCTCTCGAGAATATTTCAGTCATAAAGGGGGGCCTCCGTGGCCGAGTGGTTAGAGCATCGCGCTCAAAATAGCACGGCCTCTCACCTCTGTCGGCCCGAGTTTGAATCCCGCTCGCGCCGGCAAGTGAGAAAGTTTCCCAGTTTACTTTCGGAAGGTCGGTCCATGTACATTGTATCTAGGTTCTCTCTTCCACCCATAAAAACTGGGCGCCACCAGATAACTGAAAAATTGTTGAGTGTGGCGGAAAACATCAATCAATCAATGAATCACTCATAAGGAGACGTCTCCATTATCGGTGAAGGGCTGCAAAATTTAGGCCTTTGCTCGGTGCTCACGGCTTTTGAGCAGTGAGGGATTTTTATCGTGCCACACCTGGTGTGACACGGGACTTCCGTTTTGCGGTCTCATCCGAATGACCACCCTATTTAGTCGCCTCTTAGGTCAAGCAAGGGGTACTGAGGACCTATTCTAACCCGGATCCCCACGGAACTCCATGTTAAGAATATTTGCTTAATGCGTTTGTGCTTTAAATTTTATGGTGTTTATGACCATATCACCATATCATCTACACATATTAATAAAAAAATGAATTAATTGACTTCATATCTTCGCACGAACAATTTTCTTTTACAAAATTAATTTCGAAATCAACAATGTAAAGATTTTTTTTAAAACCAGTAATAAGGACAATGTTTCTCCCTACATCAAACCAATATGATTGTGAAATACACATTTAACACACCATCATATTTAATACATTTGCCATTATTGTACAATGATTTAATGACTTTAAAGAATTTTAGTTGTAAACCAATATTTATTTTTTTCCCCTCCACAATTTTCAAATGATGGCAAAATGACACAGTGTATGATTTCTTTACATACACTATAGGTACATTTATATTTTTCATCATGGGCAAGGTATTTGTGATACAAACCTGTTTGGGTTAATTCTCTTTAGTTGCGAATTCCATGCATTAGCTAGAACCCCATTGTTTACCTTCGTGAAAAACAATGAATTCATGCATTTCAATCAAATAAGCAATCAATCATTCTCAAAATACTCATATAGTCAAAGTAAGATTTGTTTGAATATTTGTTAACGGTTATTACTATCAGAACGATGATAATATTACACATATCAGGAACAAGAAAATAACAGTATGCAGAATATGTGAAGAGATGCGGTATGCAGGCATAATGTAAAACAATGCACATATAATATAGTTCTGGGATCTTTCTTCTAACCACTGTTTGTATTGCGTGGGCTCTCTGATGTCTCATCCTGGACACACAACTGACGACGTCTACACTTCCGTCCCGCTGTCCCTGTTTTATCAGGTAATCCAGGGCTATAAATGTGCCTGTTCGACCTATACCAGCACTGAAACAAATAGTTCTATACTAGTATACCGTATATACCAAACTTTGATTCACATTAGATCAAACGGTGTACATGTTCCTAATGAATACATGATATGTAACGTGGATAGCATTAACAAGCATAGGAATTGTGTGTGTATTTGTATAATAGATGCATGTATGTTATAAAATAACTACACTGTATATATAGTATACATTTTTAAAAAACAATCTATATCTGGAAAGCCATTTCTGGGGATATTTAAATTACATTTCAATTCATATCCTTATTTCAAAAATACACATGGATTTTAGGTTAATTTCAGCTGAGGTATCAATAGTTCTTGATATGGTTCCCTGGGATGTTCTGAGAGTTATATGTATGAAGAGGATTTTGATGAATACCGTATTCATACTTCCGCGCAGACGATGCCCGAGGTCCCGTGGATTCACCATGACTGTCCGTACGTCGTCATCATTTCTCATGCGATTGATAGATTTGTGGACAAGTTATATTAGTACTTTCAGATTGATCATATATATTTTATCGTCACGGGAGACAAAATGTTCACACCTAATGATGCCAAGGTCACTGGAAAATCATATACATTCCTAAATTAATCAACAATTCTATACAACGAGTGAAAAAAACATCACTACGACTTTTTTTTCAATTACATATTTCATCATTATCTCCCTTTAGAATTTTTATTTTTATTTTTCTGTTTCTTTGAAAATGAAATGTTTTTGGTGTCATATTTGCAAGTGATTACTCGTCCAGAAATATTGAGTTTAGATTTAGGTTCAAAACGGCCCCATTGTCATTAAACATATAATGCAAGGGTATTGTAAAGAACTGAATTTTTCTCTCAAAATGCTCCATATACATGTAGATAGGTTGAAGGTTGTTAAAACTTAGTGGATGAAAATCTGGGCTTTTTTATTTGACATAGTTTTATTTTTTACCTTCAAAACATAAAACTTGTAATGGAGGACTGAAGCTTAATCAAGATAAATGAAATTTAATGAAACTAAAGGCCATATTTAATGTCACTTCTTTTTTACAAATAGATAGAAACCCAGTGAATGGAAGTCATGTTTAAGGTCGCATTTACATGTAAGGTCAAATACATTTCATGCAAATGATGTTTTTATTATGTTACACATGTTAAATCTTGCACAAAAGTCAATCTCATGAAATAATGATTCTGTCCATGTTCAGGGATGAGGTCAAATTTATATATTAATATACTGTATCTATTTCAACTTCAGTAATTCTACAAGATCCTTCAAACATTAAGACAGCTTTGATTGTTATGGATTTTTAAATGTTATGTACATTGTTAAAAAAATCTTTGTAGATTGTTTCATCTACAAGATATTTAAGGTGGCTTACTACACCAAGGCTCATGTCACACGTTAGCAATTTGAATGTTTTGTGAAATTGTTTTTATCGATTGATTTGGTTGTCTATCATCATGGCTCAGTGAATAAAGCATTGGGCTGGTGAACCATAGATCCTGAGTTCAAATCCGCCATACGCTGTTTTTCATATTTAATGAAATTAATTTTTAAAATCATGTTATTTTTATCCAAAATTGCATATTGTCTGCCTTTTTGACATATATACTTATGATGTATCATATCCTTCATGATGAAATCATTTTTGTGCTGATTTGAAAAACTCTTTCAAGTTGTAGTGAGCCACCTTAACTCTCCTTGAAAGAAGATTGGTGTATTGCTTTGCACATATTGGTCTATCTCTCAGTTGGTTCATAGACAGACATGGTATTAGAAAAGACTTTTCTGTATAGGTTTCCTAAGGAAGGCTGATGTATCTTAGTACATAACCCCTATTCAATTTAGGTCACTTGGTTAAAGGAGTTGGAGTAACATAAATATCTTTTACAAACTTTTTTGTTTTCTTATGAGAGACTTATAGTCAGAAACTTGTGATAATAAGTACTTATTGTTTCTTAGTAAATGCATATAATTATGCAATTGTAACTTCCCAATTGTCAATCCCCAAAATCATTGATTATGGACTGAATAATAATTTTTAGATATACATTTTTATCTACTACATGAATTAATTATCAGGGGATCAGATTCATGTGGTCAAATATGTGGAGTTATTATGAAATTGTCCATTTTAGTACTGTTTTGGTGTATAATTACTATGATTTGTATAAGATACTTTGAATGACCAATTTCAAAATTAGTATTTATTAAAATTTTCTTAAAATGAGAATTTCTTTTCCTATGGTATTGATATAATTGTTGGTATGGTATGTGAAATTCATTGTGTGGTGGATTTTATCGACTTTGTCAGATTTTCTAATGGTAGAATCTCTTCGCATCCCTTGTCGAAATGGATAATATTATTTGCCGAGCTCAATATTTTTATGAGTTGGCCATATATGACAGGGCTTTTACTAAATGAGCACAAAACCCTCAAACTTGGCCTACCTTGGAAGACTGATGGCTCTGAACATAGGGAGAAAATGCTGAATCAGCTATTTTCTTGGGGGTATCCATAATAAAGCCATCCGTACTCGATTATGATAAAATATCTTCACCTCATTTTTAGTTTGATTTATAGCATAGAGGAGGTATTTTTTTAAGTCTGTCCAGAATTGGACTGCTTATCTCAGTTATTTATATTTCGGGTATCGAAAATAGCTGAAAAAGCTGTATTTTGGCTTGATAATTGAGACCAATATGCCTGGAATAGGTGGCGCTGTATAAAAAGAACATGCATGGATATTTCATTGAAATATTTTGTAAATGGAGATAGAACCCATAGTAGACCATGGGCTAGTAAAGGTAATGGGGGACCCCCCTAGGGATTTTTACAAACACGTACTTTTTGAAAGTACATAATCCCTAGATTATAAATCATGTTGTTTGACATTTCTACGTGGGGGTGTTTACGAGTTTTGGGGCAAAAAACATGAAATTTGTAAAAATGATGGCCAAAAACTGGAAAAACTCTTCAGATCTGATATACAGTGTAGATGTAATTGACATTTGCAAACAAGTAGTTTGTGAACGAATGTAACCCTTTGTTTATATATAAAGTTGTTTGACATAAACATGTGAGGGCAGTTACGAGTTTTGGGGCTAAAACATGATTTTTTTCTTAAAAATCGAGGAAAATAGAAAACTCCTTCAGATACTATATAAATGACATGGACATTTGAAAACAATTATTTTCTGAAAGTCTGTAACCCTTTAACTATAAATCAGATTGTTAACATTGAGACCTTTTCGATTTTGGGGGCAAAAACCAAAAATTTGTAAAAATAATAGCCGAAAACTGGGGGAAAACTCTTCACATCCGATATAGATGTCATTGACATTACAAACAAGTATTACGTGAACTTATGTAACACTTTGATTGACAAGATGTTTGACATAAATAATTGGGGACGTTTACGACTTCTGGGGCTAAAACATGATTTTTTTTTTCTTTAAAAATCGCCGAAAAATGGAAAAGTTCTTCAGATCATATATTAATAATATGGACATTTGAAAACAATTATTTTTTGAAAGTATGTTACCCTTTAATTGTGAATAAGATTGTTTGACATTAATGCAAGGGGACTTTTTCAAGTTTTGGGACAAACTCATGAAATTTGTAATTAAAATATTGTTTAAAATTGGAAAAACTTTGAGAATCTTACACACACAATATGGACGTTTGCAAAAATGTATTTTGCATTAAAGAGCTTAACTCCTTGTTTATATACCAAGTTGTTTGACATTAAGGCGAGGTATATGAATTACTGAGTTATTTGTAAGAGATAGTCTTGCATGCAATATTAATCCAGAATTTGTAATCGCATTGCAAATAGAAGTTTCAAACTCTTGAGTGTGAGTAACTTCTACAACCGGCCACGGCAAACTTAAGTCGTTAAAACAGGTAGTGACAGTTCCATCGCCAAACGCTCGGCATCAGGTGTGAATGTCACGAGTCCTCGGAGATGACCTTAAAAACGGATGTCCCGTGTCGCAGTAGGTGTGGCACTGCTCAATGGCCGTAAGCGCCGAGTAATTGCCTAAATTTGAAGCCCTTCACCGGTCTTGGTGACGTCTCCATATGAGTGAAATATTCTCGAGAGGGACGTTAAGCAAGATACAATCAATCAATTTACAGTGACATAACATGTTTGATAGTGTAATTAACTTGTTACTTCTCGTCAGATGATGCATAGTCATTTTAAACGTGAGGTGCTTAGGTAATATCCATTTGCCATCCATAGCTGATACACATATGTCCTGAGAGTACGATTTGGGAAACCGTTTTGCCATTGAAAATAAGATGGGTTGTCTGATACGACTTGAGAGAGACATGCAATGAGATATTATACATGTATACACATGTATTCAGAGATGATGGTAAGTTATTGCATGGCAATTTTGTGGCAGTCAGAAATCTGCCTTTTGATTATCATAGCAGATTCTTTGACTTGAAAGGGCTAACGCAAATGCAGTAGCAACACATGCAGATTATATAGTTCGCCTTTGGAGTTTTCCGAAATTCAATTTTGCTACCAAATTTTATTTGTATTTTTTATTTAGGTTTCAAGTTTTGTAATCACTGTTATATGAATCGGGATAAATGACAAGTATATCTCTCTGAGCATTGTCATACTTTCAACCATTTAATTCTACACGATATTTATCTCCATATATTCGGAAAAAGTCAAATGCCTTTCCATGTTGCTCTAGAATTATATCAATTTTAGGTTCTGACTTGTTTAGATCATCGGACTTGTGTACGTTTTTCTACAGGTTGGATAAAACATCCCCCCTTTAGCAACCAAATCAATATTCTGAACTTTACTTATAGTTGTCCCGTGGGTATTTGGGTTAGAAGGGATAGGTCCTCGGTACTTTTTGCTTGTCGTAAGAGGCGAATAATGGGGCAAGAAAATCATTGTCCCGTGGGAATCCAGGTTAGAATAGGTCCTCAGTACCCCTTTGCTTGTCGTAATAGGCGACTAAACGGGGCAGTCCTTTGGATGAGATCGCAAAAACCGAGGTCTCATTTCACAGCAGGTGTGGTATGATAAAGATCCCTCCCTGCTCAATGGCCGTAAGCGCCGAGCGTAGGCCTAAATTTTACAGCCCTTCATCGGCAATGGTGACGCTTCCATATGAGTGAAAATTGTCGAGCGTTACGTTACACAATATACAATCAACCAACTGATTTATTGTGTTATAGTAACTTTTATTTTATGCAGAGTTTTTTAAATGGCTTCTCCTGTTTTTGTCACACACTTTACCAGTTTGTGCTTTTTCCTTGTACTTGAGTTCCTTTGTTACAGAACAGACATTTATAGACGGGGAAAAGTGTCGATATTGAACACAGGTTGAGTGAACGTCTCTTAGTCTTACAGTTCACTTGACTCGGCGCAACTTCGTCAATGCTCAAGTTTTACTTCTAGTAACTAATATATGTAGATTATTATAACACCAGCGATAGAAACCATGTAAGGCACCATTTAAAGCTAGTAAACAATATATGCTTTTATTATTCTTGAGACTATGTCTTGTGTGACATCTTTATAAGTAAGCTGAAAATTGTAAAGGTGTTCAATGCAAAGTGAAGATAACGAACAGTGATCAATCTCATAACTCCTACAAGCAATACAAAATAGATAGTTGGGCAAACACGGACCCCTGGACACACCAGAGGTGGGATCAGGTGCCTAGGAGGAGTAAGCATCCGCCGTGAGCCCCATATCCTGATCAGGTAAACGGAGTTATCCGCAGTCAAATCAGTGTGCCAAGAACGGCTTAACAATCAATATTACGTATGACAATATATTTATCTATTTTACAATTGTAGATTAATATAATTCATTTATCTAAATTATTCATAAATTAGTTTATTGTTTGTAATATGTCATATTCTCAATAGTCGAGCCATTATTTATCAGGGTTTCTCCTATTTTTGCATTGTATACTCAAAAGTAATCCATGTGCTTTCTTTTAATTGATTATATACATTTATGGGCTTCCATATATTAGATATATCGTGCAAGACTTGGAAATGTGAGCAACGATTTTTATGTTGAAAGCTATATTTATTAATAACTCAAGATTGCATATATATCATATAAAGATAGGGTCTATGGATTATAGTATTTAGGAATGAACTGTTTTTCATACTGTTTATTTAGTATTGAACATGTTAATAGGCACATGTTATTTTGGGAATGTAGTATACACTGTATAAGTTCGTAAGACATGAATTTGTAGACATTTAAAAACATGTACCACTTTCCATAATACACTGTTTTCTATTTTTTATACTTATTTCTCACAAATGTCCTCTCTGGGAAGTCCCTATCCCGTTGTTTGTGTTTACAATGTGTCGTCTTTAATGCGGTAGGGAACACCGTAACAGCCAAGTTGAATTTGCCAAAAATTCTATAAATTCAAATGGCCATATCTTGAAAACGCCCCAACATAAATTTATCAAACAACCTTCATTTACCTTTATTTTATACACACTTTCAAAAAAGCATAGTGTAGAAAAATCCCTAGAGGAGGGGGGGGGGGGGTAATGTGTTACTGGCCCATGGTCTATAGGTGATTCTCCATGTAAAATATCACAAGGATTGGTAACATGTGCTTCTGGACTGTTTTGCATGGTTTTATCTGAGACAAGCAAGGTTTGCAACAACAGGGAGATAACCCCTGACATACCTCAGTGCACATCGCGTTTTAAGACGTCACAATGAAGAAATGCGTCACGACATAGTTGTAGCGTGGGAAAATGTCATAATATTTACCAATCGTAACTACTAGGCTATTTCCGTAACCGCAAATGAACCTCGTATGTGGATCGACGCCATCAGAATTGGTTGTTACGTATACATAAACGTAACTTTGACGTCACAGTCGTACGTTACACTATGAAACGTGAACTTTCAAATGCATCTAAGATATTATACACATCTAAGGTATTGTACCACTATCAATTTCCACTTACATGTTGTGTATTAGAGTGAATAAGACGTTAATGATACCAAAACTGAATCTGTGGTGAAAATATAAATAACATATTATTCAGGGATTCGGTTCTGGCCTTTTAACACTCATCCACGGGCGCGTTTCCGGCGAAGAAATGCATCGATTTGATGCAATTCTTGCGCCGATCCACGTCCGAGTCTTCTTACCGGTTACGGAAAAGGACGAGCGCGTGATCCGATTGAATATTTACTTGTTATCTACTACCAAACTCCCCGTCGAGGCCTCATTACGTCACTTACGAATAGACCTCTCCTATTTGACGCAGCACAATATACAGATTTGTATATTGTGAGTCCGCGATTATCACGCAGGCAAATAACACTAAAGAAGTAGTTCGCAGTTAAAAATTTGAAGATATTGATATTAAGAGCATTGATATAAAAGTATGGATTTTATTTTAAACATAAATGATCAAAAGACCATTAAAAAGTAGGGAGACTCTGTTCAAATTATTGTGTAAAGTAATGAACTTGATGTTTACGTTCTTGTTTTGAAAGCTATTTATTTTACGTTTGACGTTATGTTTTTTCGTCATTCTACAGTGACGTCACAGTATACGCGGCCTAAGAAATCGCTATCCCATAATGCCTAAGTGGAAGAGTTTGGTTTGTGAGCAAACGAACTCTGTTGGAAGTTTGATCTACTACCGGTGTCAAGCGGCGTATCAATCTCTACCCAGAGTTATCGTTCCCGCTACGCTCCACTAATACCTCTGTCAACGTCTAAAAAGTTATATCAAAATGTATAAAAACTAACTTAGCATATCGAACTGTAATGATAATATCTGAGCAAATCAAACACTTCTCTGAATTTTTTAAAATCAGAAGATGGTAAATATGAGACACTTGAGCGAATTAGAAGGTTTATATAAATATTCATTTATTCAATAATACTAGTATAATCATGGAGTTCGTTGTTTTTGTGAACCTACTTTAAGATTTAAAGCATAAAACTTAAACCTATAAAATTATTATCCATGATGCTATAGGTATAGGTAAGTTTGCCAAGAATCTTGACATTTAGACGTTGACAGAGGTGTTGTAGCGCAGCGTAATACGCCCTCTGGTGAGAGATTGGCGGCGTATGTGTAAATCTCCCAATCTCTCACCAGAGGGCGTTACGCTACGCTCCACAACAAAGTGATGCTTGCGTAGCGCGCCCTCTGGTGAGAGATTGGTAAATCTCCATGACAAAATAATAATATTGTTTCTCAAATAATCATTTATAAATTATTTTCTTTGATATTATAAAAGTCTACAATTTTTTATATATAGTATGTGCTACGGTAATTTCCATTTTATGTTGTGACCTTGAAATCGCCACTAATCAGCATCGACATTTGGAATACATGGGGAAAGTAAGATGTTTGTATGGCATATCAAACGTTGCAATATTTGATCTTTTCCATTTGTATTGTATAATTTTCCATTTGTATTCTATATTTTCCATTTGCATTGTATAATTTTTCATTTGCATTGTATAATTTCCATTTGTATTGTATAATTTTCCATTTGTATTCTATATTTTCCATTTGTATTATATAATTTTTTGTTTGCATTGTATAATTTCCATTTGCATTGCAAAATCTTTCATTTGTATTGCATCCGAGGAATTGTTTATTTTGATTTGTTACGAAGGATTTCATTAGTTTAGGTCCCACTTATATTTAGCCGTCACCAGCTGTAGGTGACGTACCACAAATACACTTACTATGCTACATGTACGCGCACAGTGGCGTAGCAATGCGGGTTCTTTAATGTATCAACGCCTGTCTCAACACGGGGGATGTCTGCTTTTAAGGTCAAATTATCCGAAAGATCCGTGATTCTCACTTTTAAAGACCGAGAAAATAAGCACCGCCTTCAAATTTACCTGGCCTGTGAACCCTTGTCAGTCAGGAGAAATTGAGCTTCACATTGGATGCTAGAGATTGATGGACATTTAGTTACTAGTCTTTGTGTATACCTTATCTATCTTATCTGGCGATCGAGGCGCCCGTGCAATCTTTTGATGTTTACCGCGTAATCCAACTGGAGAGGAAACTTTCATGTAGAGATAGTCATACAATAATAGAAGTAAATTTTGCATACAATTACATCAATTATAATGGAATATAATAGGTTTTGCTTAGGAATGGGTACGATTGATTATAATTATTATGGATTGTTAGACTATAATTTACACGGACATTGATTTTATGCTAAACAGATTAATTATGAGTAAATACATCGTACGCTAATGAAATTTTGCTTACACTCAGTTGAAAATTTATAAGCGTAATTTTCCCTCGAAACGTACATGTAACTGCAATCTAATTCAAATTAGATGTTAGATCCGCTCGCGTGTTCGCATACATATGTAGGCGAGTACGCGAGCGGATCTAATATCTAATTCTAATTAGATTGATGTAACTATCAACTTATCGGAAGAGAAGTTAGCCGCTTTAATGGCTCTTTCTTGCGTACAATGGTTGGAACTGGGATCCAGAGGAAGAACGAATTCTTCGTCTGGATCAGTTATCGAAAGAACTGTCGGAAAATCCGAATGTCCTTACTGTTTCTGTAGGCCATGCGTTATGGACAACATCGTCGGATACCGGGTATCTGACGGAGACAGTCAAATGGATACAAGAAAACTTAGAATAAAAAATAATCTGCCTAAGTTTTCAATTGCTAACGTTCTCATTTATATAAGATAGATTTATCGAGCTTCAATTTTTACATGTTTGATTCATTAGATTTAATTATCAACGTTTCGATTAACCTGCACAAGAAAAATGACTACCATGAATTTTTCAATCTTACAAAAACGTACAGGTAATGCAGGTAACACAGATAACATCCTGTGTATTTGGGACGGTATATACAAACTACAAGTAGCAGGGTTTCCTCGGGCTCGGGTTTTCACACCTGCCTTAAATTAGCTCCGGCCCGCACTTAACTTACCTGAGGAAAAACGACCGGTTGAAAACCTCGGCCTTAAAATAACAATGCGTATGGGGAAGTATTAATTAACTATATTTACGTCTTAGGTTTGATGCAGCCATGACACGAGTAGAACTCGAACATGCGAATTCACGGTTACGAACCAAAGGGTATATCACTGAACTACCGCAATCGGTTCCATATAAGGACTAGTTGAACATACATATAGCTAGCAATGACGAATCTTGCGCCTGGAGACCCCCCCCCCCCCCCTCCCTCCCTTCACAAATATGATATTTTGTATAAAAATGTCGAAAAAAGCATGAATGTACGTTTTAATTTTTCAGAGCGCACTTGTTTCAGGGGACCTCGCCCTCCCTCTGCAACCCCCTCCACCAAGGCCTTGCACTGGACTCACTCGAGATCTTAAAGGACACATCGCATGTTTTTAAACTTTTTAATTTTTTCAGCAAAATTAATTCATTTCATGCCTAAAACTACTTTACATGTGTTTTAAAAGAAACAGTTTGCGTAGTTTTCGAGTGTGATAGCGATGAAATTCAAATCTTGCGATATGCATATTTTCTTCGATATTTTACACGCCATTATCTGTGATGTCATATGCGACCTCGAGCGAGAAGATTTGGAAACAGTTGTTAGCCATTTCATAAACAGATTAAATTTAATTGACAAACAAACAATTATCACATTAACGGCTTGTAAATAACACTGCATTAGGGTGTTTTGTACCGTTTAAGGGTGTACTTGCTGTCAGTAGAGATGATTTGGACTGTGTTTTTTTCAATTTTCGAAGGAAGGTATGAGGGACAAGACGTGAATATTTTTTGTCGGCACAACGACTTTGCCATAAAAACCCCCAGTAGAATTTGTCCCTGTACTTTTTCAAACAAGCACTTGGACAAAGACGTAGATAAACCGCGAGAAAATGGTTCTATCGAAGCTTCACACTGTTACATATAGGCCTACCGCATATGCTTTCCATTCTGCTTTCAAATTCAATACACACTCGCACCAACTGACCTTCACCTTGTAACAACATATAGGCGGAACTTTGCTGGCAGTGTCTACCAACTGGTAGTTTTAAAAAAGAAATTTAAAGATGAAAGATAATTGAACTTTCAATTATAAATAATAAAATATGATTTTTCCCAACTTTGAATTGAATTATAATGCTTTCATTTTTTTTAAGGAACTCGTACGCGTTTACAACAACAGCACGCCGTGCTCCCACTTCCTATGTAACAACGTGTAGATAACAAAAAATAATGATTAATAAAATTGCTTGAATAAAATAATTTAAAAGTACTGTGATTTTCACAATAAGTTTGATAATTTTTATTATTATTTTTTTCCGAAATGCACCCGTGACAGTAGGCCTCGTTGTCAATGATACATAATCGTATTATAATTTAGGCCTACTAACTTCTCCAAAATAAATTTAATAGTAATTGCACTGTTTATTTTAGAAAAGCAACAACGCTAATTACAGTTGTTTACAGAAATGGCATTACCAAATAGTGTTTAGACAGTGATCCCATGTAAACATTATTTACTCGCAAATTTATGCAGATTTCATACTCGCTTTCCTCGCTACATTTGGGTCGCTATTTGTATGCACTGGTGGCTAAAAGATATAAGAATCGGGAAATTTGTCAACATCGAAATAAATGTTATCCATGGTAAATAAATTAGGCCCCTAAAACCCGAGTTTTTAAAAATATCTAACACTACTATTACAACAAGTTGATCGACGAAGGTCGCATATGACGTCACTGTACCACGTGACTACCTATCTAATTAACTAGGCTTTTTGAAATCGGGGCTTAGATTTAAGTCCGTATTGTGGCTAATTATCGCAATACTTCAGTGAACGAACTATTACAATTAATTTCTATAAGCATAAGGAAGACAAAGTGCATATAATTCTGTATACTTTGAAAACACGAGATGCAATTTACTGCATCCTTTCGTTCAGAATTATCTAGATCAGCCAGTGGTTAAATAAGAGACTAGTTTGAATATGCTGATCACATTAATATTTAGACGCATAAAAGCGATAAATTATAAAGGGGGGGGGGGTTGGTTACGCCATTGCACTTAGCAAATACGGTATATTCCTGCGAAACGTGGCTCTTCAACATCTCGCGCATTACCAAATTCGAAACACGATAACTTAAGATTAATTCATTGAATAGTTGTAACAAACCAAACCCGATGTTAACAATTGGTGGGGATCCAAGGGCCGAATTAAGTCCCCCGAATTTACTGAATTCTGACAAAATAAAAATGTGCATGCTTTTCTGGACAGTTCTATTTTTTAAAAAAAAATGATCATGGGTCGGGGGGGGGGGGGGATTCGCCATTACTAGGGCTAGCTACGTATTTTTAAAAATAACCAGTCCTGCTTGGTTTGTGGGCGGGAGGTCGTGAATTCGAGAACCGTTACTGTCATTGACGCATCAAACCTAAGACATAAACAATTTAAGGCATTGATTGTTCCTTTGCCAAACACTTGGCATTTAAAAGTGAGAATCACGGTCTGTCCGTAATGACCTTAAAAACAGATATTCCGTGTCGCTGCAGGCGTCCAGTTCGATGAAGAACCATCATTGCTACGGCCCGGTGTGTGAAGCACGTCTACATTTGTGGTACATCAGTGAACAGTTCTCAAAGCAACGTTAACTAATGAAATCCTTCGTAACAAATCAAAATAAACATTCCCTGGATACAATACAAATGAAAAATTATACAATACAAATGGAAAATATAGAATACAAATGGAAAATTATACAATACAAATGGAAATTATACAATGCAAATGAAAAATTATACAATGCAAATGGAAAATATAGAATACAAATGGAAAATTATACAATACAAATGGAAAAGATCAAATATTGCAACGTTTGACATGCCATATGTTTGTAAACAACGGCATGGCTCTGGTAAAAGATGATGATCGGTACTGGTTACTGATATTTTGTGTGAAACCATGAGATGATCACATGTAATCTCTGCGAGTCTTGCTAGGGAAAGTAGGATTTATTTTGATGCTGTTATAATCGATCATTGTTTGTGAATAGTATCCTCAAATTTGACAAGGTTCGACATTAAAGGGACTGGTTCACGATTTTTGATAAAAATATTTTTCATTTTTGATGTTAAACATTGAAAATATAACTCATTTAATGTTGACAGCCAAAATTTTGACCTTCTGAATTTAACGATAAAAGCAATATTTTAGCCTTAAATCTGTGTTATGTAAAGAAAGACTCGAGTCATTTTATTTTTACAAACAAGTGAAATATTGATTTTGTAATATAAAGCTTCTGAATTTTGCACAATCACAAATTTTGACTTTTGGATAACACGTTTTACCCCCAAAATGCTTGAAATGTGAAAGATATAATAAATTTAGATAGAAATCCATTTCTTTCGAAAATTTCGTAAACAATACCATACCACAATCTTTGTTTACAAAACAAATAATAAACTCTGTAAATGAGCTTCTGTGATAAATGTATATTAACCTTAATTTTTATGTGAAATCTTTTAAACACATTAGACAATACATTTTGATCATTAAAAGTGAAAAAGAAAATTTTGAGGAAAATCGTGAATCAGTCCCTTTAACGAAGCTATGGCTTTCCCAAGCATTTTTTAAAGAATAAACCTGACCATGCTTTACCTCTCTAATTACATGGACTTTATATTTCAATGCTATGGCATCTACTTGCGCCGATCGAGCGATCTATCGCATGAACTTTGAAATGTAGAAAACGCGACTGATCTCGTTTGAGATTCGGCTCGGTTGAATATTTGGACTGACGCCTTCACCGAATCTCGGAGCAGTCCTTCAAAATTTATGTCTGGAAATTTACTTTCAGCTTCGACCGGTTCTAGCAATTAATGTGCACTTAGTTGACACTGCTGTTCGCTTCAAATCAGCTGACTATTAAACCCAATCTGTATCACTATCAATGCTGTATTACTTACCGTCTAAGTATGTAAATTCCATGAAATAAACCATAAATTTTTTCCCGTTCAAATGAAGGCTTCTATGGCGCAATATTTTATCTCCCAAAATTGAAGAGTTCCTATAGTTTGTTTTTTAAATTAGCGAAATGCATGTAGGTATGTAGAGATACAATATACTAGTATCAATAACTAGATAAAACAGACTATAGGAACTCTTCAATTCCAGGAGATAAAATATTGTGCCATGAAAGTCTTCATTTGAACGAAAAATTAAGTGTCTATTTTCATTTTGGGATTTTTATACCTAGACGGTAAGCAATACAAAATTAATAGTGATATAGAGAGTTAGTTTGGCAGTCAAATCACTTATCTGAAGCGAACAGCAGTGTCACCTAAGTGCACATTACCTGCTAGAACCCGCCGAAGCTGAAAGTAAATTTCCAGACATGAATTATGAAGGACTGCTCCGAGATTCGGTGTGGGCGTCAATCTAAATATTCAGCCGAACCGAATCTCAACCGAGATTACTCTAGTACCGTAAATCTGCTAATTTTTGCAGTCGATTAATTTTTAGTGTTTTTGCGAGTCAGGTTGATTCGCAAAATTATTTTTCTCAAAAATAAATCTACCGTAAAAATCCTAAATCCACCAATTCGATGGTCAGTTTGGTATATTGTCATGCTCGGCATTACTTTCAAAAGCTAGAAAAAGACATAATTAAATTTTGTAATTTAGTTTTCAATGCACCCACACCTAGCGAGGGTCTTTATCAGTATATAGACAAATGTCTGCTGGGTTGACAGAACTGAATTAATGACATAAATTTGTACGATGGAATTTATTTGTCGATTTAATTTTAGCTCCAGCATAAATTCGCAAAAATAAGAAACACAAAAATAAATATATACTAGGCTTTTTACTCAAATTCGCAAAAATTAATCGATGCAAAAATATCCAGATTTACGGTACATACATCTAAAAATATTCTTAATTTTGTCTAAGGTACATCTGCATAACGGCATGGATCCTGTTGACATAAAACCGATTTGTTAAGTTTCATTTTTACCAACTTTACGTTAATGCCCCCCCCCCCCTCCCGATCCGATCGGCCACTGATCGGGCTTTATATTGTTACCGTCGTCTCTTCAACTATGTAAACAAACATTAAGCTATGAAACAAGAAGAGGGAATTTATTTCAAAGATATAGTATATAAGACAGGTTCGGGCAAATGAAACACGGAATTTATGACGAAGCAGGACCGTGGAAAACCCGCCGGGAAATTGAAGATATAGATATTGCATTGTATTGAATTTAGAAACAAACAAAAAAATCAAACAACTTTTTTAATTTCTAATAAATGTGATGGATCTACTACAATACTTGACAAATAAATATATACTATTACTACAGTAACTTGATCCGAAGAGTCGGATCACGTCGAGTTGACAGGCGCGGATCATCAGATCACACGAGACGCGAAGCGTCGAGTTTGATCTGATGATCCGCGCCTGTCAACGAGACGTGATCCAACTCTTCGGATCAAGTTACTGTAGTAATGATAAATTTATTATATACCCCCTTCTGCATTTTAAATCCACATTTATAAGATGATAAATGTAATCTAAATTATCAAAAAAGACATACCATGAAATTATGTTTTGTGTACGTAGTTTTGTTTTGTGACGAGGTCAATATTTTCCACAAATAACGTTGCGTTGATGCATTGTGACGTCATTGTGACGGCATCAGTTTCAGAGGATACTGATACGGAATCAGAAAACCACAGTGTGGTGATCCGAACAATAATATGATCACACGCTATGAAATCCACAGTATCAACGAACGATACATTGATGGGTATATAATAAATGTAAATATCATTAATCAATTTTGGGCTGGAATTGTATTTTGTTCATGAAAATGCTCAATGCACCTTTCAAAAGTTTTACAATTATAAAACAAAGTGACAAATCGCATAAATGAAATAATTCTTTTTGATCTGGTACAATGGAAACAAAGCCCGGTGGGTAGAAATTTTATATGTTTTCTTAAATGTTTATAGTCCAAATATTATGTTTAAAGTGAAATGTTTCTGATGTAGACCTTGTAAAGCTGCTCAATATGAATTTGTTTTTGCCATGGCAACCAATTAAAATTTTATTCAAGATATGAAAAGTGCTATTTTTTTGTGTTTTGGAATAAAATTTCTTCACCAATTAGTATAATATGATACATGTAGATGATACTCTTTTAAAAAATTCTACCAGCTTTTTACCCCATAAGTTTGTCTCGTGTAATTTTTATACCACTAGTATTCCCTTTTGTACAAAGATCCTGAAAATGTAAAACATCCCAAATTAAGCCCATCTGGTTAAAAAACGACATGGACAATTCTTTTTGAAAAGATAAATTCCTACTGAACATACTGACATGGAACATGACTTTGTTCTCTACATGTCAAAATGTCGCAAACCTTACCTTATAACATCTCTTTTTCAAACTTATTGATAGCCAGAAAACATAAAAATAAAAAAAGTAAAATTAATAGCCGGGAATTCATTTTGCCTTGGATTCATGGCCTTGATTTGTTGTTGCTACCCACCCTTTTTTGTGGGCAGGCAAACAACAATTATGTAAATATTTGCATTTATGTGTTGAATGCTGTTTTTTTTTGTTTTTTTTGTTGTTGTTTTTTGCATGTAAATGTTAGTAAGTTAATATACTTTTTGTATTGTTTGTAACTCTGTGGCTTTGATTTTTCTTTATATGTAATGTTACTGGTCTTCTCCCAGGCCTTGCAGGTGTCAGGTGCCATATTATGTAATTTTTCCCAGTTCTGCAGACTTGTTACGCAATTCCGAAATTTTCCATGGTCAAATCTTACCCCCTTTGTCTGATAACAGCCAATCAAAATTTATTATCGTTGTCACATGTTCTGATGCTGTCGGTAACTGACCAGTCAGCCTTGGGTCATTCTCGCTTCATCGAAGCTATTGATAGCATCAAAAAATTTGGCACACCCACCACCACCCCATCTTTTCCTACCTTACTTGTATTGATATGTTTTAAGATAGGTTATGGCCTTTGTATTTTTGATATGCCATCTTTTTGCTGTAGACCTAATCAATTTTATAATTTTTGCATATATTGTTCTTCCGTAAATTTAGGGGATCAGCAGATTGATATGTTATTATGTATTGTGTGAATAGTTTTTGGTTTGATCCCCGTATTATATTATGTATATATTTTTCCTTATTTGCGTCATTTGAATAAATGACATATTTCATCTCTACAGTGGTGTTGATGTTATTAATCTAAACTCAGCAAAAACGGAACTGCGGTGAGTTTGTGCAGCATGAGGAAACATAAATATTTTTATGCTAGTCATTTTACATATGTGTATGCAATAGGGGGTCATCTTGTTAGACCCCCTATCGGATGTTTTGATTTTGTGTATACATGTTCTCTTTCTCAATGTTAATTTTATAGATGTATGTAACAGGGGGTCATCTAGTCATTTGCAACATGTGATCTTAATTTTTACTTGGTTTTAATGACCCCCTGTACTGTATATACCTTTCCTAATTTATTAAATAAATGACATTTCTATTCTCAAACTTGTTCTGATTTGCCTGCTTTGAGCAAAAAACGAGTGCAGTCCACTTGGCTGGTGCTTTTGAGCTAAGAATCATAAATCAGTGATTATTGTAAATAATAACTTTTGTGTGACGTGCGAGGTATTTGTCTCTCACTTTACCCTGACCTGTTGTTTATGTCTGTGTGGTGTAATGGCTGTTTTTCATCTAATTTTACCCTTTTCCTTACTTGCTGTCTTTCATCCAATCAAATGTAACATATTTGTCACGTGGTCATTTTCTGTTTGTTTACTATGTACCAGGAACCACGCTAGTTGAGAGCAGCAATTTTTGTACCCACCGTCCGCCCCTTCTACCTCCATGTACTGTATATACTTTTTGTCATTTACTAAATAACTGACAGGGCCTTGATTTGTTGTTGCTACCCACCCTTTTTTGTGGGCAGGCAAAATTTTTATGTCAGTCTTTTTACATATGTGCATGCAATAGGGGTTCATCTTGTTAGACCCCCTATCGGATGTTTTGATTTTGTGTATACATGTTCTCTTTCTCAATGTTAATTTTATAGATGTATGTAACAGGGGGTCATCTAGTCATTTGCAGCATATGATCTTAATTTTTACCTGGTTTTAATGACCCCCTGTACTATATATACTTTTCCTCATTTACTAAATAAATGACATTTTCTATTCTCAAACTTGTTCTGATTTGCCTGCTTTGAGCATAAAACGAGTGCAGTCCACTTGGCTAGTGCTTTTGAGCTAAGGATCATAAATATATATAAAATGTATATATACTTTGACAGTGCATGAAAGCACTTGTAAACACTCGGGAAGAAATTAATTGACATCTGTTCGTGGTACAAACTCTGAAGTACCTCTTATACATGTTCAAAAAGATTCCAAAAATAGCATTACAAAATTTCCCTTTTATGTCCCTGCAAATGAAGTTTCGAGGTATATTGGAATCATGCTGTCCGTTCGTCTGTGCGTCCGTTGACATATTTTGTTGGATAACTTCTCTGACACTTTTGAGTCAACAACCCTCCCCCTCCCCGATATTTTAGAAAAGTTGTATACTATGTAAGCCTGAGTCTTTGTTTCTGCAATCTATTGAAACTCAAAATCTAATAATATTTATGTTTGCTTTATTTGCATACCATTATAAGGACTTCAACATTTTATAAATCAACTTAGTTTCTTCAACAGCTGTTCAATGTAAATTGCCTTATAAACATGGGCGGATTTAGAATTTCAATTTAGAGTGGTGCAATCTAATATAGGAATAAATGATATTTCAGTTCTTATATATATATATATATATATATATATATATATATATATATATATATACTGCTGTTGTTTCCCTGTGTCTAGAATGTTTTAATAGACAAACTTGGGTGATTTCCGTATTTACTAAATATCTTTTCTCTGAACTTCCTCAATGTATATTGTAGTACTTGTAAGTTTAAGATCGTTTGAGGCTCACCTGCTGATTTTATAGCAATTTATTTCGGACACATGCAATACTGACACTGATATTTCATACATATATACATAAATGATGATATTAACGCCTTTTCTGTCCCTCTTTGAAAAAGAGGGGGAATATTGTTTTGCACCGGTCTGTCGGATGGTCAGTCTGTCGGTCGGTAGACTAAGTCTTGTCCGCCCAATGTGTTAAGAACACTTTGCTTGACAAACATAAAACTTTGTTCACTGGTACATCTTAAGTATTAGATTATCCCTTTTGATTTTGAGGTAACATGGTCAAAGGTCAAGGGTTAATCCACTCTGGACATAGGAAGATATTGTCACCTTAATATCGAGAACCCTTTGCTTCACAGACATCACACCTAGTGCACTGGTCAGCGTAAGGAGTAGATGAACCCTATTGATTTCGGGTTCACTTGGTCAAAAGTCAAGGATCTAAATGGACACAGTAATATATTGTATCCTCTTTATTTTGAGAATCAGAATCCTTTGCTTGGCAGACATCAAACTTGGTACACTGGAACAGGAACTTGCCTGACAGGATTTCAAGGTAACTTGGAATATGGAAATAAATATCATTGGGAAAAATCTTATATATATTTGAAAATCTGTAGACATTCACACTACATGCAGAGCGTTCTCACGAATTTATTCACGCAACGTCATAATGTTAGACAGTCAAGTGCACTTGAAAAAAAAAGGATACATATAATGATACCCATAGAAGAGGTTGTATCTTCAAAACTTGAATATTAGCTCACTTTTTACATTTAAATACCACTCCAGGAATATATACATACATATATACATATATATATATATAAATATATATATTATATACATGTATGTATGTATGTATGTATGTATGTATGTATGTATGTGTGTATGTATGTATGTGTGTGTGTGTGTGTTTGTCCACATTTTTTAAAGTATAAGATATTAAAAGAAATAAAATAGACAGTACACAAAGTTAAAATCTTAACGCTAGCGCTCTCATTTCATGAAATCGCTTGCGTTCAAATTTTAACTTTGTGTACTTTTTATTTTATTTATTTTAATATATCTGTATAATGACTTTCTCGCCTTCAATTTTACAATATTTCAAATATATTCTAACATAGAAGTACCAAGTAAAGTAGTAGTTAGGAAAAACCAAGTGTATTTTAGGATTCAGGGAAATTGTGTGATTTTTACACATGTATATTGTAGATATGAGTCGTATCTACCAGAAAAATGAAGTTAATCTTAAAATGATATCATCGGTCCGTGGTACAAACTGTCGCACGACTCTCATGAATACATTGATCAAAAGATTACAAAACTTCCTGTTTGGTTTAAAACTCATACAAATTCGTGTGTTTCTACAACAGAATATCGTCCTTGTTTAATGCAAAATTGCGTGAAAAAAGGAAATGGAAACATACATAATTATTCAATGATCTTGTTGAAAATAGTTTTTGGGTATGGTTATTTTAAACATGATTGTGGTTTGTTTTTATTTTATGTTTTCCTTAGCTATTCCTATTCAAAAGATGTTGATCAGAATCATTTACAAATACATGCACAAAAATGGATTGTGGTTTCTATACCACTGGTACCAACACTCTGCAAGATATCTTAATGCATATATCAACAAATACCAACACTGGCAACAAGAGACCTTAATGTATATAACAACTACCAACACTGACAACAAGAGATCTTAATGTATATAACAACTACCAAAACTGACAACAAGAGACCTTAATGTATACAACAACTACCAACACTGACAACAAAACACCTTAATGTATATAACAACTACCAACACTCACAACAAGAGACCTTAATGTATATAACAACTACCAACACTCACAACAAAACACCTTAATGTATACAACAACTACCAACACTGTACAACAAGATACCTTAATGTATATAACAACTACCAACACTGACAACAAGAGACCTTAATGTATACAACAACTACCAACACTGACAACAAGAGACCTTAATGTATACAACAACTACCAACACTGACAACAAGAGACCTTAATGTATATAACAACTACCAACACTGAGAACAAGAGACCTTACTGTATATAAAAACTACCAACACTGTACAACAAGATACCTTAATGTATATAACAACTACCAACACTGACAACAAGAGACCTTAATGTATATAACAACTACCAACACTGACAACAAGAGACCTTAATGTATATAACAACTACCAACACTGACAACAAGATACCTTAATGTATACAACAACTACCAACACTGACAACAAGGGACCTTAATGTATATAACAACTACAAACACTGACAAGAGACCTTAATGTATATAAAAACTAGACACACTGACAACAAGGGACCTTACTGTATATAACAACTACCAACACTAACAACAAGATATCTTAATGTATATAAAAACTACCAACACTGCACAGGAAACCTTAATGTATACAAGAAACCACATTGTGTACAACAAATATCCCGTTGATATATACCACGCTGACTTACGTCGTATATAACAACATACAAGTCACACTTACCTACAATGTACAACAATGGGACCTGTTATATCTGTCTTGCTCATCACTTTCTCTCTGAATTCTAAAATGGAATTGACATTGCTAGGGACTCCTTTATCCGGCCAGGCAGTAAAATGGAACTGTTCTAGAGTTCTCTCTTCTGTTTCCTATGAAAATACAATACTTTACCTCAGCATTGTTCATTAAGTCAAGGGTAGATGGATGAGATACAAGATCTGATAAAAACAATTCACAAAGGAAGTCTTCATTGGTGCAAGATACTCAGATATATTATTATTTCGTCAATTAATATCTATATACTAACCCTAAATATCTTGAAACGACGGATTTTAAAGAAAACTGATGACTCCCTTTCTATTGTGCTGACAAGGACATCTCCGTACTTGTTTTCATTGGTTGGCCAATACTGCTTACACTTCATCTAATTTAAATATTAATATACAAGTCATCTGGTTAAACGTCACACATATCGTGCAAAAATGACAAATCTCTCCATAATAAGAGTTTATGTATAATTGTATTTCATAGATACTTACAATATTGTTTTCTTCAAGGTTTGTAAGAATGACAATTGTGTTGACATTTGATTGCCAGACCATTCTCCAAAAATCTACTATTGTGTCGTCGGTGAAGGGAGCTTAAAAATGCAATATGTAGAAATTGGTATTACACACAAACCAATAAAGCTCGCCAATGGAAAATATATTGGAATGTGCACGAAACAATGACATGCTGTATGAAAACAACGCAATTACATCGAATGTATGTAAAACAACGCATATTGCATGGAAACTTAAAACAATGTAACAAAGCTGATTTTGAAACAATAAAGCATGTAGCTAATTCTAATGGTGTATTTCACTGTACAATTCAACAAATTCAGAATTTTTTTTTACCTTGGGCTGCTATATATTCTCTTGGTTTTTCATGTCCCTGGTAAACCAAAATAATAAATTCCGGGTTACAAAAAGCATCTTATTACAATCTTGACAATGAAGTTAAAATTGGTGTTTTTAGTTTGATTTAGAATTAATCTTTGCGTCACTTAGTGAAATGTGTTTCTGCATTTACGAGATTGAAATGGAATTCATTTGCTTTTGTGTATTATGTAAAATAAGTGTGTTTTTTTTAAATAAGTAAATAAATCTTCACATTGACGTAACAGGCGTTGATGTAGTCCAAGCTGCTGTAGTCTGCCTCTACTGAAAGCACAACTCGTGTCGTGTCATCTGTTAATCAAATATACTAGATTAACAAATCTTGAAGTAATTTTTTAATTTTAAAAGTAAATTGAACTTTGTTAATTCAAATTGCATCTCACAAGGATAAACGTCTTTATATCTGTTTCGTTTTCTGTTTTTAGATTTCTTGGCCTCCCCACATTCCAACAAAAGACCACCTGGCAAATCCTAAATGAAAGAATATACATAGGAATTAAGAAATCGTTTTAGAATCATGTATTTTGATTATTAAATGAAGAACAAGTTTATCAAAGACATGTATAATATATATTATTACATGCCAATAACAAAGTACTTTACCCAAAATTCGTCTGCCATGTACTCGTTGGCTTGATTTTGAAGTTTAAATTCCCATAGACTGTTCACAAAAATACGCGAAATTTTCACATTAAGATAATTGTGGTTGCGAATGTTAGAGACTGGTGTATCAACAAGTTCTTCCTCTGGATCAAGTTCTGTTAACAAGGCCTGGGATCCACGAACGTTATATACAGATAAACCATAGTTTTCCTCATCCTCTGCTTAAATCAAATGGTTACATGAAAACAAACATGTAAATTGTAGATGAAGAAGTATGACATTTCCTATTAGAAATGTTTTCATAAAGATTTTACCATCTGCCCTGTTTATGTTCAATCCTTGTCCTTTGCGCTTCCTATAAAATAGAAATGTAAGCAATATAGGTTGGTGCTTCTTTATCATCATAAAATAAGGGAATGGATAGTACCTTTTCAGATGGATATGCCGGTATATATACCGGTATAGTACCGTCGACACTATTACAGCTGCTAACAGTCCCAAATTTAGACCAATAAAAATTTGAATTGCCGCTGTAGTGTCTCCTGTAAAGGAAGAAGTGTAAATTTTTCACGAACACTATTAATCCTTTTTATTTGAATACATAGTCAAGTTTGTTTTACTTCATGCATTGCAAAGGAAAACCAAACAAAACAATTGAGAATCCTTTATGGACCACACATTCCCCGGATTATTTGCAGTATCCCATTTTAAACATTAAGTCCCAATAATAACCCTTAACTGACCCCAAATGTCATGGTGTGAACTGCTAAATCTTAATGTTGAACCCTTGTGGTTCTTGAAAAGTCTTAAACGATTTCCCTAATTCTTTGATTGAGTTCTGTAGTGAACCCACACGAAAGATGGGTAGTTGGGTGCATATTGAACTTATACTTTTAAGCATTTGCTTGCATACTAGTATTGTATAAAGAATATCACATGCTAAAATCCACACCATACATGTATGTCATATCAGCCCGAGGGTTGATATGGGACCTGGGGGCTGATATAATATATAATAGGACTTTTGGCATATATTGTTCTGTTTATCCTCTACTATACTTTTTCAGGGTTATATATGGTATACATACCCTATACTTTGATTTATCTGTTCCCCCGCAACGCGGAAGCGAACATAGAAACACGTCCGTCCGTCCCACTTGATTCCGCTCAACGGATTTTGTTAATATTTTGTAGGATTGTTAATGTATTCACCATATGTAGTTGATCATATTGCTCCGTCATTTTGATTCGTCAAATTTTACAGAATAAGTCCCCATTACCCCCTTGCTTATCGTAAGAGGCGATCAAATGGGGCGGTCTTTCTGGTGAGACCGCAAAACCGAGGTCCCGTATCACAGCAGTTGTGGCCCGATAAGGATCCCTCTCTGCCCAAAGGCCGTAAGCGCCGAGCATAGGCCTAAATTTTGCAGCCCTTAACCGGCAATGGTGACATCTCCATATGAGTGAAAAATTCTCCAGAGGGACGTTAAACAATACAAAATTAATCAATCAATAATTCATACAGAGTCCGAGAACTGATTTTGTAAAATATTATTCTTTTATCATATGCGAAATACGTTTTTTTTTTTCATTTTAAAGGTACATCAAGGAATATTACATACATTATTTTTCTATGGTAAAACATTGATAAAGTGATTTACTCCGGTAAAAACTTTGGTACATTGATTTACTATAATAGTACATATTTGATACATTAACTATGGTAAAAGCTTTGATACATTAATTATAATTAACTATGGTAAAAACTCTTATAATTGATTTACTACAGTGACAACCTTAATACATTGATTTACCATGGTGAAAACGTTGATTGTTACGAGCGAATACGTAAATTCGGATTGATATGCATTTTTGCACGCCGATCTGATATGTGATATGGTTTTTTCGACCGGTCGTTAATATAGGGTGTTATGGCGTCATCCGTATCACACAGTACAGAATCCGCATAATCATTAATAAGTATATGATAATATAGGGTCATTGAACTTATATCGGTGAATATTGGCACGAGTTGGCTGTGAAAATGCACGAGCTTGCGAGTGCATTTTGACAGCCAACGAGTGCCAATATTCACCTATATAAGTTCAATAACCCTTTTATTATATAGCTAAAGTATTTGGTTGTTAAGTTATATCCATTTTCACTCAAACTACTCCAAAATAGACGATAATTCATCAATATTGCCAGTGTGCAATAACAGCATGCATTTCTTAACTGTTCAATATTTAACCCGTCATTAATGCATGAAGCAAACTGATTTTGTAAATGGGGACATCATAATTTATGTACAGTAAAACATAATGCTTAAGTAAATATCAAATACCGGCTCTGCCAAATTCGGAGGACCGTCGTCTGCCATTTTTGCTTGTTTACGTAGTTACGGTAACGTCAATATTGAACGCTCATAGTTGGAATGTTTCGGGCGCATACAATTTACGCAATGTAAAGTTAGCGTTCAATAAATTCTCAGGATATTGAACGCTAACATTCTCTAGATTTTACGCAGATTTTATATTAGACTATTTATTAGCTATATAATAAATTCATATATTGTTTCTCTTGTGGTTCTGAAGATTAAGACTATAATTCTATTTACACATTTGAATAGCTCATCTGCTGCTACCTGATCAATGGTATGAAAAGTGAAGAAAACAAACAGTGATCAATCTCATAACTCCTATAAGGAATACTAAATAAAGAGCTGGGCAAACACGGACCCCCGGACACACCAGAATAAATTTGATTCTTTTGTATATACGAAAATTTTCAAGCAAGTTTTGGCGTTTTTGTTC
Source organism: Ostrea edulis (assembly GCF_947568905.1). Lineage (NCBI taxonomy): Eukaryota > Metazoa > Mollusca > Bivalvia > Ostreida > Ostreidae > Ostrea > Ostrea edulis. The sequence continues at coordinate 24,877,848 of NC_079167.1, read as the reverse complement.
AGTTGGTCTTTGGAATACAATATTTTGTATGGTATGAAAAGTGAAGAAAACAAACAGTCATCAATCTCATAACTCCTAATAGGAATACAAAATAAAGAGCTGGGCAAACACGGACCCCAGAGCACAACGGGATTAACTTGAATATTTTGTATAATTGAACGTTTTCAAGTAAGTTTTGGCGTTTTTGTTCAGTTGGTCTTTAGAATACAATAGTTTTGTAAGAATTTTCCGAACTATTCCAATATAATGTTTGAACCCATCTTGTGACACTGGGGGTCATGGAGAAAAAAAATTGAATTATCATCATGACATATTCATCCCTTGTAGGTCTTGTTTTGTGAGAAAAGGATTTATAAAGAACTTAGAAAAAATTCGACTCTATTGTCAATAATTCTGAATTATCTCCACGTGGAAGGGTAAATGACCATTCATTAAAACAAACGTGAATCCACTCTGCTTAAGGGTGTTTAGTGAAATTGGCTGAGCGGTTGTTGAGAAAATCAATATATTATAAGTTTTAGCCAATCAAACAAATGTCAGAAATAAGATGATCAGCTTGAGTTCAATTGATCATAAACCATTATAGGCCCCTGGGTCAAGGATCTCACTACAAGACATTTTTAAAACGTGCATAAATTAGTGTTCTGTGATAATGACACGTGTATTTAAGCTTACAGAAACATGAAAAAATGTCAAAAGAGACACCATAGATCGGAAAGAAATATTTATTCGTGGTTCGAATTTCCTCCATTGTTTACATATAGGTTATAGTGCAATATCATTGACCCAGGCGTCTGTCATAAACGCTTTGCGGTAATGGAAATGAAAATAAACAAGAGGCCCATAGGCCACAACGCTCACCTGAGTCACCATGACCAATATCTGAAGACTTTCCATATATATTTGCATGTAAAACCCTAGTCCCTATTATGGCCCCAACTACCCCTGGAAGCCATGCTTTTTTGCAAACTTGAATCTACACTACATCAGAAAGCTTTCATCTAAATGTGAACTTCTTTAGCCCAATGGTTCTTGAGAAGAAGATTTTTAAAGATTTTCCCTATATTTGTATGTAAAACTTTGACCCCCCCACTTGTGGCCCCATCCTACCCCCTGGGGCCGTGATTTGAACAAACTTGAATCTGCACTATGTCAGAAAGTTTTCTTGTAAATATCAGCTCTTCTGACTCAGTGGTTATTGAGAAGAAGATTTTAACTATATATTTGTATGTAAAACTTTGATCCCCCTTGTGGCCCCATCCTACCCCCGGGGGTCATGATTTGAACAAACTTGAATCTGCACTATGTCAGAAAGTTTTCATATAAAAATCAGCTTTTCTGGCTCAGTTGTTCTTGAGAAGATTTTTCCTATATATTTGTATGTAAAACTTTGATCCCCTACTGTGGCCCCATCCAACCCCCGGGACCCATGATTTGAACAAACTTGAATCTGCATTTCAGCTTTTTTGGCTTAGTGGTTCTTGAGAGAAGATTTTTAAAGTTTTTCCCTATATATGTGTATGTAAAACTTTGACACCCCCCCTTGTGGCCCCATCCTACCCCGGGGGCCATGATTTGAACAAACTTGAATCTGCACTATGTCAGAAAGGTTTCATGTAAAAATCAGCTCTTCTGGCTCAGTGGTTCTTGAGAAAAAGATTTTTAAACATGTTTCATGAATATTTGTATGTAAAACTTTGATCCCCTATTGTGGTCCCATTCAACTCCCTGGACCCATGATTTGAACAAACTTGAATCTGCATTATGTCAGGAAGCTTTCATGTAAATCTCAGCTTTTCTGGCTTAGTGGTTCTTGAGAAGAAGATTTTTAAATGACCCCACCCTCTTTTTGCATTTTTGTGATTATCTCCCCTTTGAAAGGGACATGGCCCTTCATTTGTACCAACTTGAATGCCCTTCATCCACGAATGCTTTTGGCCAAGTTTGGTTGAAATTGACCCCGTAGTTCTGAAGAAGAAGATAAATTGTGAAAAGTTTACAACGACAACAACGACGACAGACAGGGACAAATTTTCATCAGAAAAGCTCACTTGAACCTTCGGTTCAGGTGAGCTAAAAATTAAAAACCTACCAAGCCCATCCACTATTCTGCACAGTGTACGATTTCTTCTACAGTCAACGGTACAGTTTGCATTCAAAATTGTCAAATTATCAAAACATGCCCCGCATTGTTTAGGGCATTGTTGACAGGATGAAACATACCACCCATCTTCACATTTAGAACAGCTAAATGCATCATTGCATAAACTGCATCCTTCTACACAGTCCTTATCACATTCAATACCGTATTTATTGTTGTTACAGCCATGTAGACAATTCCCAGTCATGTCACACGTCTTGTTTATACAATCACCACTGCACGGAATGTTACATGTTTTACCGTAGCTAACATCATTACTACACATCGTGCAATGTGTTTCAGATTCACAAGAGGAGCAGTTTTCTGGACACTTGAAGCATTGCGATTTATTAAGAAACCATGAATCTGCACATTTATGACATACTTGAGTGTTACTGTCGACTAAGGAGCATTTTGTGCAATCGTCGATAGCTGCAGAACATTCTTGGTTACACTTATCGCCAAACCAACCATCGCTACATCCGTGACTGCATGTTTGATTACTTAGGCATGTAAAGTTTAAACAGTTCTGGCTACATTGTCTTTCACAGTGACTGCCATGTCTACCAGCAATACAACGTTCACAGACCCCAGTGTCAATGTCACATGCCGCATTTAAATCGCAATATGGACTGCATTTCTGATCACACTTACTGCCATTATATCCTATGACACACACATAACATCTACCCGATTTAATTTCACACGAACCATTTCCTCCACATGTACTTGGGCACTTTCTAGCACATCCTTGGCCGAACCACCCATTTTCACATTGAGAGCATTCATAATCATATTGCTTGCATTGTGTACAATGATTTGGACATTGTTCATTGCATTGTCTCCCTTTGTATCCTGGTCTACACTGATGACAGTCACCCTTTCTAGAACAGGTGTCTCCCATGCAATTCTCCATACAGGATATATTACAGGAAGGACCGTAAAAACCTTTTCTGCATGTACGGCATATACCTGTAGATCTTTCACATTCTTGTTCACAGTTTCCAATGCATATATTTTTACAGAAATCACCGTAATATCCATCTTTGCAAGCCAAACATTTTCCCTCACTTTTTTCGCATTCCTTACTATTACAATTTAATGAACATTTTTCAGAGCAGTCAGCTTTGTAGAAGTCTGGTTTGCATGTACAGTTTCCAGATACCTTGCCACAAGATTCCTGACAACCAAATGAGCAGTTTTTCTCACACAGAGGTCCAAAATATCCATTTTTGCAACTTAAGCATTCGCCTGTGTGAAAATTGCATCCATTTTCATCGCACGATTCCGGGCATGTCTGGTTGCAAAATTTACCGAAGAAACCCTTTTGACAAACACAATCCACTGCAGTGACATTACAGTCAACACCACAATCTGACGCACATGTACTGCTACAATTTTCACCGAAAGTTCCGTTGGTGCATTCTGATGAAAATTAAAGAAAGAAAATTTAGAACTGAACATGACGAATCCTAAAAATGTCAATAGAAAAAGTTATCTTCGCACAATCATGAGTGTGTTAATATAATAAATGACAGTAAATCGTATAGAAGAATGTATAATTACTTTCAAGTACAAAAATGATTTGATACATTAATATTTTGTATCAAAATGGTGTTACATGTAGAACTGATAAAGAGAGTCGTTTACTTGATTTTTGTGTCATGATTTCTTGTATTAATTGGTTTTCAATTTTAATGCAAAACTTTGGGACGGTTATACACATACGGTCTACAACAAGAATCAATGGGTGCTGCGAAACCATCTTTAAAAGTGCACCCTTAATCTTCTGCATAAAGAATACACCCCGTTAATTTCATCCTAAGGTACTAGCCTTCTTTTGTTAACAAGACTTTCCTTAAATACTTCATTAGCAAGTCTAAAAGTATGCAATTTCTTTGGTAAACTAGAAAATTATGTGACTAATAGATATTTTGCGCACAGAACGTCGCCTACCGGTCGCGGTAGCTCAGGTGTACAGTGTTTGATTCCAACAGGCCATGAGTTTGAGCTCCGCTCGTACCATGGCCGCGTTAAACCCAAGACGTAAATATAGGTAGTGATTGCTCCTTAGCCAAACGTTCGGCATTTAGAAGTGAGAATTACATGACCTTAAAAACGGAGGTCCCGTGTCGTGGTAAGGGTTGTCATGTTAAAGAACCCACATTGCTACGGCCCTGAGCGCTAAGCATAGGTCTAAAATTGTGTTACTTCGCCTACAACTGGTGACGTCTAAATATGAGGAAAAAATTTTCGACGGGACGTAAAAAACCCAAACAAAACACAACGTCGCCATATTGAATGACCTTAGGCTAATTATTCATGCTTATCAAATGTTAAAGGGGAAACACACGATGCAATCATGGACGCAGCCTTTTAATATATACATGTAGATGTATACGATATATATTGCTTTCATTTCAGACTTTTTGTAATTTTTTTCTTACATTTTAATTCGATTTGTTTACATCATGGATACAGAGGACCAAACGTTTACGTTAGCAGACTTTCTTTTGAAAAGTTCCTGCTCTGAGAGAGTATTTGTCACGTCATATACCACTTACTCATGCTCTAAAACAACCAATTTACAGTCTAAATGTCAATTCTCAATTTTACACTAATGTACAAAATTCGGTGATACCCTTCTACCAGCTGCTGGATTTATTACAGTGTGGTATTTCGGGGGGGGGGGGGTATACACTAACAATGGTACTTACACATAGTCTAAGAGTCCTAAAACAGCAATGAATGCGTACATTATGGTATTATCCAGGGACGTTGTAGAATCTTTTTTAAATGAGAATAAAGAAGTTTTGACACAAACATCTAAATCTACATCTAAATAAACAAGACGGTCATGGGCCAAATCTCTCACCTTGACCCTGCCATTGTTCAGCTATTTTGATTTTTGATATTTTTTTTATCAATCTATATTCCCATAAAAAAACAACAACCCCATGTTGTGGCTCCAACCTAGCCCCAAAGGATAACAATATAATTGAAAATGAATTCACATAACACAGAGATGCCTCAACACCAATATGACTAACATGATCTTGCTCTTCTGGTCTGGGGACAACAAGATATAAAACATCTCGAACTCAAACCCAGACTCAAATTCACGTTTTTCATCTCAGCAGAGATTTTGCTAAAATGTGCCACCAAACTTTCTCAGAGTCGTCTCACTTGAGTTGAGATTTGACAAAATGATTCAACATGTTTTCATTGTTACAGGGGGCCTTAATTTCAATAAAATCCACTTTCACTTTGTTGTTTACACTAGCTACAACGCTTTGGCTTGTGCTTTACATGTAATTTTCGAATCATTCAATAGCTTCACATGGAGAAGCCCAGGCACATGAAGTATGGACACTACTATACCCGCAACCCCTTCTGATTTTTTTCTCAGCGAAATCCCCCCCCCCCTTTGGATAATTTTTATTCGGCGACAATTTCTCTGAAATGTGTGGATTCCCTGTCTATCTCATCCTTTTATCGATTCATGTAATCATTTGACACCTTTTGTAAGCTTTAGAGATTGGCCTTCTACCGGTAAAATAAAGGTAAACTGTATATAAAATACCCCATTGACACTTGCTTATTCTCAGGATTTTTGTAGACCATTCATACGAAACATAACTCATTTCTTATTCTGTGACTTCCTCTGTGGCTGCCAGTGGAAGAGAAGAAGCCCTCTCCGATCAATGTACGCACTTTATTGTGACAAATAAAAGAGATATGGGTTTTAAGTTGAAGAGACTTTCAGTATGATATCTTCCTGGCCTGCCACTTGCCAAAATCCCTTAGGTAACGCTGCAATTACTTGGAAAATGAGTCCCGAAGCCGGGACCCGTTTGTTTATGAATTTTTGTTTCTTAACTTCTTATATACAGGTAGAGGGTCAATCTCTAAAGCTTATAAAAAAGCGTGAAACGATTATATAAATCGAAAGAGGAATGAAATAAAGTGGAATCCACGCGTTTCAGAGATATTATTGCCGCAAAAAAATCAGGAGGGGGAGGGCGTAGTAGTTGTCCATATTCCAAGTGCCTGTCGGTGACACATCTATCATTTATCGTGTACAGTTGTTTTTTGACATATGATATATTTTAGTAATCTTTTTTCATTATTTCATGGAGAAGTGAAAGGTAACGAGACTTTTATTGACAGGGGCTACTGAACTCGGGCTCAAGATACGCATTAATGTAAGGGTCATGGTCACTAAATACAAAATAGCTTGTAACAGACAACATTTACATTTGAAGTGGAATTCCTTACCGGTTATCTTGTGAAATACTGTCTTGATATGCATAAGTTTCTCATGGCTGGGAATTGTAATAAAATCTCTCTGCCAAATGACAAAACACGCCCGTGACCACCCTTATTGCTCTGCCTGCTGCGCTTTTTAGAAACATCAAGCCATCCAGCGTCATATAATATGACCCAGTGGCAAAAACTAGCAGCGCAATCAAGACTTGATAGGGGTGGGGGAAGGATTATTCTTGACACGATTGTTGTACAGCTGATTTTCTTTAAGTAAATCTACTATAAAGAAAATGGTGACAGGGAATAAACGACATTTGTCAAAAACATCACCCTCGCTAAACCCTTCCAAAGGATTGGACCTGTCAAGGATTCTCCTTGTCCTCACAAGCATTACATCCCTACGACGACTGCGTTGACGAAGTCGTCTGACAGCCACTTTGTTGTGAGTAAATACACTTGAGATTTATTTGGGTTGCTATTTACCAATCTCGGGATTTTCTGAGAAATCTGAAATATTTTTCTCAGCTGAGTTCAAAAATATTTTGGTGGCACGCGCATTTGAGAAAATTTTCAAATGTGAAAAAAACACCTCAAAAACATATCCGAGTTTGAGAAAATATTTATTTGGTGACACAGTTAGGTGAAAAAACTCAAATTTTCTCAGAAATCTCAGATTTGAGAAAATCTAAGCGTTGATGGCCTGGAAGCCTGGATAAGACCCAAAGTCACAACATCATAGATTATGGTATGGTATGAAGACCTTGCCCTAAGAAATCTACACACAAAATTATGAAAACTCCATCTTATAAATTTCAGGCGGTAGCGAATAGGTAAGATTTTTGACAAAATTAGTTCAACTTCAAGGTCACGGGGTCAAACACATAAGTATATTTGATTAGGTCTTGCTATAAACAATCCATATACAACGTATAACAGCTTTACCATAAATAGTTAAGGAAATATTGATTAGGTCAGGTTTTCAAAGAAAGTAGGTCAAGGTCACAAGAGCGAATACATGTACGATTGTATCACAACATCTTGTCATAAAAAAAAGCTATATACAAAATATGAAAGCCCCGCCCAGAGTAGTTCTGAAGATATTTAACAGATTACGTTTTATTGAATATACATTGTAGGTCAATTTTTAAAGTCACAGGGTCAAAACAGGAAATAAAAATTCTTGGCAGAAGAAATCTATACACAAAATATGAAACTTCTAGCTTGAATAGTTCAAGATATCTTGAATAGGTCAGATATTTAAAAAGTAGGTCCTACTCTAAGGTCAAGATACAATGTAACAATGTCAAACTTCACAAAATAATAAACCCTTGCCAACAAGAACCTATATACAAAATATGAAAGCACTACCTTAAATACTTGAGGAGAAATTGAATACATCAGGGTAGTTTTTTTTTTAAAGTAGGTCAAACTCCAAGAAAATATCAAACACCATTGTATCTTGCCATAAAGAATATATACACAAAATATGAAGTAAATATAAAAGTAGATAAAATTAAGTTCAAGGTATATATATGTGTAAAACTCTAAGTTCAAGATGTATACGTAAGACTCTAAAGTGCGATGATCGCTCAAAAGTGCGATGGTCATTCCAAAGTGCGATTGTCTGCGCCAAAGTGCGATGGATTGTTAACGTTAGGGACGCCAAAGTGCGATGGTCACGCCAAAGTCAGATGGTGCGGAGTTCAGTAACGTTTGTGACGTCACGTTACTGTGACGTCATTCTTAACGTCTTTCAGAATAAATCCGAAGAAATGTTACATGGATGACAGCAACTGCAAGATTTACACTGTTGAGTATAGTGAGAACAGCAAAGTACATTTGTTGTCGAACTATCTTCTTCGCCCAAACATTCTTTAATTCATGATCATTTATTACTTTGACGTACACGTATTAAATTCCTGGGGGTATGCTATAATACAAAATATTCTATACGATTTTGCGTTTTGTGTTTAATAACACAACAACTAAATGGTAATGAAATAAGTTCTTATTCTTATTTTTTGTGCATGGATTTTGCACTGATATTTTGGTGAAAAAAAAACCACACGGTTGGTACAGTCTGTACCAAAACATTGTGTCGTTTACAAACCAATGGATTTCGGCGTGTCACACCATCGCACTTTGGCCTGTCGGGTCATCGGACTTTGGCACATGAGCGAGGACCATCGCACTTTGGCGTGTCACACCATCGGGGTTAGGCACATACCATCGCACTTTGGAGTCCCATCGCACTTGATAGGTAGGTAGGTAGGTAGGTAATGATTACTTTTCGCAATGATCGGTAAAAGTATAGGTAAACAATATACACGAAAACGTTTAGTAAAGCTAGTGACTGTAATCAATAGAAAACATTGCAAGTGAAAGTAGCGAGCATACATTTTCTAGACACTTTAAACCTACTTCACCACCTCAAAGTAGATAAATATGAAATTAATAAAATATCATCTGCACTTCTTAGTGGTAATTTTCATGGCTATTTTTTTACGAGTGTTAAAATTGTATCAACTTACATGCTTTATTCCTATGATCTTTTGACCCAGAAGTGTGCAAACCAACTATAGGGAGTGCTTTATTTTCTAATTCTATATATATATGTAACACTATAAACACCGACACAGCAAGCGCAAACTGTAGGGTTCTTTATGACATTCATAAAAATCTTATAGTTTCAATCCAAAATAATGATTTCATTGCAGCACATTTACATGTATCTATTACAGTGTAACTTATGAAAATGTAGACGTATTAGAACTATTCAATGTGCAGTGTATCAAGGTTCTTTAAACTCTGATAATCGAATATCTACAGTGTCTGTGATCAAGGACAACTTTTATTACACCTTCCAGATTACAAATATATGGCCTTGACAAATATACATGTACTTGAGAATGATCTGTGTCTGGCTAAATGACTCGTTCTGAGTAGTAATACACTGGTCATACATGTAAGCACATTTGTTGTGTGACATCTCGAGATTCATTTCTCGGAATTAAAAGTTAAAATCGGTAGACGAACATGCCATAGGACAAAAAGTCACAAAATAGGTAGGACAAAAAGTTACAGGAAAAATCACAATGATGACTTTCGATCAGACAGGATTAAAATTCACAAGTCAAAAAGTCTCCAAAATGAGTTTTGTTCAGTCCACATTTAGCACTTTCGGGTCCTTATTAAAAAAAAGTTTAAACCATTGAATTCTTTATTGATCATGTGACTCCACTTACTACTTGTTTTGACATAATGGAGAGTGAAAGGACGCAAATCTTAATTATCAGCATTAATGTAGCATCACCACAAAGCTTAATCAATAAGAAAAACCTCTATTTTTATAAAAACTCGAATTCATATTACACAATGAATAAGATAAAGGGAATAAAAAATTGATAATGACTATTAAATCATTATCATTAAAATATAGAGTTTGGAAATTGAAAACAAAATTCTCATACAAAATATAACATTTTACATATCTATTTTCTTAACCTTTACCAAAATTTATACAAAAACCAATATTTTCTTCATATTCTTATCAGCTGTGACTTTTTGTTCTGTGATATTTTGCCCTACTTTCATTAAATTTCTTATTGTAACTTATTGTTATGGTGATTTTGTCCGTGACTTTTTGTCGTGTGAATTTTGGTCCAGCATTCATGAAAATCACAGGTCTTCCAGATATTACCTTAAAAACAAAGGTAAATTCTTATGGTAAGAGCTAGGAAGGTAAATCACCCAACAATGCATTCTACTATCTTTCTATTACAAAGTGACTTCGGAGAAACGAAAGTGAGATAACGGACACACAAATAGGTCAGCTGAATTTTCCACTTAAACTTTGTTTACAGGGGATCTATCTTCGTGGTTAGATTATGGCCTCACTTTATGTGCAAAAAGTTCAGAGGTAAAAATAATAATATAAGATTATATACAATTCACTATATGAAATACATTTATTGTTTTCCTACATCGAAGGAGACGTATCTACATATGATATTCAGAGAAAATTAACTACGCAATTTTTAAGAAGCTAAAAATGCACAAAACTACAACAGAAGACATAGATAAGACACGACGAAGAATAGGTTACATGTACTTTAGTGAATCATCGTTTGACTCAGGGAAGGTAATAAAAAGGTAAAACTTACCAAAATATTGAATGTCAAACACTTCTACACGTGCGTTCTTTGAAGAAACGATTTCAAGATATTTTCCAGAAAGCGGCTTATAACAAGTTATTGACATAGTTTTCTTCCCGATGTTGTTGCCCTTTTCCAACTTGTTGCATGTCACATCATTAGTCCTAGCATACTCCATGTCTTTGATGTAAATTGTATAATTTACATCACGTTCTAAAATACACAATATTTCATCAAAGGTATTTTGTGTTAAAACTCTAATCTTTCAAAAATATCACAAATTTTACAAAACGATTGTAAATGATACATGTACTATTACCGAGAAGAAGGGTAATGTCCAGTTTGTCAATTGTTATTGACTGATTTAGTTGGACTCTCAAATATGGCTTAGAGCCCTCTTTCTTTAAAGAAGTTGAAAGATCTTCATCTAGTAATTTATTTTGATCGTCTTTATCATCTCCTGCTGCTGCCCGGTATAACACGTTTCCTAAAATATGATATGACAATGCTGATGGATTCGTTTCTCTACGTACAGGTAATTTTTGTTTTTCTATGATAATAAATCAAGTGAATTCTTGTCTTACGCCTTTGACAATTGTAGTCTTTGGATCCACCCCAACCAGGCAAACAAGTCTCACATTTTTCACTGCAGTCTACACAATGACAGACACAGGTGCCATTTCCAAAACATTGACCTTTAAGCAAAAAATTACGTAAAGAGGAATGAATAGTTTAGACTTTGTAACCGGACAATACTAAAGGCCGGAATGGATGTAGTGGTACTCAAAAAAGTACCAATATCTCCGCTAATACTTATTATATTTTTATTTGGTAAAAACTCCCATAATCTATGGGGAAACACCTTTCAGAATTTCATAAGATACATGTATTAACATTTTCTTTGTGATAAAAAATATAAAAATCCTCTCGGAATAAACGAAAGTTGTAAAATGTTGGTGTTTTCCCAGTGTAGCCAGTGTCACATATTTCTTTATATCTCCTAGAATAGCTCATATTTTCTCATTCGTTAAACTTTTCCCACAATCTATGGGGCACACACTTTCAGAACATAACAAATGTGGCATTTAAATGATTTCTACTACGTGGCAATCCTGCCAGAATGAGTGCATGTAAATGTGGTGAAAAAATGGAGGCTTCGTGAAGGAGTATGTATTGCATAATCTGTAATATCTCTTAAAACAATTTTTATTATCTCATTCGGATAAATTTCCAAAACTCTACGGGACAAGACCTTTACTAATATATATGTTTTTTGCATCTTGTTAATGGTAAGGATATAAAAATCCTGCGAGAACGTCAAAATCGAACTGTAATTAAAAAACAATAATACAATTGTAATAAACAACTCAACATAGTATTTAAATTTGATTTTTATTCACGATAATGTTTAGTAGACAACCATTCATTACCCGAACTCCGGAAGCCGTCTGAATGCATTTTTCACACTTACTTTAAAAACATCGACTCGATCGCCTATTTGGCATGAAATTTTGACGATCTCGACTCATTCCGACAGGATTTTCACATACTAAACATGCACATAATTCTACAAACTTTACATGCTTTAAAACATCTTGCCTCGTAGATAGTGGGAAAGTTATCCGAATAAATCAACATACAATATTTTTGAGATATATGATTCTATAATACAACGACACTCATATGACTTCTCTATTTTCTCCCCATATTTTCTTATTCCGGTAGGATTTTCAAACACTTTCCAGCAAATAAATGCAACTCTATTTATATTTCTTAAATTGTCTTCCCCTATGCTTTATGGGAAATTTTACCGAATAAAAATAATGAACTATAGGAGGATTTATAATAAAATATTTGATACCACCTTTCTATTTCGGAACCAATTTTTTCGATCACTGCTCATTCTGGCAGGGATTTGTATTAGTTGTCATCTTCGATTTTCAAATCATTGCATATATTCTGAAAGGTTTACCCCATAGATTATGGGATATTTTACCGAATAAAAATATAATGACTATTAGCGGAGATATTGGTACTCTTCTAAGTATAACTACCTCCATTCCGGCCTTTAGACCTCCCTTATTTTTGATTTTAAAAAGGTATCTTTTGTTGCGAAAACATAAACAAACCTTTTATAACTGTTACGAGGAATAGCTGCAGTATCAGAATTGATTGAAATATCTCCATTTGCACACTTATACACTTTCTCATTCCTTTACGGTAGTAAATATTTCTTTGTACACAATAGGTTTTAATCCTTATAACTCGAGTGAATGATAAAAATACATCTATGTTAAAACGACTAAGTAAACACTGATTCTATTTAAATCTACTCACATAATTCACACATGGTTTCCGCTTAGTCATCACCACTTCCATCCTATCTGAGCCGGCTTGAAGTAAAACGCTGAGTGGAGTAAAAGTCAAAAGCTAGTCTGTGATGTTGTGGATTCATTAGCTGATATCATCATGACCATGTTGACATATAAAGGTCATATTCTTCCTCCTTCATTTCCTGTGTGCAAATGCAGACTTCATATATATATATATATATATATATATATATATATATATATATATATATATAGGTACATAATTTAAGAAAGAGAAAGAAAATAATTTTATCAATAAACTGATCAATAAATATTCCATAAAAATCAGATCTATAGTAGTGTATGATTATTTTAATGTGCACATCTATCTGCTATAACTAAAACAATTGATAGATCAATGAAATTAATCACAATTTGGGGGGGGATCATTTTTGGATGAGACAAAAAAATTTACGGGCCAAATTTGAGGCCAAAACAATTCTGAGCCAGGCTAAACTTTGGGTTGGAGCAAAATCATACGCCAAAATTGGGGTCAGGCCAATGGAGCCAGACCAGGTTTTATAGTATGCCGTATTTTGAAATATATATATACATATATATATATATAATCACATGCTCCACACAGGACTTCCGGTTAGTCATCAGCACTTGAATTTCATCTGATCTCTCTCTCTTTATATATCTATATATTCCGCGAAGGTCTTACTCTCCCAGCATCCGAAGAATCTGCACCAATATTCGATGAGCTTTATTTGTGCAGCAATGTAATGGTGTACAGATAATAACAACTTCAGTAAATAACACAAATATTAATCTACATCGACTTTTCCAACAGCAGATGATGTAGAATGCTCGTGAAATTTCTTTGGTTTCTTTGTTTTGAGACGTCACCAGCTATACGTAAACTACCATATTTGTTACGGGACTGTACCAGTGACGGTTCTTTAACGCACTAACGCCTGACATCACATGAGGCTGGACATGTCCAAAAGACCGGCCACTCTCACTTCTAACTGCTGAGCGTTTGGCGAAGGAGTGGTCACTGCCAATTTTTACGTCATAAGTTGGATTCTCCCATGGTACGTGCGGGACTTCAACTCATGACCTGCAGGTCACGAAGCAAACGATGTAACCTCTGAGCTATCGGTATGCTCGTAAAAGATGTTTTTGTTTATTTGGTTACGTCCCTTTGATAATTTTAACTTATATATTTTGCAGCTGTAGTTGAAGTATCTTAAGTGTACGTCTATGCATGACACTCAGAATGGTAGCATTGATGATTATTTATCGAGTCAAAATTTTTCGTGTCACGAAACCTCGGTTTTTCAAACGTCTCATCCGAAAACCCACTACCCTCACTTCAAAATATCAACACTCTGCGAAGGAACATACACAATTTACTTTTACATATAAGGTTCCACGTGGTGTGCTACGAGTATCTAAACTACCGCCTCCCAGAGCCAGCGTGACAGGTGATCTAACACGAATAATGCGGTAAAACGAACACAAGCCAAACTGCTAGCCACGGACCCTGGAATTCATCAGATGCATACGTGGTGCCATTATGTTTGAACACGTTTGTTATTCCCGAATTTTTATAGTTTTTATAAATAGTTTGGTTTTTCGTTTTGAATCCTCTATTGGTCTTTCCCTGGGTATCTGAGTGTGATGTCGGCCTCGATTGATACGGATTGCGTCCTGATTGTCCTCATTGTTTTTGTTGTTGGTTGGTTACAGGGCCTGTCCTTGTATTTTCTGTATTAATGTTGTGATTTTTCCTAGTACCCTCCGTTTTGAAGGAGACATTTTTCCTGGTTGCTGCTGCATAATAGACCACTTGTTCTTTGTTTCTGTTGGGTTTTCTTTTATTTGTATTCCGTTTAATTGTTTTCTTCTTGATAACGGTTTTTCCATGCAAGGTGAAGATAATGAACAGTGATCAATCTCATAATTCCTATAAGCAATACAAAATAGATAGTTGGGGAAACACGGACCCCTGGTCACGCCAAGAAAATGAAACAACTCTAATCAACGTTTGCTACCACTTGGAACCATGTCAGTTTCTAAAAGGTTACATGATAAAAATTTGGAAGTACAGAATCAGCTACAGGGCCCTCGTACTAGCTCTGGCTGGTGTGTTGGCCCTTTAGCTCGATCGATAGAGCACTAGACTGTTGTGTCAGAGATCCCGGGTTTGATCCTCAGCAGATGCATACACAAGTCTCTGTTACATCTAGCGCCATGTTTAAATTGTTAGGACTCGGGTAATCCCTGGTGGATTATAGTGATTGCCCCCAGAACGTCACCCCACAAGTGCTGGCACCCTGGAAGAGTCAGGACAATTCCATATTGCGTATCATAATGCTTACTAGGTATGTGTATTTTATATGCGCATGATTTTACTTGATAAGTAAATAACAATGTTGTTGTTTGTGTAATTATTTTTTCCGTAATATTGTAATGCATATTTGCTGAATAAATTACTATGTTAAAAGGAGCTGTTCTGTGTTATTATTAAAGATTAATTCATTCACAGAAACTTGTAAGAATTCATGTAAATCATGTGTACAGATAGTTTCTGATACTTGAAACTTTATGTATCAGCATATGGACATTCTAAATATTAGCAGTGTGGAAACTTTCAAATGCGTCAGGCATTTTTTTTTTTTTTTTTACAATGGATGTGTACTTGAATTTCTGCAGACTTCTGCACATTGAATCTACATTTTTCAGTGATTCAAGTTTATTGAAGGAAAGGACCATGTGGAGATAGTTGATAAATAAATGATAAATAGTGAAATTATAGTGGTATACATATATTTTTTATGAAAATTGTACATTTTCACCACAAAAATCTTATACTGCTTTGGACGTCGAATAAATCGAAGTAATGCTGGATGTATATAATTCGCATACCATGAATAAACTTTATTATCATTATCATTGTTGCCTAGGTATGTATTGTTTTTTCAAAGTAAGGGGGTGGGTTATTTCTGTTTTCAATTCGCATTCTTTTTTGGGGGAGGGGGAGGGGTATAATTTCTCTGAATTTATTTAAGCTCTAGAGATTGGCCTTATACCTGTTTATACAATGAAATACACTTCTATTCCATTATACCGGTAGAAGTAATAAAAAAGACATGAATCAAAATTGGGATGGGATATACAGGGAATCCACATATTTCGAAGAAATTATCGCCGCAACAAAAACAAGATGTGTTTGTGAAACACAAATGCCCCCGATAATGGCCAATTCCGAAGATGGACAAGGTCAAAAGGACAAATATCTTGGTACCAGTAGAAAGATCTTGTCACAAGAAATGCTCATGTACAATATGAAAGCCCTAATATTTACCAACAAGAAGTTATGACCTATGTAAAAAAAAAAATATAAACGTAGATCAAATTTGAAGGTCAAAAGGTTTAGTACCAACGGAAAGGTCTTGTCACAAGGAATACTCATGTGAAATATCAAAGCTCTATCACTTACTGTTCAAAAGTTATTAGCAAGGTTAAAGTTTCAGACAGAATGACAGAATTACAGAATGACAGACAGGACAAAAACAATATACCCCCCGATCTTCGATCTCGAGGGCATAAAAATCCAGAAAGGGGTGGTGATAATGGTAGTAGTGTTTATACTCCAGGTGCCTGTGTAAGATGGAGGAGGGGGGATGGTCAGCCAATATATCTTGCTTTCTATTTATGAAAATAACTGACTTTGCATGTGGAATTAACGGAATCACTAAAATATTATTCGTTTGAGTAGAACTTTTCAGAACATCTAATGAGACAGCCTCTCCTGTTGGATCCGCTTTCAGTGATTAAAATTAAATGCCAAGAAATCTTTATTCAATCAAAGACATAAACCTACAATAATGTATACATCATGAGTGATTTTGCTTGAATGAATAGTGTACACTTTCATGGATTAAAAATATACGGGAACTTAAAATTAATCGATTATCCGTTTATTAGCAGACACACCTGAGTTTCGTAGCCGTTACGGTGCTTCTAATGACGTAGAGGTAGACTCAAAAAAGCAGCCTGTAACTAAATGCGACGCAAATAATGTGGCCGAAGCAATCAATTTTTTCTTCTATAATCACGGAAAAATTGAGAACATCGAAAATATCAGATGAATATCGTATTTAAAAATGTATCGATGTGTCAGATCATTGGTCTCAGGATGGGGGTGTCCTTCGTTGAGTGACATGTACATATATATAGGTAAATATAATTATTAATCTTCATAAAATGATAAAATCTACAAAATATTTGTTTCATGTTCCGAACCGACAGGACGATGTTGTATGGGGGTCCCAGTGAGATGAGGTTCCAGACGTAAGCTGTGTCAAGTCAAGCGCTAAAGTCATGATATGGGATGCGATGGGAGTTCAGGGTTTGTCCAAACTTCACATTGTTCCAGCCGGCAAAACTATTAATGCTGACTATTATGTGAATAAAATTCTTCAAAAAGAACTAAAACCTGCTCTGAATCGACAGAAAAATAGTGGTAGGATTGACGAACGAAAGTTGGTTCAATATCCAGGACACGCTACGTTTGTTCAAGATGGAGCGACACCTCATACTGCCCTCCTAACACAAAATTGGTGTCAAAATAATTTAGCAAACTTTATTTCGAAAGAAAAATGGCCAGGCAATTCCCCAGACCTAAATTGTATAGAAAATCTTTGGAGTATTCTGAACAGCGAGGCCTACAAGGATCCGCGCCCAACAACAATGAGCCAATTACGCCGCCGACTTCAACGTACATGGAGGGAGATACCTCAGAAATATTTGATTTCTTTAATTCATTCAATGCCAAACAAAATTAAAAATGTATTGAAAAACAAAGGTGGACTGTCTGGTTATTAAAAACCTAAAAACTTGTATATGAGTTGTTTATAAATAAGTTTAGGCATGATGTGAATCATGGAACGAATTTTCTTAACACCCTTTAGTTTACGGACTTAACCTCACATATGAAACAATATCAAACGTTCAAACAGTAACTCTGGAGCAAGCATATCAGAATTTATTGCCAACATTTGTTAATTTATAAGCATAGATATTCAGTACACATCATTGAATGGGATATATCCCTCAGTATTGGGAATACTAGTAGAGAATTTCCCGATGTCACATTACTGATAGGATATAAAATATTCTTAGTGAACATTTAACAATACCTCTTTTTCTGTTTCTTTTGATCTATCTATAGAAGTGGTTAAAGAGCACTGTGAAGAATTAAAAAAGTGATGGGTATTTCGATAAAGTAATGAAACAAACCTGCAAGAAAATGTAAAGAACTCAACAAAAATACTTGCCGAATTAATCTGAATTCACACAAATATGCGAAATTATGCAAAATGTTTCAAAAACTCTATAATGAGTGTATGGCTTGTGCAATACACTGATACAACTACAATGTGCAAAGAAAATATATCAAGGCACTCAACAGTCTTTTCTCCTATCCAAGACTGAAAAGGAACAATGGTACATGGGTTTGAGAAACATTGAGGTGGTTCAGATCGTGGCCTGCGTAAAGCAATGGTTTTATAACTTTATTGTAATTTATAGGTATATGGCGGATTCAGACTGTGTGCGTGTCAATTGCTACTTTAAAACATTTTCCCCAGTTGCATATAGAATCAATGCATCCAATAACCATTAGAAATAGTATACATTATACCATGTTTAGATGTTCTACAAAATAGACAAAAGGCGTTTGCAACGTACATTTTTTATGATTAATCTTTCTGTAATACATGTACTTCAGTATACTACCTGAACTCTTGTTTTTAGATGCAGATGTACACCTCCTTGAAGATAGACATGTTTCATTGAAAGGTGAAGATAACGAACGGTGATCAATGTCATAACTCCTAAAATCAATACAAAATTGATTCTACCATTCAGAGGTTTCCCTTAACATTTGTCAAGATATGGACACCAGGGAATATATCTAGAACAGACCAGTTCGTGACTCTAATGAAACTGATATTGAATTGTCCCCATTAGGATTTGGCACAGTGCTTCAACACCAGTAAGACAACACTGCATAATATTGCGACTACGCATATTTTTTCTTTGCACACCCCTGGTTGCCAAACTCTCTATTTTGTATTGCTTATAGGAGTTATGAGATTGATCACTGTTGGTTATCTTCACCTTTCATTCTACCAGGGCATATTTGAAAATAAGATTTCCGATTTCCTTCCTCCTGAAATGCAAGTCAAGTTTTTGGTGATTTCAATTTCTCTCACCTTGTGATCGATTCAACTGAAGTGAGCTAGGATGTTCCAGGGCAGGACATATCTACACAATCTCCAAACTACAGTTCTTGTAAACACCGACGCACGGGGAAATCAGTTACAGGTAATGTAATAAACGTAATATAACTACGTATATAATGTTTAGAAATAAATTGTTTATTTGACACCATGTGGTGTAAGAGTGTATAAGTGATCATATTTGTTCAAGTAAATGACTTCTTATTTTTTATTATCAAAATGTTATTGTTTGTACAACTTGACGATGTTGGAATTGAAACTATGTATACCTGATAATAAAAATAAATCCTATAACAATAATTCCTTTTCCTTGTCAAACTACTAATTTCATATTTGATGCATATAACAAAGAAACAGAAAATAACATAATATATGCAATAATTACATGTAATATTCATGTTAGTGCTTAAACACTAGGTTTTACGGTTTTGTGTAAATTTCAAGTGCTTGTCTTGTATTCTTAGTATCTTAGTATATAATGAATATAGATTTGATTTATATATATATATATATATATATATATATATATATATATATATATATATATATGACATAACCCTACAATAAAGTCTTAGATACTGTATAAATCAGTTTTCTGTTTTTATATATCAATAATGAATTGGAAAACATATCTCTAGTAGAATATTAATGCAAAATCTTTTTCATGATTTTATACATGTATCTACAATTAAGTAGTCACATGCAGTATATGAATAGAATAAAGTAATTCAAAATTACCAAAATGCATTTCACACTACTCTATAATCAATGCTTTCTACCAACATTAATCCTGACAATATATGGAATGACTTCCAAAAATAAAAGTCTGTGAGTTTTGAAATATTTGAGTTATGGGTGTTGTCTTGAAGTATTCTGACAATACCCATGTCTTTTGTGGTCCACAAGACAAATTACATACTGAGTTCTCAAGGATGTGTAACTGTCCCTGAACCTAGTCACACTATCTGAGGTCTTCCTTTAGTTTGTAAAATTTTCTTCCATCCTGTATTTGGTTCTTTTTAATATATATAAAAAAAACTTCATATCAAATGCTTAATATAGGAATGATATAATGCAATCAATGGTTGACAAAATACTAAATGCACATATTAATACTGAAAACAAAGTGTTATGACAAACAATGAAAACTTAGGCAAAATATAGTCGTTGAATCTATGTCCTCTAAAATATCATATTTCTTGCACTGAAGGGACATTTGACCTCCAATATATCAGGGTTTACGGTCATGCTTTCAAGTATGTTGGTCAATTCTACAAGTTGGTGGTTGCAATCATGTGTGACGCCAAGGCCTATTAGTCCATGAGGACTAACTCCCAATATCACACGTTCAAACACCACAAAAACAAAACAATTTAGTTTACAAAAACATACATGTATATAAAGAGGTGCTTGTTCTCTCTCTGTAATTGTTTGTATAAGTAATGAAGCGAACTTCACTTTCCTATATTACTTCCAAAGACGCTTTCTAGTTTTATTATCCACTATCTCTCCATTGACTGAATTTATTTATCTTCTGATTTCATTATGACGATGTTGGATATATTCATGTTCCACCTTTCATTCCATTTATATAACATCGAACCACGTGTACGTACCAGTTTCTTTTATAAAAAAAAACAGCTCCAAAGGATCAGTATTTTGTTCTCGCAGTCGCTTCATCCCTGAAGTCCCATAATATAGCCTTCTTTGTTGACAGATTGTACATATAACGAAAGAGGCAGGAAATTAAATGATGGGGAGATCTGAAAAGCCACATCAGCAATGTCTTACATAAAATTACTTGCATATTTTCAAATTTTAACGGAACAGCTTGAAACAGGATGTATTACTTTGGCTTCTTATGGCAAAAAGTACTACACGACATTTGATGCTTTTAAACCGAAGATAATTTGTGTGGCAATGAAACTTCTATATTTTGAAAGATTATGATTATTATTCAATTCAATATTTTTTCTACATACAATTCTAAGATTTTAAATATCTACATAAGAGCAAAAATATACATTATAAATAAAATGTCGGTCGGAAAAAACAAAATAAAACCAAAAAGAACAGAAATCAGTTACCATCTATAAAAATTAAGACTTGAAAATATACCAAAGTTTATTCACTTTTAATATCATATTTACAATATAATATCAATACGTGAAATAATTCGGTATACCTAAAACTTACACTGGCCCTGCTGTTGTGATTATATAAAAAGATTTTTCAATCTTTATTTCCATGAAATATTTGAAAGGGGCACGACACAACTCAGAGAAGACTCAACACCAATATGACTATCATCACCTTGCTGTTCTAGAAGGTCAAAGTCACATAGATTATGGTATGAAATGAAACGTCTTGCAATTGGAACTCTATATACAACATATAAAAGTTCTAGCTTGAATGATTCAGAAGATATTGAATTTTCTGAAAGTGGGTTATACTCCAAGGCCAACGTAACAAAATCAAACACCGTTTAATCACTATATCTTGTCATAAAGCATACGAAAGCCTTTCTGAAATTGTTCGGGAGATATTCAGCAATTTTTTTTAAAAAGTAGGTCAAACCCAAACGTGACCCGACGGCAGGACGGACCCACAGACATCGCTGTACCATAATACGTACCGTCTACGTACCGTATCGTCTAAAGACGGGCGTATAAAAAACCTGTCCCCTGCCACTTTGGAGAAGGAGCAATCACTATGTTTACAGCTTAGGTTTCACGCGGCCATGCACGAGCGGGGCTTAACTTAGAACCTTCGGTCAAGAAGCGAACGCTCATTCACTAAGCTACCGCAACCGGTTGGCAACACCTTACCACCGGAGACCATGATCTGAACAAATTTGAATCCACTCTGTTAGGAAGCTTTCATGTAAATTTAAACTTGTCTGCCAGAGGGCTTCTTGAGAAGTGTTTTTTTTTTAAAGATTCTCTCTCTCTCTCTCTCTCTCTCTCTCTCTCTCTCTCTCTCTCTCTCTCTCTCTCTCTCTCTATATATATATATTCGTATTTAAACCTTTTATCCTCTATTGGGGCCAGGATTTAAACAAAGTTTAATCTACACTATATCAGGAATATTTCATGTAAATTTGATCTTTTATAGCCGAGTCGTTTTTGAGAAGAGGATTTTTCAATGACCCCACCATGTTTTGCATTTTCTTCATTATTTCAACTATGCAGGGATCTGGCCCTTCTTTTGAGCAAGCTTGAATCCCCGTCACCCAAGGATGCTTCGTGTAAGCTTGATTGAAATTGAACCAGTGGTGTTAGAGAAGAAGACGAAAATATGAAAAACTTACTGACAGACGGTCGCACAGAGGATAGACAAATTTAAAAGGTGATAAGAAAAGCTCACTTGATTATAATCATATTTGATTGAACTACTAATGTGTCCTAGGCAATTGTTATTATCAAGTATATTTTCAAACGTTTATTTTCCGAAAAAAAATAACATTAAATACTCTTTCAAAAATATCACCATTGACAACAGTGTTTTTTCTCTTTAAATTTAAGACTTCATGTTATTATAGTAGAACAATACGTCATCATAAAGCCAGAAGTTCCGTTTGAAATCTTAAATGATGCAAAATTAAATTCAACAAAGATTTACACGATGAAAATGATAGGAAATATCTGTTGTACATAATATGATGTAGATAATTTTTATATAAGTATATAGTTTCGCTGTTAAATTCAATACATGGACATTGCGCTGTATTTTCTATGTTTATCCATTAAATAGAGATAGAAAGAATAATCTTATAATATATCAATTAATTTAAAGCTAGGAAAAATTACTATTTCCAATTTAAACTTGATAAAGAAAGCAACTCAATTCAAATTGCCATTGAACCCAGGCATTAAAAATGCAAATATAGAGTAAGAAAATGTTTTATGTTAAGATTCCTTTCATTTCTAGCATTCATAGTCCCTGACTGGTGAAACCGAAGGGAACTTACACCTAGCTGAACCTGATGTAGTAAAATTCACATTGTTGATTATAATCATACAATCAGTTTGTCTGATTGGTGTCCATCAGTAAAGACGATTTTCCATTGCACTTTGAATAGATAATGTATATAACCAATGTAGCAACACTTGGTACCTAAACCCTGGGGTCATGATTGAACCCAGAAGTCATAAATTTCACACTGTTTGTAAAAGACTGAATGCTTATTATAGTAAATCAAGATTTCTAACATAATGCATTTACTATTATATATATATATATATATATATATATATATATATATATATATATATATATGAACAGCTTAGCACCATGGACCCTAAACCTGGCGTTTATGAATTTCACAGTTTTAGCAATGGGCTCCTTGCTTATTATAATCATATTTATACATGTACTTTGATTGCTTGATGTCAAGGAGTAAAACGATTTTTGAAGATTACATTATTTGCTTGTTTTGGCAACAGCCCTCAGGCACCTGGTAGACAGGATCAATGAAATTCACAAGTTTTCTTTTCTTTTACATAAAGACAGTTAAAATTGGTTCAGGCGTTCCAGAGGAGAAGCTGAAAATATTCAAATATTTATGACCGCCGCACGATGACAGACACATACAGATAGCAAAAGGCCACCTGAATAACCCAGGTGACATAAACAATGCAAAACGCGATACAATTAAAATTTCAAGACTTGGAATGGTCACGGAAATATGTTGAAACTTATCAAATTCTATTTTCTGTTATCTTTTATAATTATTTACAGTATCAGTAATCAGTATCTTCATTTCATTATGCATAAACTGTTGACTTGATTTACGCAGAATATTGTGCAAACTACTTGGCTTGGGACCGCTAGTAAACAGGTATTGTTATGCAATACTTACAGAATGATTGTTCTATAATACATATCATTTATATATCTAATTAAATCCTTTTTTCTATTTATGGGTTTTCGAAACAAAACATACTGACCAATATACATTTTCGGAAAGAAGAAAATTCCTTTGACATCATTTTGTGTATATGTAAGACAGAAAACACTAGTGTCTTTCCTGGTTGTACAAGCTGTGTATTTACAGTTCTCTCCATTCCTTACCTGGTTGTGCAAGATGTGTATTTACAGTCCCCTCCATTCCTAGATGTTCTACAAGCTTTGTATTTACAATCCCCTCCATTCCTAGATGAAAATAAAGTTTTTAACTACAAAAGGTTCACTTCTAAAATCATCTTATTCAGAAAGTATCCCATAAAAGGTAAATAAAATAACGTATAATGAAAATATATATTACATATGAATAGGATACACCATAGTTACATAATGATTCTGTTTCTTGTATTAATACCAATTATAAATGCCCACAACACAACGTGCCAACATGTATAACACACATTGGCCAACAGATTTTTCGAAATCCGATCCAAACCAAATACTGTCAAGAAATTTATCTTTTCATTGATTAATTTATAGAAATACACGTAAAATCTGTTTTGGTATAATGTTTTACATCTCATTCGAGAATTTTTCACTCATGTAGAAACGTTACCAGCTTCAACAGAGCCATAACTTTCACTTCTAATGCAGGGCGCTGAACAATCACTCACTACGCCAAGCATTTCATGTTTGATGCAACACCAGGATATCATATCACTCCACTAACCACTAGCTTACCGCTATCTATCCGCGAGTTAAGAGAACCCCACCCACATTAAATACGTTCAACAAATATAAATGATCTGATAGAAATGAGGAATCTAGAAAATCTAGTTTGTTATTCCTTATGCCTCAGTATGAAAATATGGCAGTAACTACTGTAAATGTTATTCTGAATAGCTTCAGTGTCCAACTATGGGGCATATCAAAAGCATTCACCACATGTGGTGCAGATATGATTTAATTTTCTTAACATCTGCTCAAACACTCCAATCTGGGTTACGTTCTATTTTATACGACTTATAATTAAAAAAAACCCAACAATTTTCTTTCTATATCAATTCCTGTAGAAGCAACAATTATTTTGATAGTGACATACATACCTTGTGTTGTTTATATACATCTTTTATCACTAACAGGAACAAGTGCATGTGGCAAATACAATTATGTTATAAACAAGAATCATGAATATTCTGATCCATTTAGCAAGTTTATGCAGTCCAGAATTTGCACATCATTTATATACTTCATTCTAAGCACTGCTTTATATTAGTACACATCAGAAAACAAGATTAATATCACATCTTCGACGAATATTACCAAATAAAGCTAATATACATTCTGTCAAAAGTAAGTATATTATACAATTAGTACAGCTTACTTGGTATCTGCTGCCTGGTGAGGAAAACTCCGACAAAGTATCGCTGACTTCGAGAAACTCGTTCAGTGAAAATGAAATTGTTCTTCACAAAGTCCGATTTCCACCAATACAATTTGCTCCTGAGTTTGGTTCATCTTCATTCAATTTTGTTATATAGCATTGACTATATTATGCACTTTTTTCTGAGATATACCATTTCAAACATATCTAATAGTCAGATTTAAGGTAGCTCATCACACTAAACTTTTATTTAGTGTCTCGTTAAAACATCTCTTATAAAGAATGATTTCACCATTGAAAAAGAGGTATAAATTCTCAAGTATTTTATATGATTTTATTGTGATTTATCCCGGAATGATAAAAGGCCCTTTGTTTACAAACAAGATACTCTAGAGTCTAAATTTCGCTGTGATTTGAAGTATAGTATGAATATTTAAGAAAACATGCTTATACGACTCAGATAGATGTTCAAATATTTTTAATCCAAAAAATATTTATGAAAATTGAAAACGTTATTTGCCAATACTTTTTTATATCTACAGATGAAATCTTCAAAAACACTTCAATTAGAAAAAGATATATAAGATAAATCTAATTGTTTGATGAATAGTATTTGCAATTACCAACAATATGATTATTTTAGTAATTTCTATCAATTTCGATCGGAATCGGTACTTTTTTCTCTAGTTTGAATATAGTGATTTTATCTAAAATTTTGTCATTTCATTTCAATTTCTATTTATAATATATTTCTTCGATATCTCTCTTTTCTAACTGGCATGTTTTTTAAAAAAAAATTATCGGTAGATTTAAAGATATTAACAAATAACGTTATCAATTTTCATAAATATTTTTTTCTAAAAATAGAATATTTATATTTGAATATTTTAGTCATGTTTTATTAGATATTCATATCATACACCAAATAACAGCGACATTTAGACTCTAGAATCTCTCATTTGCATTCAAAACACTCTTTTTATCATTTCAGAAAATCACCCAAAAAATATATATAAAATAATTGAGAGCTTGTATCACTCCTTCGATTGTGAAATCATACTTCTTAAGAGGTGTTTTAACGAGCCATTAAATAAAAAATTAGTGTAATGAGCAACCTTAAGAAAAGGAGGCGGACGTAAGACGAGAAATAGAGAATCACCCAGAACTAATATATAGATTTAATTTAATTTCAATTCACCTGGGTTTGCATTTTTAACGAGGAGAGGGGGTACATGCGTAGACGTTGAACCGCAAATGTTTAATTTTAAATGAAACATTGCTCTCTTCCGCTCCATTGAAACTGAAGCATTAATCAAACGTCGGATCGACAATTTATTCCATATACAGTGTACATGCAAATTCTGAATTCAAACAACAAAGTACATATACCACGCATTTCCAGTTCAAAATGAAGCTGTTAGTTTAAAATATACATATATCTGTTTCATAATACAGCTGGTATTATTTTCAATATGTTATACTTTGAGTAATTGAAGTTTTAGAAGATTTTCTCCAGCTATCAATACATTCTTTTTATGGTTGGTGTAACATATTTTTTTTGGTGGAATGTACAAAACCTGTATATGAATTCAGAAAACTGTATCCCATACCATTTATTAAAGATAAAGAACTTACTACTTTGATTTGAATGAAACGAAACCTTTTCCAGTCCAATGAGTGATGAAATGTGCTGAATGCTCCAACACATTTTACAGGTCTTTGGACGCTGTTGACAAGGTAGACCAACCCATCCGTTTTCACATTTAGAGCAACTAAAAGCATCATGGCATAACCTGCATCCTTCTTCACAGTCCTTATCACATTCAATACCGTATTTACTGTTGTTACAGCCATGTAGACAATTCCCAGTCATATCACACGTCTTGTTTATACAATCACCACTGCACGGAATGTTAAATGTTTTACCATAGCTAACATCTTTACTACACATCGTGCAATGTGTTTTAGATTCACAAGAGGAACATTTTTCTGGACACGTCACGCATCGCGATCCATGAAGAAACCATGAATCTGCACATTTATGACATACTGGATTATCACTGTCGATTAAGGAGCATTGTGCACAAATTGAGATAGCTGCAGAACATTCATGATGACACCGATCGCCAAACCAACCATCCTTACACCCTTGACTGCATGTTTGATTACTTAGACATGTAAAGTTTAAACAGTTCTGGCTATATTGACTTTCACAGTGACTACCATGTCTACCAGTAATACAACGTTCACACACCCCAGTGTCAATGTCACATGCTGCATTTAAATCGCAATATGGACTGCATTTCTTATCACATTGACTGCCAAAATATCCTACTGCACAAACATGACATTTACCCGATTTAATTTCACATGATCCATTTCCTCCACATGCAGCAGGGCACTTCTCAGCACATTGTAGGCCGAACCACCCATTTTCACATTGAACACATTCGTTATCATATAGCGTGCATTGCGTACAATGTTCTGGACAGTTTTCAAAGCATTGCCCCCTTTGTGTCCTGGTTTACACTGATAACAGGAACCGTCTCCAGAGCAGGTTTCTCCCATGCAATTTTCAGAACATGAAGTATTACAGAAATGACTGTAAAAACCTCTTGCGCATGTACCGCAGATACCTGTACATCTTACACATCCTTGTTCGCAGTTTCCAATACATATATATTCACATAAATCACCGTAATATCCATATTTGCAAAAAAAAAAAAATTTTCCTTCACTTTTTTGCATACCTTCCTATTACAATTAAATGGACATTTTTCAAAACAGTCTGATCCGAAGAAGCCTGGTTTGCACGTACAGTTTCCAGATACCTTGTCACAAGATTCTTGACAACCAAGTGAGCAGTTGTTCTCACACAGAGGTCCAAAATATCTGTGAGAAAATTGCCTCCACTTGCACCGCACGATTCAGAGCATGTCTGGTTGCAAAATGTACCGTAGCAACCCTTTTGACAAACACAATCCACTGCAGTAATACCACAGTCGATACCACAATCTGACACACATGCGTTGCTGCAATTTTCACCGAAAGTTCCTTTGTTGCAAAGAAAGGAAAATTAGAACTGAACATGACCGATACTATATATGCAGAGAAATCGATCTTTGTACAATCATGAGTGCGTTAGTACATAAATGACAATAAATCGTACAGAATGATATATCATTGCTGTCAATTGTAATGATAATTTGTCACATCAATATTTTGTACGAAACTAGTGTTTTGGAACTCAAATATGTGAAACGTATAAAACGAAGGCTTTTACTTGATTTTTGTGTCGGGATGTTCTATTTTTCGGTTTTCATTTTCAATGCAAAACCTTGGGACCATCAGACACATACCATCTGCAACAAATGGCAATATATACTGTAAAAGCATCTTTAAGGGTATAAGCTTAATCTTACGTATAAAGAAAACACCTCGTATATTTCATCCGAAGGTATCAGTCGTCTTTTGTTAATAAGACTTTCCTTATATACAGTGTACTTCATCAGTAAATTTGAAAGTATGTGATATGTTTGAAAATTATGTGACTAGAAGACAAACCTTTATTTTCTATTTCTATATCACATTAGAAAAAACTGAAACAGCAAGCGCAAACTGTATGTTTCTATATGACAATGATAGGGGAAAACAATTCTTATAGTCTCACCCCTTAATGATGTTTTCATTGCAGCACATTTATGTATTACAGTGTAACTTAAAAAGTAGACACATCAGAACTCTTCAAAGTACAGTGTATTAAGGTTCTTTAACCTCTGATAATCGGTTTCCAATGTCTTTGGGATCATGACCGACTTCTATTTCATCTGGTGTAGCTTTGCAAATTACAAATTTATGACCTGAACAAATATACATGTACTAGAGATTGATCAGTGTCTTGGCCAAATAACCGTGGTTCAGAGTAGTAATACACTGTCTAGTCATAAGGAATATTTGTCGGCTGACATCCCCTACAAGTATATTAAACGTCTGATTGATAGATTGAATAATGTTTAACGTCCCTCTCGAGAATATTTCACTGATATGGAGAAGTCACCACTGCCGGTGAAGGGCTGCACAATTTAGGCCTATGCTCGGCGCTTATGGCCATTGAGCAGGGAGGGATCTTTATCGTGTCACACTTGTTGTAACACGGGACATCGGTGTTTGCGGTTTTATAAAAAAGACCACCCCATTTAGTCGCCCCTTACCACAAGCAAGGGGGTACTGAGGATCTATTCTAACCCGGATCCTCACGGGATTAAACGTCTGAGGTATGACACGATGAGCAACACATGTCACGTGACATCCCCGATATTAAACGTCTAAGGTATGACACGATATGCAACATCTGTCGGGTAACACGATTCTCGGAATTGAAAGTGAAAATCACGGGTCGTCTGAATATTACCTTAAACAAATGTAAATTATCAAAAAAATTAAATTTTGAAAAAGTTAATAATGCCCAAACATTACAATAGACAACAACGATCAGAAACGACGAAGAATAAGTCACACTACTGAATCAGCATTTGACTGAGGAGAGCTAATAAAGAATTTAAAACTTACCAAAATATTGAATTTCAAATATTTTTAGACCTTTGTTCCTTGAAGAAACGATTTCAAGGTATTTCCCTGAAAGTGGCTTATAACAAGTTATTGACATAGTTTCTTCCCGATGTTGTCGCTTTGTTCCAACTTGTTGCATGTCACATCATTGGGAAAAACAGGCCCGGGATATACATCCACCCCTCTCGGAAAGATGGGCCTAGCATAGAATTTCCCCCTAGGAAGAATTAACCTGGGCCCAATTTCCCCCCTAGGAAAAACCGTTCCAGTATAAAATGTCCCCCTAAATGACAGTACGCTCCCCCCTTCTTACATTTTAGCTATGTATCCGTTTCCAGTTCTATTACTAGAATTCTCTTGCTTATCTTGACCCAGGAATTCTTCTTATTATTTCTTTAATTTTGAGCAGGGTCTTGTGTATCACAATCATCATCTTATGTTTTTTAAAGGAAATTATTCACATTGTGTAATAGTTTATCAAAATCCATTCAGACATCTCAAGTCTTTGCCGTTATTTACTAGTATATAACAGTTGAAATGGTGAAGCTGGGAAGAAGTTAATGGGTTTTTTAATTCAAAATTTCGAATTTAAATAAACGGGAAAATTAAATTACTTTCATTTATTCAGTGCATCTATTTTACTTTTTAGATATTTTAATTGTGTACCTTTTAGTTGACATTTTACGAAAACACCTAATGATATTAACCATCGTTAAAGTCTTTTTGAGAAGCATATTGTATTTACTATATGCAATTCAAAGTTTTCATCGTGTAAACCGAATTTCAACATCTCCAAAAGAAAAATTCGTTTATTTTATGAATATTGTCGAAGATCCCGGTCGATGAAATCCGGAAACAGGAGCGGGAAAATTCTATACCAGGGCGGTTTTTCCGCTCAGGGGGAAACTCTATACTGACTTGGTGCATAGGGGGGAATTATATGCTGGGACGCTTTTTGACCCTATGGGGAAAAATCTATCCTGGACCCGTTTTTCCGGGGGAGGTGGGGGGGTCTATGCGGGGAAAAAGTCTATACTACAACTCCGGTATAAAAAAGAGCACACATTTTGTAATAAATTATAGGCTGCTAATATAATACAATACTAAATATCCGTGTTTCGAGTTCCTCCGGAACACAGTGTTTATTCTGTGTTTAGTCACGCCGCTTCAAAAATGTTCCACAGGGTTACTTTCGGTTTATCGTTGTTTACCAACAGTCGACACTTCGTGTATTAGGCCTAGTAGGGTACAGCCTTAATTTTGTCGATCATCATGAAATTGAAATACGCATGTAATAGTTTGGGATGTATGCAGTACATATTTGTTGATGAGCGTTTGATAAGCTACTATTGATCTACGAAATACAACGAAAGACTTCGTCAAGAACAGAAGAAGACGATGTTGTCGTGTAACTAACACAAGGCCCAGCTGTCTAGTAACCGGAGGGGAAAGGAAAAGAACGTATTAGACTCAGTGAAACCTGTCAAACAGGTAAAATGTAAATTATGACGTCATTTTATATATGCTTAAACAAAACACAATGTGCACTGCTTCATAAAGCAGACATTAGGTCCAGTACAGTCTAGGGCCTATGTGAAATAGAATTTACGTTACCAAATCAGGGCCAAAATGGGCATAAACATGTAGGCCTAACATATATAATTATTGATATAAAACATAAATAATGACAATACACAGTGAAAAGTATTTAATATATTAGCTATAACATTATAGGTATTTGAAATAGCTTTATTATTTAAAGCTAGTTTAGTTTGAATTAGACTGGGTTTCTAAGTGCAATGGTATAGCCATATGTGGGTGAGGATAAAGTTATCTACTTGGGTATAGTCAATATGCAGTCTAATTTGAAAATAATTATTTATCAACTAATACTTGTGTCACAATTAAGTCTTTGGAGTTTGATTTCTAATGATATATTCATGTAATTGGAAGAATTTTTAGCATATATGACTATTGATTATTGTAGTCATTATATTGACTTTTCACAATCCAGTAGGTATTTGTGATTACTGCTCATATTTATATCACTGAACAAAATATATATCTGATCATGATTAAGGTAATATTATTCCTTTCAGCAACATCATTTCAATTATGTGCTCATACACTGGTCCAGCAAATCTCTAGTATAATTAGCTATGTATATAGGCTTAATCAAGCTATATAGCTTTTTAAAGCTTTTTGAAATAGCTATATAAAGCTAATTATATAGCTTGATATAACTATTTCAAATCTTCTATCAAATATATTTCTAAAGCAAAAGAATTTTATTTCTAAGTGAATATATTTCATCCTTGTACTCGAAACAACACACTGTAAACAATAAATGCTTATTAAACTATGTACCTTAGGAAGAATTTTGATTCAAAATTGTCAAATATTTAGGATTATTAAGTTGTTAAGCAACATTTAACCAATCTTCACCGTTGACTATGAGGATCAATAGACTGCTATATTGGCAATTAGATTCCACATTGTAAAGTCATCATATGCTTATCTAAGCTTGGACACACACAAGGTAGTGAACAGTTATCAATACAAAAGAAATTATCTTTTCATGCAAATTCTTAAAATGACATATGATCCATAACTAGAATAGTGTTGTGGTTAGTTCAAAGCACATGTATATTGTTATGTGCCATTGCACTTAGAAATTTAATCGAAACTAGCTTAATGAAGCTATTTGAAATAGCTTTATAAAACTATATAGCTAAATATAGAGATTGTGCTGGGCCTGATAGATATAGCAATACAGAGGAAATCCATCATATACATCAAAAGTTTGAAAAAGGTGAATTGACTTTAATATTTATGAACTAAATTGCAACTAGAAAAAAAAAGAAATTAGGAAGAACCTTTTGTGTTCGTTTAACACATATTGGGTAGATTTTGAAGTTGTTTAACTAGGTTTATACATGATACATGTTAAGTGCTCAAATGATTCTTGTGATGAAATATGCATATTTTTAGATTGATGTCAGAACTCTGAATGCAAGCACGCTCCCATATGACTACAATGTATAAGGGAAATTAGATATATGTACAATAAATATGGTAAGCTTTATTGATAAAAGTCATGAAAACTCATACATTCACAGTTTTAATATGAATTTATTCATATATTTCTAGATAAGTTAAAAAAAACCAAACATGTATGTGCAGTGAACAGTATTTTTAACAAATACATAAATTATGATTTCTGCTTTTTAAAATTTATTTTTAATACATCCTTCCTTCTCAATTTGACAAAAATCTATTATCAATATTGTGACATCCCTCCTCTTTTTCAGGTATATGGGAACTGGGTAATTTTCTTTGCCTTTCACTTGAGGTCTTCAGTTTCATCATTAATCATGTGAATGTCTGTATGCCAAACTCTCATGATGTCATGCCATTACTGGACATTCCTTAACACTGGTTTATTTCAACCACACTACCTGTAACATTGCCAAAATATTAGACTGAAAATTTTCCCATACACAAGATTTGAAGCAGCAAAAGAAAAGAATTAGATATGTATAACACACAAAAAAGAAGAAATTAATTCTCACCTGGCTGAAATTAACTTTTTACTCCTTTTTAGCTCCCTTTCATTGCATACCAGCCAATAACTAGCAGTCATGATATGCAGATCAGTCAATGTTATCAACCTGTGTATATATATATGTTGAATAAAATATGAATGAAAATTGTTGTTCTTTGTTATTCTTTTTTTAAATATATACTCAATAGCATATTTCCTTACACAGTACTGAATCAAAGGGGCAGGAGAGC
Organism: Ostrea edulis; assembly: GCF_947568905.1. NCBI lineage: Eukaryota > Metazoa > Mollusca > Bivalvia > Ostreida > Ostreidae > Ostrea > Ostrea edulis. The sequence continues at coordinate 24,844,006 of NC_079167.1, read as the reverse complement.
AAATGCATAATATATCACCTGGGTCATCTTCAGCTGGTTCCATTCTTGTATACAAGTGGTTTGAGTGGAAATGTACATTTCTGATGTTCATGCAAAGTACCTTGATTGCACAGGCAATATGCATCACTTGTGTTCGAATTTACTATTAAAGAGTAATCTTTAATAGTAAATTCGAACACAAGCGATGCAATTGCCTGTACTTGATTGGTATTAAAAGTTGGAGCAAAGATAAATAAAAGTTCTTTGATATAATTAAAAATTTTACAGTGAATGAACCATCGGTATGGAGCTTGGATAAATGATTATGCAAATTCTAGTATAGATCCGTTGGGATAGATTATCTGGTGTTCTCGTATTTTATTTATAAATTGGCAGATATTATATACCCCCCCCCCCTTCTCACTCCCTTGTGAAATTGCCTCCTAATTTTTATGAGCCTGAACCATGAGTTCATAATTGAAATTCTCTAATATATGATGCTTTATCGTCTATTTAATGTCGGATGAACACCGTTGTAAAATACATTCACTGCTCAGATGTGGATGAGGGTACAGGTATACCTAATTCTTAAGATTGACAAGATGTTGCACAGTCAATATCATATGTTTAAGAGTCAGTACAAACCTCTTGGTTTTCCTAAAAGTTGATATAAGCAAACTGGCTAGAACAATGTTGTTTCTTTGTTGATTCAGCTTTCACGGAATGTAATAATCGCACTGAATTTCGGCTCCTCGTGGTTTTCTACACAAATGATGCCATCCTTTCCTCTGCGTGAACGCTTTTCCCGGGTTTGGGAAATGGTAAACTTTGACATCTTCCCAAGTAAATATATATCCCTTGCTATCCTTTATCTGATTTGCGACAGTTTGTGCCGCAAAATCTATATTTTGTCAAAGACAAATTTTGTTACCAGTGTAAAAAAAATTAACCGGCGTGGCTAAATACGAAAATTCCCGGGTGTTCCGGAGGAACTCGAAACATGGCTAGTGCATATATATACAGTTTGACGTCATATGTACATGCAATATATATATACACGTTTTAACATATATGCATATGAACTGTTAGTATTTAGTTTATGATCACTATACATATATCATATTGTGTAACATGATTGTATGCCAACATGCTTAGTGAATCGATAAATAAATTAAATCATACCGGTAGAAGCTTACAACAAGCGTGAAACGATTGCATAAATTGAAAGAAGGATGAGATAGACAGGAAATCTACTTATTTCAGAGAAATTATCGCCAAAAAAAATCAAAAGAAAGAGGGGAGGGGGGTAAGTAGTGTCCATTCTTCAGGTGCCTGTGGAATTTACTGCCTAGATACCCGCCTGTAAATCATGTTTATATGAATAAAAAACACTTGTACCATTTGAGCATCAGTTCTCTAGCATATATCTTGCATGTGTGCACTTAATGCTACGTGTGACGTGTGCAGTATGTAAACAAAGAACATCAAACTATGTATATACTACCTCTAAAGTATTGAGTCAATGTATAAAACACAGTAAATGTTGTCTACTTTCATTGTTGACAACTTTGGTTTCAGGTATTCATACATCAGTATTTCAATTACAAGAACTGACCTTGATTTTTCCGATTTCAAAGTTGTAGAGCTGACATCTTCACGTCGTCTTTGCCATGTGCGTAGTAAGCGCTTTCTAGACGCTGATTCCAACCATACGACAAACTTCACCGGGGTATTTCTCATCATAATGCCTTGTCATGTGTTGTCAAATCAGGGAAATTTAACTTATTTCAAGCGTAGAATAAAGACAATATAAACCCTTTCACGATCATTAGTCTTAAACTTAAGTGAGTATGCTGTTTTGCATTTTCAAAATATATAAAGTGATTGCAAATATGGTATACCTGTGCACTGGACACTTCTCTCACATCACCAGCATCGTAGTGTTTTACAGCTCTGCCCATCTCTTTAAAATTGTTTATATTGTTGCCGGATTCTGTTCTCCTTGAAATCATGAACTCGTAAATAGTAAAAAACGATATTTTGAGACCCTTGGGTAGTGATTTTTGGTAAGCGACCGAATTAAAAGGAGGAATATTTTCCTTTGCTTCAGGAAATATAGTTTCGTTTTGTGAACGAAAAACGACTGGAATGAGGGCAGAGACAGGCACTAGTGCATTGAGAATTTCACGTACAAGTTCCATCTTTTTCTTTCTTCTCTGTATTTATTGATAAATCTTTTGCCAACTCTTTGAGTGCTCCAACTCTTAACTTCTTCAAATTTCCGCGCGTCGCCATCTTAATGTAACTAACGTAAATGTAAACAGATGCCGTTGCCACTCGACGTGTCGAGTGCGCATATGCGGAAATTATCGGTAAAGGGCTTATATTTTTATATGATCCTAAAAATAGAGTTTGTGTATGTGTATCCAAACATATATTAAGTAATTACAGAAGAACACATTTTCGTACAAAAGGTCTCCTGTGACCTTTAAAGGGAAAGGCAACCCTAAACACATTGTTGCTTTTATGAATAAAGAATTACTTACTGATATTGTAAATGACATTCTTTAGCAACAAAAATCCTTGCTTTGAAAATAACGATTAAAACAATATTAATTTATGATATAATTTAAATTACCCGCCGATAAGAAAGCGGCCATTGAAGTTGAATTCATGATGTCACACCGTCGTTTTATTTTATCAGCAGCACTGTAAACATGAGAAGTCACGAACAGTTAAGTTTGGAGCCGTATAGATTTGAGTCCCTTCTTTAATTTCCAAGATCAAATTGTGAAAAGAGGGCGTTCAATCGAGTCGCAGACCAGGCAGCGGTACACGTTTCTTTATACAAATGTCTTGAACCTCAACTTGTCATTAAGGAAAAAATGGATCCACCGTTTACATACTCTTTTCTTTTCAGATGACTTGGTTGGGTCAGAAATGTCGAAAAAAAGAGTTTACATCTCCTTCGCATTAGTACAATTAACAGCTTGACAGGAAGGCATCAACCTATTTCTTCATAAAATGTACCACGTGCACATCTTTGATGATATTAGAATGTCATCAAAACCGGAACAGGCAGTGTGACGTCAGAATTATTGATATTTGTGGTATTGAATAAAAAAGAGTTTCATATCATGGCAGCCTCTATAGATGGCGGGAAGTTCATTTTTTAACGTTTTCAAATTAGTGCTGAAGCTTATCTCGGCCGTATATCAACAGAATTGTATGACAAATTTTTATCATATAATTTATCCTATCATTTATGAAATAATTTTTTTTTCGGTTGCCTTCCCCATGAAAATGACAGCGGAAAGAAAAATAACCAAATAATTATATCTATAATTATAGTATATATTATATTATATTATATTATATATATATATATATATATATATATATATATATATATATATATATATATTATATAGTTTATAACTATAATTATATCTATTTGGATACGAAATGTTATAGGTTCAACTGCAGAAAATCCCAAAAAGGAAGATGTTTAATGCGCAATATCAAATGTTAATTTACGCATGCAAGACTACGACATCTGCTGAAAACCTGTTATACTGACAGGTGTAAGTACTTTTTTCTGGCCTTGTTTCATATTTCACTTATGCCAATTTGACCGATTGATTGTATGTTGTTTAACGTTCCACTCGAGAACATTTTATTTCTATGGAGACGTCACCATTGCCAGTGAAGGGCTGCAAAATTTAGGCTCATGTTCGGCGTTTATTGTCATTGAGGAGGGAGGGATCTTGATCGTGTCACACCTGCTGTGACACGTGACCTCGGTTTTTAGCGGTCTCATCCGAAGGACCGCCCCATTTAGTCGCCTTTTACGACAAGCAATGGGTATCGAAGACCTATTCTAACCTGGATCCCCACGGGATTGTCGATTCGATACATAACAGTGAACTCGAAATAAGACATCAGAGTCTTCCATTTTAGATATTTTATAGAACACAACCGTTACTGACAAAGTAAGAACTCAACTTTATCGCAAACAGGATGAATTAAGCTTCTCAACTAGTCACTTTGCATACCCATTTACCACCTTCGGATAGGGTTTATGTTTATCAATTGATTTGTTACGTGAAAGCATGTTCTGTGCATGATCAATGTTTAAACCTAGGTCGACAATTGAAAATTTGATCATTATCATAACCCCAACAAAGAATACAAAAATAAGAGTAAGGGAAATAAAAATAAGATCGGGTGCCTAGAAGTAAACATCCCTTGTCGAGTGGTCACACCACCTGTAGGTCCTATATTTTGATCAGGTAAACGGAATAACATGTAATCAAATTCATTGTACGAAGAACATTATACAAAGAACGGTCTCAATCGGTATTAAAGATGCCCAACAACATTCTACCAAATGACAGGTTGTGTTGGTAAATTAGATCGTTATAACGACCATAAGATATGTAAAATGCTGACTTTAAACGAGATTGTGATACCCCTGTAACATGAATTTATTTGTCAGTACTAGTAAACATGAATCCCACAAACCTATACACAATTCTCTAAGGATATTCAGCACACATATTTAATGGGATATGTAGCTCATCACTGGGATTATTAATCGAGGATTTTCTGATGTCGCATTACTAATAGGATATAAATTTGATACTAACTCTTTTTCTTTTCCATCTAATTTATCTAAAGAAGTGATAAAACAGCTCCATGAGGAATTGAGAAAGTGATGCGAATTCCGGTTAAAGTAATGATTAATTGTTTTGCTCTTTTCTACCACACTCCACAATTTTTCGGTTATCTGGTGGCGTCCAGGTTTTATTGGTGGAAGAGAACCCAGATACAATGTACCTGGGAAGAGACCACCCACCTTCCGAAAGCAAACTGGGAAACTTTCTTACTTACTGGGCAAGCGGAAATCGAACCCGCGCCAACCAGAGGTGAGAGGCCGTGTGATTTTTGAGCGCGGTGCTCTAACCACTCGGCCACGGAGGCCTCGAATAAAGTGATGAGATAAATTTGCAAGAAAATTTCAAGAACTTCGCGAAATGCTGATATATGTACATACATATCTATTTAAATTCACACACATGTGAAATTATCTTGCAAAATGTTTTGAAAACTCCTCTAAATGAGTGCATTGCCTTTACAACAAGCATTATCATTTCTGAGAGTACAGCATAAACAATACATGTCTCCTACCGATGTCGCTATTAATTGACAGATGTAACTAATGTTTTGCTAATATTCGAGGGAATGTACATTTTTAAAATGATGTTTAACCTGTGATCTCAAAGATTGGTACCAATTAACCATCTATTTACCAATATTGATTTGCTTTTTCGTTGATCATACCGCTGACACTCTGCTATCCGTTTTCCATCTTCAGAACTGGTCGAAGATATCGCTAGTACATGTATGTCTCCAGTCTCTACTTACTATTTGAGAGGTAGACGATAGAGATCTATTGAAGATATCCCAACTGCAAACGAGCAAACTACATATAGGATCAATATTGTAGCTCTCTGTCCAGCCAAACGAATACTGTAACAGTCCATGGCTGTAGTTTTTATCAGGGGTAAAATAATTTTATTCAAAAGTATATGATTATTAAATTCAATTCATAAACATCTACCGTGTGCTTAGTTTCGATGCAGTTCAAAACGCATTAAATTTGGGTCATGAAACAAAATTATGTGGGAGAAATAATCATGCAAATGGAACACAAAACAACATACCGATATAATATTCATGCATGTAAATCATCAGTATTTAAAACGAACATTGATGGATATATAATATAGAAATTAATTTCGTCCACACCTGTCCATCAGAAGTTACGAAATTTGAAATTGGTCTGTAGTTGACCATTTTGAAACTGCACTGCAAGTTTCAAATGAATATGAGGAAATATAACGAAAAATTCGTCTAAAGAAGCAATGGAACAGACTGACAGACAGACGGACCGATGGACGGACAAATGGAGAAGAAAGCTATCGTCTCCTTCAGTTTACAAACTGGCTGATACAACTACACAGAAAATGTATTAAAGTGTAAAGTGATCAAGGTTCCTTCTTTCCTCTTCGCTAAAACTATAAAGGTTTTTTTTTTTTTTTTTTTTTTTTAAATTTTAGATACATTGAGATGGTTCTGAGAGTTGCTATAGTAAAACATTAATTTCAAATTCTCTTGTGAGTTATTGGTATAGGGGGTTGAAACTATGATGTTGCGCGTCAATTGCTGCCTTAAAACGTTTTCCCCAGCTGCATACAGAATGAATGAATCAAATAACCTTTAGAACTACTATACAAATTATCATGTTTTCATGTTCGACAAAATAGAAAAGGGGGATATGATATGCATAATTTTCCCTCATAATTAATCCTTACGATGTTTACTCTTCCTAGGCACATAATCCCACCTCTCGTATATCCAGGGGTCCGTGTTTGCCCAACTCTATTTTGTATTGCTTATAGGAGTTATGAAATTGATCACTGTTCGTTATCTTCAGCTTTCATGTAACACATGTACCCCAATGCTTGACTATATATATACATGTACACCTCCTTCAAGGCCGACAATCTTCATTGATTCTATCAATCAGAAGGTTCCCCCATGCTAGAACAGACCAGTTATTCATGGTTCTAATGAAACTCAATTGTCCTCGTTATGATTTGGTAAAGAGCGTCAACACGAATAAGACAACATTTAAACAATAAAATGCTTTGATTCCTACAAGCCTGATGTCCAGATTAAAAGTCGCAGTAGCCTTGATAAAAGTTTTGATGATAGAGGAAAAGAACTTGTTGATTTATGTATAAGTAATCAAATGCGAATTGTAAATGGTAGAACAATGGGTGACTTATTTGGCCAGTTTACATGTTATAATGTTCATGGTCAAAGTACTGTAGATTATTTGATTGCAAGTGAAGATATATTAGATCAGATATTATATTTCAAAGTATCTGATTTTTTAGCCACTTTTTCTGACTGCCATTGCAAAATATCATTTGAAATTTTAGCTAGATTCCAAGAAAACTTTTCAACAAGTGAAAAATTGCATAAAGCTCCATTTAAATACAAATGGACAGAAAACTCTGCTGTTAAATTCCAACAGGCACTTGATTCACCAGCTATCCAAAAACAAATTAATGACTTTTTGAAAATAAGTTTTTGTTCAGAGGTAAAAGATATAAATACCAAAGCTCAGGATCTAACCAATATTTTTGTCAATGTGGCAAATATGTCATTGTATAAACCTAATCGATGCAACAAAAAGAAATCTTGCAAAAAAAGAAATAAGTGGTTTGATAAAGATTTACACAGAATGAGAACAAACTTAATCTCACTTGGAAAACTATATGCTAAATTCCCTAGAGATCCATTCATAAAAGGCAGATACTATAGAAATTACAGATTGTATAACAAATCCAGGAAAACTAAATATAAACTATTTATGAACTCGATGCTATATAAACTTGATATGATGAAATCTAACAACCCTAAACATTACTGGAAACTGGTAAATGATATCAAGGGATCAACAAAAACTGGGAACTCTTCATGCTCACAAATTGATTCTGAGACTTGGGTCAACCATTTTAGAAATTTGCACTCTAATACTGATAACACATTTCAGAATAGACTTAATGAGCTAGAACATATTCTACAAGGAAAAGAAAAGAAAGCCATATTTAATGAACTTGATTTTGAAATTAAAGATAAAGAAATAATAAATGCACTTGCAAAGCTCAAGTTAGGTAAAGTAGTTGGGCTTGATCTAATTTCAAATGAAATGCTAAAATGTAGTCAAAATTACTATTCAATACCTGTTTTAAAAATGGGGTTTACCCAAAGATATGGGCCGATGGCTATATCTCTCCAATTTATAAATCCGAGGACCCCAACGACCTAGCAAACTACAGAGGCATAACTATAACAAGCTGCATTGGTAAATTATTTAACTCTATACTTAATAACAGATTAGATTTGTACTTGTGGAAGAATAATCTAATTCATAATTCCCAAATAGGATTTACAAAACATGCACAAACTGCCGATCATGTCTTTATCTTAAAAACCTTGATAGATAAATATTGCAATACCAAAGAAGGTAGGCTTTATACATGTTTCATTGACTTTCGTAAGGCTTTTGATTGTGTAATACACACTGGTTTGAAACTAAAACTGCTGAATATGAATATTGGCAGTTATTTTTACAACATTATCAAAGATATGTACAGGAATTCTAAAGCATGTGTTAGAATCGGAGATAGTCTTACTGATCCATTCTTGATTAACCTTGGTGTAAGACAGGGGGACAATTTAAGTCCCTCTCTGTTCAAAATCTTCATTAATGACTTTCCATTATATCTCGAAAAATGTATAGATACTGTATCACTTCAAAAAGAAAATTTAAATTGTTTAATGTATGCAGACGATATAGTAATAATGTCAAAATCAGCAGAGGGTTTACAACAGAGAATAGATATTTTAGAAACATACTGTAATGATTGGTGTTTGAATGTCAATGTTAAGAAAACAAAAGTTATTGTCTTTAACAAGGCTGGGAGAATACTGCAGTGTAAATTTAAATTTCAGAACAAACATATTGAATGTACACCTTATTATAAATACTTGGGTACCTTTTTTTCTGCATCTGGCAGTTTTAGTACCGCTCAATCTGAGCTATATAACACAGCCCTCAAAGGATTTTATAAATTGCAAAAAGACTTTTTATGTTTAGCACCAGGAATTAAAACAAGTACTCATCTCTTTGACCACACATTAAAACCAATTTTATTATATAATTCTGAAATATGGGGTGGATACATAGGTTCATGGAATAAATTAAAATCATCACCATTTGATCCAGACAAACTTTTTAAATCACTTCACTGTGAGAAGCTTCATCATAAATATTCTAAATGTATTCTGGGTGTACATAAGAAAAGTACAAATTTTGCTGTACTATCAGAATTGGGGATATTTCCTCTACATCATGATATTTTGAAATCAATCATTTGTTATTGGTACAGGCTTGAAAACCAAAATGAATTTAAACTACTTAAGGATGCTTATCTATGTAGTAAATCTTTACATTTAAACAGCAAACTGTCATGGTACTCACTAGTAGAAAAAGCTTTAGAATATATTAAAATTGGATATCCGTTAAGAGATTTTAGTCAGTATAGATTTAAGAAAATTGTAAAGAAATTACTCTGTGATAAATACACTGAAACCTGGTACAATAATCGAAATAAATTAATTGATGGGAAACTGTGCACTTATTTTAAGCTTAAGGAGCACTTTGGTTTTGAGAACTATCTTAATAAAATAAAAAATTTTGATATTAGACGATCTATTTGTAAGTTACGGATATCAGCTCATAAATTAATGATTGAAGTTGGTAGATATTCTGGTATTACTAGGAATGAACGAATATGTAACAAATGCAACTCCGGTTTATTAGGTGATGAGATCCATTTTTTGATTAAATGTGAAAAGTTTGCTGATGAAAGAAAATCTTTTTGTGGTGATATAGAAAAAGCAGTTAAAATTTATACCAAACTCAATGATGAACAAAAATTCATTTACATACTATGCTCTGAAGAGCCATCCATTCTAAATATAACTGGAAAATTTATTTTGAACAATATATGACACTGTATTTGTATATAACTATGTATTATGTAATCACTTCTTTCTTTACTTGTATATGTACATTATTTGTATGTATTTTCATGCTGCCCCTTAAGGGCCCTTGATTGGAAAAATAAAATATTCTATTCTGCGTAAGCGGGTTATACAATTTTTCTGCAATGATTGATACCTTCATCACCCGATAAAACAACAAAAGAAGACTTTTTATTGTTTATATTTATATTTTTATGTATTAAGAATTAAGATCAATGATATCATCTGGTTGACCCATTTGATACATTAAATGGAATAGCGTTCGCCCTGCATGCGGAAGGTCGGCGTTCGAATCTCGGCCACGACAAACCTAACGCGTTAAAATAGGTAGTAATAGTTCCATCGCCTAACGCTCGGCATCAAACCTGCATGAATGTCACGAGTCCTCGGAGATGACCTTAAAAACGGATGTCACAGTGATTGTGGCACGTTAAAGAAAACCCTCACTGCTCACTGGCCGTAAGCGCCGAGAAAAGGCCTAAATTTGAAGCCCTTCACCGGTCTTCGTGACGTCTCCATATGAGTGAAACTCTCTCTCTCTCTCTCTCTCTCTCTCTCTCTCTCTCTCTCTCTCTCTCTCTCTCTCTCTCTCTCGATCGAGAGAGACCTTAAACAAGATACATGTACAATCAATCAATCTTGTAAATACTGACACACTGTGAAATCAATTACAGGTTATGTAATGTTTGCATTTACTTGTATACTGTTTCACTCCCCTCTCGAGAAGTTTCACACGTATGGAGATGTGAGCATTGCGGGGAGTTGTAACTACGCATATACTGTTTAGAAATAAAGATATTGTTTATTTGACAACATGTGATGCAAGAGTGTGCAAGTGGTCATATTTGTCCAAGTAGAGGTTTTTTTTCTTATTCTTAATATCATCAAAATGTTATTCTTTCTATAACTTGACGTTGTTGGAATTGAATCTACGGATACCTAATAATAAAAATAAAAACTTTACATCAATTCCTTTTCAACATTCAAGAGAAAAATTAAAAATATCAAAATGTATGCAATAATTACATTTATCCCATACGTGTGGTGTATATTGCAAGTGAGATAAAGCATTAGCTTTATCACACGCCCGTTTGATAAAACACTTCCGGTCTGAACTACTTTTGACACTGTCCCCGCTTGGATGACCTACTTCCTGTGTTGATACATATCGTTGCATGAAATAAAACATGTAAATTGTTATCCTGTATTTATTTAGTATTTCTTTTAAAGCAAAAATCAAAATACTCATAAAAAATCAATGAATTGTTTATTTTCATAAATTATGTGCGTATCTATTTTGATGTCATCTGCATATCGCTGGAAAATCATGGAGTCTGGTGATAGAAGAATTTTTTGTAAATTTTCAAGAAATAGAAGAGGCTAATATTATTCATGTAGAAAAACCTGGTGAAAAGGCAAGTGATCAATTGGAAGAAATAATTGCAGAACCAATCAATTCAAGATCTGTATGTTATGAAAATTACGAAGTTGAAAAATTCATCCAGGACAAAGAAAGCAAATCAATATTATGGAACATAATAGCATTTATGTTTAAAGCGTATATATGTGTCATTTGTCCTATTGGGGACCTCGTATAACTTTACCCCGTTGGGGGCCTCAAGTTTGTTAGCCAATCAATGGCTTGGATAGGCACGCGATAGCTTGTGTTTTGCACACGTTAGCCTTTTCATATACATGGGATTCAGTGAATACAAATTGTAAAGCGGATCAAAGTTTTTTCATTTTGTTCAAATCGAAGGATCCAAATTTAATTTCTATAACAACAAGTAAGTTGAATGACTGTGCGGATTCGTTAACTTCAGTTACGTATCTATTCGCTCGGTTTGAGCTGGTATTTTCGGTGAACTTTCCTACAGTGTTGGCGTTGGAGTGGCGTGCGTTTTTGTAAACAATGGCTAATGGTCACATCATGGATGTTGTGATTTTGGGACATTCCTTCATCAGGCGATTGGATGAATTCACAATCAGAAATAACATTTCTAATCTGAATTTGGATGCGGGTGCATATTCCGTAACAATGAGGGGTAAAGGAGGTCTACGTTTATCACATCTATCCCAGGATGCTACAATACTTAGTTTCCCCTCCGCCATCCCAGATATTTGCTTTATTCAAATCGGGGGAAATGACATTAAAGTGAATTCAAACCCTCTTAAGATTGCCACGGACATTGTCGCTGTTGCAAAATTTTTACACGAAGGAGTTGGGGTTAAACATGTGTTAATTGGTCAACTGCTGCGTCGTTTACCATACGTTGCGGGTCAGCGTTTCAATTCCCAAGTCATCGGCATTAATAACCATCTACGTGTAATGACAGATAATTTACAGGGGTTGATATTTTGGCCCCATCGAGGATTTTGGCAGGATCTGTCTTTCCTCGGACCTGACGGAGTTCACTTATTATCAACGCCCTCCAATTGCCAACCTATGAGGAAGTTCTTGAGAAGCATCTGGAATGCTGTTATAATAACAGCTAAAAAAACTAAGGCCAGTATCATCATATTAAAATTTGCAGCATTAACTCAAATTTCAATAGGTCAGAGTCGGCAGCAATTGTTGACATTACTTCTAAGGACCTATTTAAATATATCAGCTGATGATATATATCTGATACATTCATGTAATGTTTGACTTAAATCTCATACTTAACCATTCAGTATAATGTTCACTGGAATCTCATAGAGTATTGAAACATTCAGTATAATGTTCACTTAAATCTCATAGAGTATTGAAACATTCAGTATAATGTTCACTTAAATCTCATAGAGTATTGAAACATTCAGTATAATGTTCACTTAAATCTCATGGTGAAGCATTCAGTATAATGTTCACTTGAATCTCAGAATTTTATATTATTGAAACATTCAGTATAATGTTCATCGGGATCTCACTTTGAAGCATTCAGTATAATGCTCACTTAAATCCTATATTGAAGTATTCAGTATAATGTTCACTTGAATCTCATAGATTATTGAAACATTCAGTATAATGTTCATCGGGATCTCATTTTGAAGCATTCAGTATAAATGCTCACTTAAATCATATATTGAGGTATTCAGTATAATGTTCACTTGAATCTCATAGATTATTGAAACATTCAGTATAATGTTCAGGGGAATCTAATTTGAAGCATTCAGTATAATGCTCACTTAAATCCTATATTGAAGTATTCAGTATAATGTTCACTTGAATCTCATACATTATTGAAACATTCAGTATATGTTCAGTTTGTTCACCTAAATCTCACTGGAGGCATTCGGTATAATGCTGTCTTAAAACTCACATTGAAGGATTCATATATGATTATGAGTCTATCGTCTGATGCTGCATTACCCCTGGCAATCATACTAAGTTTGTAAACATTCAGTGTCATGTTTACTAGTAAATGCATTATACTGTTGATATATGTTACCCTGGTGCTATCCTCAACCGAGCAGTGCATTTAAGTGTTAGACATTTAGTATGTGTACTTACATCACCTATTAAACATTAAGTATGTTTACATGTCATGTGTATCACTGAGGTATACTGCTTTGTGAATAGTCAGTACATGTGTACTTGAAGGTCATTTGAAACTTCGAGTATAATGTATACATCTATAATTATTCTCATCTCCCTTGCTCTGTTGCTATCCTTCTACTAGCATTGCATTTTAGCTGGTAAACATTCAATATAATGTTTCCCTAAATATATACTGCATGCTTGCCTTAAAATCCTGTACAAATTCTGTAGCAGACAGCTAACATACAAAGTGTGCATTAATGCTGGTGAATACATTACATGATGGATATTTCGTAGTGTTTAGAAACATTAAGGCTTTAATGTTCTAGGATACCAGACTACTTGTCATGAACTATTACACATTTAAGAGGCAGGTCAATGGTTAAGGATATTATTCCCTCTGTGGTAATTTTCAGTATAATTTTGCTGAAACTTGACACATTACATATGGGTAAAACATTTGAGTTCCTTTGGGTAGCACGACCTGGTTTTTCATATAGGTATGATATATGTTTTACATATAACATAACCTGCAAATTTAAGACATGCTAAAGGAACATTTTATACATTGTTCTATTGTCCAGTAAGATATTTTTATCACTAGAAGTGAATTCATGCTGTGTGTGCATTGGTGAGGATATATATAATATAGCTAATAAGTGGCATATTCAGCTTATTCTTAATGAACTCGCTTTAATGCAACATTTGTGTGATACTGCTGTTTACTTATGTCCCTTCATTTTCTACCTTGGACGCAAGTCTCGGTGTTCATTGCTGATGAGGCTAGTGCATATGTCTAAAAAGGTGTACATATTTGTAAGCACAGCAGCTGATTCTCATCTATGGATGATGTTAGTTCCGTTTTACATTATATAATACTACAAACTGTATGATGGGTGATAACACCTATTCCTCTTCTACAGCACATCTAATTATATTCGGTGCAGCTTACAATTTTGCTAAGATCAATCATCTCATTCTGATATTTATTGAAATAGTATTTTCAACATCAGTTGATGATAATGCTAATATGGATGTCATAATTTGAATATGTTGAGAGCAAATACTTCATGCATATGTATTGTAGGGAAAATGTCAAAGACCCCTGCAAAACGTAAACGTCTTAGAGCAAGGGAAAACAATGATGTTCCTGGACCTTCTACAGAACCAGACCATCATCCGCTGTCCAGTGTGGTGCCAATGATTGACTATGCGGAGCTGGCAAGACACATTGTGTAACAACAAGCAATCCAAGGACAGGCGGAACAACAGTTGGTTACCGAAAACAATGTACAGGGGAGCCAGCCAGAAGCTGCAACACCCACAATGACCTCAGCAACAGTGTCAGGTGGAACCCATAGTGTGGGGGCTACCAATGTCCTACCTGGACCACAGTCTGTCTCCCCCATGGACACCCCCAACATTTCTAATGTGGGTTCGATTTTAGATGTAGTTTTCTCAGGTGAGTCAGTAAGGTCTCCACCAATCAAGATGTTAGATGCGGTACCTTTAGGTGCTACGATTTCGGTTAAATTGAAAAATAAGATTTGGGCAAATGAGTTTGTTGATTTGCGCTCACTTCTTCCTGATCAATCTGAAGAACCACTCTCTATCACCATCAAAGCTGGTAAAATTGATGTGGAGCACACATCTAAAAACAAATCACCCCTCAGCATTAATCAGTGGACTGATGCATTTTTGATTTTTTCCACTATTTACATACAGAAAAATCCCCAGGAGGCTGGGAATCTGCTCAAGTACTGTTTTTCAGTGAGGGAGATGAGCCACATATACATTGATTCAGCCTGGAGGGGCTATGATGAGAGTTTTAGGCGGCTCAGAGAATCTCACACACTGCCTTGGGAAAATTCTGTCCCAGAATTAAGACTCAAGGTAGCCTCTATGGGGTTTAAGGTTTCTGGAAAACCAGCAAACCAGACTTATGGGAAACAGAATCCTTTTCGTCCCTTCTCGGGTAAAGTCTGCTTCGCATTTAACAGAGGTCAGCAATGCGCATCAAACCCCTGTAAATACGCTCACCTTTGTCAAGAGTGTACCGGCAAACACCCAAAATCTAAATGTTTTCAAAGGGAAAAGCAACATTTCAAAGGAGGCAACAGGCAAAAACAATCTGCCAACGCCTATACACCCAACAAACCTGCAAAGTGAGCTCCAAGGATACCCCATTGATAAAGTAGAATTTTTTATACATGGGGTTACCCATGGTTTTCGTTTAGGCTGCATTGGCTCGCCAGACACGCATGAACCTCATAATCATAAATCTGCATTACAACACCCGGAAGTGATAGAGGAATATATTAAAAAAGGTTTAGACACTCAGAGAATACATGGTCTATTTCCCTCTCCTCCTGTTACTAATTTTAAAACCTCTCCCTTGGGGGTGGTCCCTAAGTCGGACCCTGGGAAATTTCGGATTATCCATGACCTTTCTTATCCACATGGTCATTCTGTAAATTCTCTTATCCCCCCAGAGGCCTCTGCAGTTACTTATGACTCCATTGACACGATTATCTCACTTGTTCAAAAATTCGGAAAACATGCACTTATGGCTAAGTCTGACATTAAGGATGCCTTTAGGATCATGCCTGTCAATCCCTTAGATTACCATTTATTAGGTTTTGTTTGGAATTCTGCGTTCTATTATGAACGATGTCTACCTATGGGGGCAAGCAGTTTATGTCAAATATTTGAACAATTAAGCAATGCCTTGCAGTGGATTATGTATACCAAATACAATGCATCTGGCATCTCTCACATTCTCGATGACTTCTTCTTCATATCACATGCAAAATCTTCCAAGTGCAAAGATGATCTTACAAATTTTTTGTACCTGTGCAAGAAAACAGGTATCGAGTATTTGCAGCATTTTGAACGGCAAACGGAAACTCTCACTGATGCCCGGGATACCAGAAAAGTTCTCGAAAAAATATTTTCGAACCCCGATTTAAATGAAAATGACCACATTAACGTTTACAAAACACATTTTTTGAGACCAGACGGTTTTTCTAATCCGACTGACCCATGTTACATTGCACACCGCACAATTCCATTATTAAATGAAAAAAGCGAAAAATGGTTCATCAAACAAAGACTTGGTGTCAACACTATTGGAAAAATCATGAGAAAAATGTCCACAGATTGCTGAATCTTGAAAACGCTTATCAGATACTAGTACCGGAAAATATTGCGCGCAGAAACTGAGAGAAAATGACATTGCCCCCACTGACATAATGCAAGTCACCGACCATAAGAATGTAAACTCCTGCAATAATTACTCAGAAATTACAATCAGAAAACAAAGAGATGTCCACATTATTATTAACGACAAAGAATCAACAGTCTACTGGACAGGCCCCATCTACAGTACCTCGATCTGCTGCGATTCCCAGCATTCAACAAGCACAGTCTCTTTTTTCTGGAGCCGTATTAAATGTTACAAATCTCAACATCTTTACTTACCAAAGTGCCTCACAGGAATTCTCGCCCTCAGATCCAAAGAAACCACGATTATAAATCCAAAACCACAAACACTTTTACTTTTCATTGTTAATTGTTCAACTTTTCTAATAACGCGGCATTAAAATATTACTTGCATTGATCGTTGTTACACATGTTTATTTCAAAAAGACGGCGACGTCAAACTTCTATCAGTAGGTCAGGCCTACGTAAAAAAGAAATACTCGGTAAATAGTTGACTGTTATATTTTTTTTGTAATAGCAAAGCCATTATAAATTATAAACTATAATGCCTTATAAAACAATTTCCATCCATGGTTTCTTTTACAAAAATGCCCTTTTGTACTGTATATGAATGGATTATAAGCGCACTATAGGAAGACAGATTAAGCACGACGTCTGAGCCACGGATGCAAAACAAAGTCAACCAGCTGTTTCTACCATACTGGGGATCATCTCACAAGTGAAAAGAAGACGTATGAGATAAATACACCATATCAACTCGTTGGATAAACCAAATATCAAAACATGCAATATAGATATCCTCTATTTATCATATACATGTACCTGGTAATGAATATGTAGATTCTGCATTGCGTAATACATTTGACGTCACAATAGCCAATATCAACGACCGGTCCGAAAATCCATATCACATATCATGCAGACCGGCGTGCAAAAATGCATATCAAGCCGGAAATTACGTATTCGCTCGTAATAATCAGTGTATTAAAGTTTTTACCATAGTAAATCAATGTATTAAGGTGTTTACTGTAGTAAACTAATATATCAAAGTTTTTACCAAACATGTAGTTAACCAATGTATGTATCAAGTTAAGTTTTTACTCTTATCAATCAAGTTTTTACCATTATAGTCAATCAAAGTTTTGACCATAGTAAATCAATGTAGGCAGTGTATCAAATATTTCTTGATCTATCTCTAAAGTGCAATAGATTAACCCGCATGTGATAAAAAGAATAGTTCCATCATGTAAGAACAGCCCTCGAACCCTATATCAGAATATTACCACCACCACCCCCCTCCCCACCACCACCACCACCACCACTCAAAACACCGTACTGTATGTATACAAGATTTGTCGATAAGTATAAAAAAGAAGTGCAGCATTTGATAAATAGAATATTACATGCTAAAATCCATATCATATATCATATCAACCCTCGGGCTGATATGGGGCCACTCGGGCTGATATGACATACGATATGGATTTCAAAATGTAATATTTATAGATTATAGACTTTGTATTGGAAAATATGATAACCGAGTTTGTTGGGGTTGTTTTTGGCGCGTCATTCTTTCAAATCTCTCCAAAAAAATCGGGATAATATTGTCATTAAAAAGGCAGACAAAGGTTCTACTGTTGTTGTCATGGACAAAGACAAGTACCTAAACGAGGCTCATAGACAGCTCTCAGACGAACGCTTTTATAAAAAGTTACAGTCTGACCCCACCGAAGAGTTCTCTACCAAGATCACCGAAACCCTCCAGCAAATGTACAACAAGGGCGAGATCGGTGACAATGTTTTGGGAGCGCTTTGTCCTTACAACTGTAGACCAGGACTATTCTATCTACTGCCTAAAATTCACAAAAAAGACATGCCAGGCCGTCCTATAGTCAGCGCCATCGGACATCCCACGGAGAAAATCTCTGAATTCATTGATTTACATCTCCGTCAGCACGTAGAAGATTTACCATCATACTTGAAGGACACCACTGATTACCTTAATAAAACACCCTCATCGGGCCTGCCAGACCATACCCTCCTTGTGACCATGGATGTTACTTCACTTTACACTAACATTCCACATGACGAGGGTATCGAGGCGTGTAGAGAGGTTTGGAACAATAGGGTAATTAAATGTCCTTCAACTGAATCACTCATTCAGCTTCTTGAACATGTCCTCAAGTTCAATAACTTCATGTTCAATGGTGAACACTACCTGCAAATAAGTGGCACAGCTATGGGAACAAAAATGGCACCATCGTATGCCAACATCTTTATGGGGAGACTGGAACGTAGACTTCTACATTATTCACCAGTTAAACCCCTCAGTTGGCTACGTTTTATTGATGACATTGAGATGAAGTGGGTTAACGGTCGTGAAAGCCTGGACGATTTTATCGAGATGGCAAACTCTTTCCATAATTCCATCAAGTTTACTGTGGAAATTTCCACCTCAAATAACACGTTTCTGGATACCACAGCCACATTTAGAAACGGGGAAATTGAGTTTAATCTCCACACCAAACCCACTGACTCTCATTTATACCTTATGCCATCTAGTTGTCATCCACCCCACACTTTCAAAGGTGTACCTAAGGGTTTGGCTACGCGAATCCGCCGCATCTGTTCCACTCCTACTATTTTCCAAGAACAAGAAGCAATCCTCAAACCTCATCTCACTAACAGAGGATATGATCCTTGCAAGGTACAATCCGCGATTGATGAGATGTCACTACAGGACCGACAGTCCCTCCTCTAGTATAAAGAAAAACCTCAGAATGACAGGGTTCCATTGGTCACTACGTATCATCCCGCCCTCAAGAACATCAACGGTATTCTGAAGAAACACATGCCCATTCTGCATGCCAACAAACGAATGGCTGGTGTTTTTAAGGAACCACCGATGGCATCCTTCATGTTTCCCAGAAACCTGAAGGACATGATAGTAAGGACCAAACTGGATAACCCTTTACCCAATGGAGGTTTCAAAATATGCTCAGACCTCTGATGTCAATTATGCAAATATAGCTCAGACACTGAGGGTTTTAGCAGTCCTGTCACAGGTCGCAGTTATAAAATATTGGGAAACTTTTCCTGCAAAACCAATAACTGCATCTATCTCATCAGTTGCGATGTCTGCCAGAAGCAGTACATAGGAGAAACAACAGACCTTCGCAGACGGGTCAACAACCACCGGTCCTCCATCAGAACCAAAAAAGATTTGCCAGTAGCAACACATTTCAATGGCAATAACCACCGATGGGAGGACATGACAGTAGTGGTTATTGATCATGACCCTAGTTGGTCAGATACCGAAAGAAAGCAGAAGGAAAAATTCTGGATGCACAGGTTGAAGTCATTTGAACCGCATGGTATCAACAAACCTACTGACTTCACCAGGATGAATACGGGCTAAACCCTTACTAGATTTTAAGCTTCATCTAGACCTACTCGTCTGATCATGTCCCTAACAGTGGTACTATGACCATTTTTGAACACATTTCTTTTTTCTCTTTTCAATTCTGTTTACAATCAGTCCATCTTTTTTAATTTTTTTGAACTTCATAACCGATTGCTTACATGTAAAACCCATTTATCAGTTTTCGTGATTCTACGTTTTTCTTGCACATCTACCCTAGACATGATCAGTACGGGAATGTCTGATGTTGATTCAATTTCCTGGGCTGCCTATTCTTTGTTTTTGTTTGGAGTTGGTCCATTTTGTTAACTTATTCAAACTTGTTGTTTACATTATTTTTCTCTCAAACTTTGTTCATCTCTTACTTCGTTTACATAGCTTATTTTCATTTATTTATTTTTTGTATTTGTTACTTACTATTATCTTTTATAAATTATGGATGGTTAAAATAGAATCTCTCTGGGTACGAGTTAGCTTTACTATTTGTCAACGTAATTGGGTTAACTCGTTCCACTGGAGATTAATTAAGTTTATTGTTTTTCTTTTCGGACATTTTGGATCAGCTCTTTAGACGAATAAAGCATGTCCTAATTCGCTCCACTTTTAACATTGATTGGCAAGCCTAAAGACCAAAAACATGTAGTCTGCGTTGTAAATACGTTTGTAAAGTAATGTAGTTGTAGTGCTAGATGTATTTATATGTAGTTTTTGTTATTATGCTCTGTTGATATTGACCACATTATGTAATTGTTTTCGTTTGTCCTGAAGAAGGGACGGATCGTCCCGAAAATTTGACAATCTCGTTGTTCGTGTCGTTGGTCATTTTAGTGCTTGGTATAATTTTTTGTATTTGACCTTGTATCCATGTTGTGGATCCGACACTTTGAGGTATCGGGTGTTGTTGGAACTTTAGTGCTTTTATATATATATATATATATATATATATATATATATATATATATATATATAGTTTGTAAAAAAGAATTCGGTATTTGATACAGTAAATACATCCAATAATAAAAGTCAAGAAACACAAAACACAAAATAGGTTTGCATTCATTATATACTAAAAATGTCAAATAAGCAAGCAGCAATACTCAGTGTAGAAGAGTATGCTTTGTTTGAATATCAAGATCATGAATGGCAATTTTTATCTTTAATCAGTTGTGTTCAAGGTACAAGCTTTGAAAATATTTCTTATGCAAAATGGAAACAAATCATGCTAACTGTCGCAAATACATTGTATAAAAATAGAGGTTTTTTTGTCTGCCGTAATATGTAGATTATAATCATTAGTTTCAAATATGTACATGCTATAAATATGTTTTTTTCCTGTTCTGTTCAAATAAGTTTATAATTTGATTATGATATACTCTCCATTAATTTGGAGGAAATAAAGAATATCTTATCTTATATATATATATATGTATATATATAGGAGGATATGCACCATAGTCAGTGATGAACAAACAAGAGAAGAGCGTTTACATCAACTTGAAATTTACTTGACAGAACAAAATTACCCTAAAAACACAATTAAAGATGGAATAAAGAAATCCAAGGCGCTTAACAGAGAAGAACTTATCAACCCGCCTCCACGAAACTACATAGATTCCAAAATATTACCATTTGTAACCACCCATAACCCAAAAAACCTGAAGATGACTCCTGAGGTTTATCAACTTAATAATTTATTGGTTTTGCAGGAAAACTTAATAATACTGTGAAATCAAATGAAAAAATGACACATGTCCTCCGAAATTACAAATCTATTAACAGTAAGATCATCTATTTTATGTATATAAAGTAGATGACTTTATTTTACGAGAAAACGTTCTCTAATTTTGGTCGAGTTCGGCCTGCGGCTCAAGCACTATAAAAACCGGGAACTTTAGGATCTGCCTCCTTTTCAACCACCCATCGGATACAGAGTAGGTGCATTTGGGATGATCAATATGATTTTTAAAAAATGCTTTTCTGTTAATATGCTTTTCTGTCAATATGCTTTTCTGTCAATATGACTTGTTTAATACAAAGGCAAAAGCATTGATAGTTATTAATGTTCCCTTACGTTGCGTACGTTCTCGGCTATCAGGGGAATTTTTCCTTCGATGACATGGATTGGGAACTTGTCTAAAAACAAAAACTGTATAGCGTTCTCCATATTGGGACAGGAAGCAACAAGTTGAGAGATGTGCAATAATGATAATATGTCTTTAATACATATCTGTCTCGGTTATCACTCACAATTTTGATTGATAAAATCGATGTAGATTTAAAAAAAAAACCAAAAAAAAAAAAAAAAAAACAAAAAAAAAAAAAACAAAACCAAACAACCGCATGGTTAATATAATGTTTTCGATATAGATTATTTAAGCTTATTCCTTTAAATCATGCTTATTTTTACTTTTTCACGAGAAAAATGCCTCTAAAAACTAAAAGGTCGAAGCCAAATTCCAGGAATTCCGCATCAAAGAAATATAAATCCTCCAATGCAAGGGAGACCGACCCATCCAGTGTAGTGGACTAGGATCGACCTGGTGCAGTATTGCAAGGCCCCCCAGAAGCAGCCAGCAGCTCATTGGTACTGGATACCTCCTTCCAAAAGTGGTGACAGCACTGGATATTCAAGCAAGTACTAAAAATGCTACAGGTTCTGAGAACCAGTTTATTGACAGCATCTATTCAGTCTTAGCCAGCAATGTTTCTAGTTCCTTAAAGGCTAAAATTATAAGTTCCTTTTACTTAGACATTGGACTTTTGTTAGACAGCACATCTCATGTTGAATGTACAGAAAGAAGAATATTTTGTAATGATAGGGAGAGTTAGTCACAAGGGAGCTTGCCAAGCCCAGTTTAAAGATTCAATCCATCAGTAGGCGGACAGATGCATTTTTAGTATATGCCAGCATATATGCTAAAGCACACCCACAGTCATTTCAAGAGCTTCTAAAATATATGCATGATATTAGACTGGGGGCATCGAGAGGTGGAGAATCAAATTTGGGGTAGAAGACCTATGATGAACAATTTAGACTTCGTTGCAGTGTCGACCCCTCCATATCATGGTCTAAAGTAGACTACAAGTTGTGGCTGATGTGTATGGCCTCGCCATCACTTCAACCACCAGGTAACCACAATAATCCTCCTCACTATAAATGCTACAATTTCAACTTTAAGGGAAATTGTGACCGACCAGGTTGTCACTACTTACACAAGTGCATAAGGTGTAGTGGGGCCCATCCCCAGTACTTGTGCCCTCTCGCTAGCAATGCTTCAAAGTCATCAAGTCGCCATTGGGGTCCATCACCAGGGCAGACCCAACATCGGTTTGGGCCCCCTCCTTTTGCGAATTCAGCCCCAAGACCTCAAATGTATTTGGGCCCTAGGAAATTCTCCCATTAACATTATCTGGAATACTATTCGGATCGGGAAGCTGCAAATTACATGTGCGGATTTGTAAGCCAGAATTTTTTTATCCGGCACGGCTCGGGTTTTTTCTTTTGTTATCGCTGATGTTTCCGTGCATGCAGCACGCAGAGCTTTCCTCGTCTCCTTTCTGTACAGTCATACTGTCTTGTTACAGTTGTTTTACTCTACCCACAATGTAAGTATTCTATTTTTTTCTCATTAAAAATATTTTGTAATGTTCCTTAATATTCCTGCTGTGGAATTTCCTTTTTATTTCTTCTAAAATGAGTATTACAGTAAATTTCGCGGGAATTCAGGGTGGCTTGTTATTTTATTTCTTTCGCATATGTTCGCTAAATATTTGCATTTATATTTATTGTAGCTTTTCACCAGTCAGTCAGACAGTCAGTCGGTCGGTCTGTCAGTCGGTCAATCAATAAAACCGTAAAACTGGTTAACTAGCTGTTATGTTATGGAGACAGCATATCATATAAAGAATGGCTTTTCTATTGGTTTTCGGTTACATTATACAGGCCCTAGAATACATGTATTTTCAAAAAATAAAAAAAATCTGCAATGGAAAACCAGGATGATTTGTTGGTTAAAATTTATAAAAAAAAAATAAAACTGGGTCGAATATTCGGCCCTTTTGCTAGTTTGCCCATTGCTAACCTCCACATCTCGCCAGTTGGCAATGTTCCAAAGTCTGATGGGGGTGGCGTATGATCACTCATCTTATCCCAATTATGGTGGTATCAACGATTTTATAGACCCTGAATTGTGTACAGTACAATATGCCTCTTTTGATAGCGTAGTTAATATGATTGCCACTTTGGGAAAGGGGGCTCTTGTAGGGAAAATGGACATCAAAAGTGCTTTTTGTTTAATACCGGTATTCCCTGGATATTTCGATTTGCTAGGTTTTTAGTTACAGGTTTATACTATATAGATAAATGTCTTCCGATGGGTTGCTCTATAAGCTGCAGAATCTGGGAAACATTCGTATCTTTCCTACACTGGCTTACCCAGCACCAGTCTCCTTTAACTACATTAAATCATTATTTAGATGACTTTATTTTTGCCGGTAGGCGTGGCAGTCAAGAATGTCTGATTCTCATGTCCACATTCAGTAGGTTAGCTGATGAGACAGGTGTACCAATAGCCAATAAAACAAGAGGCCCATGGGCCACATCGCTCACATGAGTCACCTTGGTCCATATCAGACTTTCTATAT
Source organism: Ostrea edulis (assembly GCF_947568905.1). NCBI lineage: Eukaryota > Metazoa > Mollusca > Bivalvia > Ostreida > Ostreidae > Ostrea > Ostrea edulis. The sequence continues at coordinate 24,819,536 of NC_079167.1, read as the reverse complement.
ATATTTGCCTGTAAAACCGTAGTCCTTATTATGACCCCAACCTACCTCTGGAGGCCATAGTTTTTGCAAACTTGAATCTACACTATGTCAGAAAGCTTTCATGTAAATGTGAACTTCTTTGGCCCAATGGTTCACGAGAAGAAGATATTTGAAGATTTTTCCTATATATTTGTATGTAAAACTTTGATCCCCCCTTGTGGCCCCATCCTACCCTCAGGGGCCATGATTTGAACAAACTTGAATCTGCACTATATCAGAAAGCTTTCATGTAAATATCAGCTTTTCTGGCTCAGTGGTTCTTGAGAAGAAGATTTAAAAAAAAAATGTCCTATATATTTGTATGTAAAACTTTGATCCCCTATTGTGGCCCCATCCTACAACAGGGGGCCATGATTTGAACAAACTTAACTCTGCTCTATGTTAGGAAGCTGTTCATGTGAATATCAGCTTTTCTGGCTCAGTGGTTCTTGAGAAGACGATTCTTAAAGAATGTCCCTATATATTTGTAATTAAAACTTTAATCCCCCTTGTATCCAACCCCCAGGGACCATGATTTGAACAAACTTGAATCTGCACTATGTCAGAAAGCTGTTCATGTAAATATCAGCTTTTCTGGCTCAGTGATTCTTGAGAAGAAGATTTTTAAAGATTTTTCCTATATATTTGTATGTAAAACTTTGACCCCTATTGTGGCCCCATCCGACCCCCGGGGGCCAGGATTTTAACAATTTAGAATCTGCACTATATCAGGAAGCTTTGATATAAATCTCAGCTTTTCTGGCACAGTGGTTCTTGAGAAGAAGATTTTTAAAGATTTTTCCTATATATTTGTATATAAAACTTTGATCCCCTATTGTGGCCCCATCTGACCCCCGGGGGCCAGGATTTTAACAATTTAGAATCTGCACTATATCGGGAAGCTTTCATATAAATCTCAGCTTTTCTGGCACAGTGGTTCTTGAGAAGAAGATTTTTAAAGATTTTTCCTATATATTTGTATGTAAAATTTTGACCCCTATTGTGGCCCCATCTGACCCCCGGGGGCCAGGATTTTAACAATTTAGAATCTGCACTATATCAGGAAGCTTTGATATAAATCTCAGCTTTTCTGGCACAGTGGTTCTTGAGAAGAAGATTTTTAAAGATTTTTCCTATATATTTGTATGTAAAACTTTGATCCCCTATTGTGGCCCCATCCGACCCCCGGGGGCCAGGATTTTAACAATTTAGAATCTGCACTACCTAATAAAGCTTATCTATAAATTTCATCTTTTCTAGCCCAGTGGTTCTTGAGAAGAAGATTTTTTAATGACCCTATCCTATTTTTACCTTTTCTTGATTATCTCCCCTTGGAAGGTGGCCTGGCCCTTTATTTTAACAATTTAGAATTCCCTTTACCTAAGGATGCTTTGTGCCAACTTTGGTTGAAATTGGCCTAGTGGTTTTTGAGAAGAAGTTAAAAATGTTAAAAGTTTACAGACGGACGGACGCCGGAATACGGGTGATCAGAAAAGCTCACTTGAGCTTTTAGCTCAGGTGAGCTAAAAAACTGCGGGCCCCAAAACAAGACTTACATTTTTTGGTTTTGAAATAGACACTGTTGAAATGATTATTAGGATTCCACAGGCAAAATTAGACATCTTGGGGGATTTAGTGATTAGTTTTTTTGGATAGGAAAAAAGTCCCGTTGCAGGAAATGCAATCATTAGTTTGTAGGTTATTTTTTTCTCCAAGGCAATAAGTTCCAGTAGAGCTTTCATTTGGAGAATGTATAACGCTTTCAGTGGAGTAGTTAAACCACATCATCATATCAGATTGTCAGTTGGAATCAAAAGTGACCTTAGGATGTGGCTCGTATTCTTGGATCACTTCAATGGGTTGGCATATTTTCCAGATACAGTGTGGGAAGATTCTAATGTTCTACAATTATTTACAGATAGTGCAGGGTCATGTCAGCTAGGTTGTGGGGGCTATTTTAGGGGGGTGGGTGTTTTTTTTTCTAAAATGGCCACAACATTCGATGGGACAAGACATTATTATATTGGGTCTTTAGATCTTTACACGCTCCTATCCAAAATCAGGTCATAATTACAGTTGACTAAGACTCATTTTCCAGTCAACCCTTGTTTGGTCACAAATACTCCCACGTTTAAAATGGAGACATTCTGTGGATAGTAAAGCCATGGAGAGATGCCGGATTAAGGTGAATAGTATTGCAGCTTCCACTGTGCTGTGTTAAAGTTAGGTGGCTGTTGCATCGAGTATCCAGACTTAATCCATAACATTTCTCAGTTTTTGATGCCTGATAGGGTCCATCTTAATGAGATGGGTAATTCCATCTTCCTAAATACTCTATAAGGGGGGCTTGAATTCTTCACTTTAAAACTAGGGCGGGTATATCCCGATGGTTTCAGTTAGAAGGGCGAATTGGTTCGTGGGGGTCGTCCAGTTGCTTGGGTGTTCCCTCATGTGTGGGATGACTCTGAACCATTGTGATTGGTTCACTGTCATGTGGCGTTTGCGCACACCAAAGCAACTGAGGCCTACAACCTGGGTATGATCTTGTGAAATTGTGACACTTGAACTGTGAACTCTGAATGTGAAACAAGTACGTATGCTTAATGTGGATTGACTGAGGCATACAATCTGGGTCTGATCTTTTGAATCTGTGACATTTGAACTGTGAACTCTGAATGTGAAACATTACGTATGCTTGAGGTGGATTGACATTTATGTGCATACTCATGCAGTTGAGCTTTGTAGATAACATCCAATTTTATTTGGTATGCTGAAATAAATTTCCATAAATAAGTACCAATCCGCGGTTTACCCGGGGTGGTCATTTTTTAATGCAGTCTATATATGTGTGAACCTTTGATGATTTGAATGATGTTGCATTTGAATTTGATAATGTTGTGTGGGTTTGCCCATGTGTTTTGTGTTGAATGGCATCCCACAAAACTTTTAAAAGCCATGGGCAATGTTCGCCAAAAATAAATTTAAACAAAACATTCTGCTTTATGTTGGTGTTTTTCTCTGTATAAATAAAAGACAACCAAAAATATCTCTAGAATACTATGTTCATCCAAATGTCATAGAAAATCTGATTCCCGAGTCAACAGATGCAAAGATCCCCGGTGTGGAACTTGTCCATATATAAAGGAGGGACAAACTTTCAATTTCAACGGGAAGGAATTCACCGTAAATGCGGATATGTTTTGTGGCTCTAAGAATTTAATATATGTTATTACATGTAGCGGATGTAAACAAATCTATATCGGAGAGACAGAAAAAATTCTTAGAGCCAGAATTCGTGTACATAAGCAACATATTCAAGTACCGGAATACCGTAAAATAAAACTGAGTGAATATTTAGACGTGTGTGGAAACGGCCATTTTAACGTTTTTCCTTTTTACAAACTTTTCACGGACAATTTAGTGGAAAGGAGAGAAAAAGAAAAATATTTCATTCGCTCATTTACACCTACGCTTAATAGGTTAATGCAAATTCTTTGTATTACGTCACAATAATACGCTCCAAATGATTCTCTCTGTATTGTGACGTCATTATATTGTCATAACAACATAATTTGTTTTCATAATGTAAATCGTCTGAAGATTTTAAAAATGAAAGCGCTTACGTTTTACAACGTGTTGTCATATCTTATTTAATATTTTACCTATTGATTACCGGACACTGAGGCAATTTTTCACATTTGGATAGATAGATATGCAAAAATCAAAAGTGCGATGGTCGCTCCAAAGTGCGATGGTCACGCCAAAGTGCGATGGTCTGCGCCAAAGTGCGATGGTTTGTTAACGTTACGGACGCCAAAGTGCGATGGCCACGCCAAAGTACGATGACCACGCCAAAGTCCGATGGTGCAGAGTTCAGTAACGTTTGTGACGTCACGTCACTTTGACGTCATTCTTAACGTCTTTCAAAATGAAACCGAATAAATGCAACACGGACGACAGCATCGGCAAGGTTTACACTGTTGAGGATAGTGAGAACGGCAAAGTACATATGTTGTCGAACTATCTGGTTCGCCCAAATATTCTTTAATTGATGATCATTTATTACTTGTGACGTACATGTAATAAAATCCTGGGGATATGCTATAATGGAAAACATTCTAAACGATTTTGCATTGTTAAATTTTGTGTTTAATAACACAACAACTAGATGGTAATGAAAAAAACTTCTTATTTTTTATGCATAAATTTTGCACTGATATTTTAGTGAAACAACATACGGTTAGTACAGTCTGTACCAACACACTGTGTCGTTTACAAACAAATGGATTTCGGCGTGTCACACCATCGCACTTTGGCGTGTCAGACCATCGCACTTTGGCGTGTCAGACCATCGCACTTTGGTGCATGAGTGTGGACCATCGCACTTTGACGTGTCACACCATCGGGGTTGGGCGCAGATCATCGGGGTTTGGCGTGACCATCGCACTTTGGAGTCTTACAGATATATATATATATATATTTATGACGACACATCAACACCAAGACTGATTTGGCAGTTTTTGTCATGGCTTTATATATATAGAGCAAATTCTTGACAATAACAACGGTGCCACGAGTTATGGCAAATGAGTATACAAGGTGAATCAATGACAAATATAAACACCAATAATGTACAACAACAATGAGCTACACCGACTTTGTCAACAGTGTATGGCATAGTAATATCAATGAAAATGAGAAAATGACAGAAGCTCAATTATTGGCCCCAGACTCTGGAAAACAACAGAAATCTAGGGCAGGCTTCAAAGTTCAAAATTCGGCCAAGTCAGTGTAAGAACCAACGGTTCCACCAGAATACACATCTGTATAAAGCCACGACGTCTATTATGTATCGGTATGCTTCCAAGGATCGCCCAATACCTGAAAAGAAAATTGAAACAAAAACAGAAATATCCGAAATATATCAGAAACGGGTTGGGTGGGATGGGTCTTAATCGCAGCAGCTACAAGTTGGAAAAGGAAGCTTCCTCGTTACGCATGCTCTTATAAGCATGTACTGAAGACGTGCATGTCACTCTCATTACATGAGAGTTATCTTTCTTTGTATATGTTGATGATGAGTTGCTGGTCGGCATAAAAGGAGTGAACTCTAAGGAGTTAACTCTGATTATGACGACACATCAACACCAAGACTGATTTGGCAGTTTTTGTCATGCCTTTATATATATAGAGCAAATTCTTGACAATAACAACGGTGCCACGAGCTATGGCAAATGAGTATACAAGGTGAATCAATGACAAATATAAACACCAATAATGTACAACGACAATGAGCTACACCGACTTTGTCAACAGTATATGGCATAGCAATATCAATGAAAATGAGAAAATGACAGAAGCCCAATTATTGGCCCCAGACCCTGGAAAACAACAGAAATCTAGGACAGGCTTCAAAGTTCAAAATTCGGCCACATGTCGACGAGAACCTGCAGTGAAGCAAGGTGCGCATAGACATCAGCCACATGCTGCAAATTTTGGCCCCTGCCATGACGAACTGCCCAGTATGGATCAACTGACCTCGATTAACTGCTCGAGGCGGAAAGTGCTGAACCCCCTCCCTAATAATAGTGAAAAGGCCCCCCTGAATGGTGTTCAGGAATATAGTTTGACCAATATCAGTTAAGTGTACCCCGTCTCGAAACAAGACCGGGGAACATGATTTGAGATCAGGGTACGAAATATAACCCCCACCCCGTTGAATGATAAATGCACTCATTGCACTATTTATTCTCTTGCGGGACATTTCTGCTGAATTTAATGAGAACATATGACGATAATAAGTACGAGGCAAGATTTCAGACCAAATGAATCTGCAATTTGGCAATAATTGATAAAGTGTATACATAGTTTGCTTCATAAATCTTTGCAATTGTCTAAGTGACATGGTCCCGATGCTATTACCACCGCAATGTAACATCAAATCATCGGGAGGACCAAATTGAACAACTAGCCTTTGGATCTTAGATTCCATATGCTCCCAGGTCATGCCCCTCTAACCAAACCATCTAATGGCAATGTTCTTGGATAGTAGGTTGAGGTGCTGATTACCAAAATAGGGTTTAGTGTAGTAGCATGCATGATATATCAAAGATGATCCGACTATCCATACGACTGTGTGGATACCTGCAAACTTAACATACTGTTAGTGACCAGTATAATGTTGCAAGCACCAAGCCTATAATGACAATTCATACACGAATATAGGATTTAACTGCGTTAGACTTCCATCTACCCTTAATTTTGATATGTTCTTCTGGGACCCCCGAGAGATGCATATGGGTTGCACCCCCTATTCTAAATGAATGGAATTTAAATGTAGATGTGTCGACTTCAATGAACCGTAATGCTTTGTGCAAGATTGAAGTAAACTGATAAGAAGTGAGTGGCTTACCGTTTAGGTGGAGTAATAAAGGGCCAGGTGATGTTGGTCTAGAGTGCAGATAATGTTGTAACGATTGAAATAGTGTAGAGGTTTCCTGATTGAGATCTATCTGAACAATGGAACCCACTGCATACTGATCAGTCTTCGAACCCCTAATACGCAGTTTAATTTGGTTCTTATAGAACCCAAGACCATGAATGGAAATTGCGTATGAAGTGTTTGTAGAGACTGTTAGCTCGCTAACTCTAAGTAATGCAAAGAAGGCCAAATGAAAAGCAACAGTAAACAAAGTTGCCTCGTAATAATTTTTACAGACTGAAGGAAGTGCCAATGTAACCCGATTTAATAGGGGCAACGAAATAGGTGCCCTTATGTCCTTTAATGGGTTTAAACGATGCATGCCTTCTAACATCTTCTTAACAATGAAAACTTTAGTTGTGTCTTCTTTACCTTGAATTTGCAAATGGTAACTTAGCCCGCTTAAGTAGCATTTTGCTGTGGAAAATGATATGTTCTTTGCTGATAGATAAGCTAAGTAATAAACAATTTGGTCCACAGAAGGTGGCCAAAATGATGGAAGGTTGTACTTAGACCGAAATTCTGTAAATGAGTCTAGAGCCCTGCTATAAGTAGCCGCGGTGTTTTTGGAAACTGCTGCTGCTAAATGTGCTTCTATTCGATACTCAAGACTTGCCATATTGCTGGAGGTATCCGTGACGGATATTTCTCTGCCTGTGGGGCAAGGGATTTGAAGCGGTCCCACTGAAAGCGAGAAATAGCATCAACAATGGAATTCCGACATCCAGGAATATGAACCGCTTTTATTTGTATATTGTGTCTTAAGCAGAGCAACACTAATGGGCGTACTAACTGCATGACCCTTTGCGATTTGCTCGATTGTGAATTTAAGATGTAGACCAAAGCCAAATTGTCTGTATGTAGTAACAATTTCTTAGACTCAAAGCTACCCGCCCATACCCAGAATGCGCACAGAATAGGAACTAACTCGAGGAATGTTATGTCTCGGAGAACCTGATAATCCCAGGTACTAGGCCACTTAATAACAAGCCAACTGTTGTTGCAAAATGCACCGCCTCCGCAAGATGCGCAGCTATCCGTAAATAGGTTTAACGCAGTATTTGATGACCATAGGAGATCTGGAAATGGAGCACGGCCATTGAAGTTTTCAAGGAAGTCTAACCAAACCCTTGCATCTTGTTTCATGCCTATTGTGACACGAAGTCGAAAGTGTGGTTTACGGATACCAATGGTAGAATTATAAAATCGACGGTTGAATGCCCGACTACCTGGGACTACCTTTGCAAAAAAATTTAAAGAACCACACAAAGACTGCATTTGTGTAAGTGTGACCTTCTTGGACGACGATAAATAGACCAAGGCTTGTTTGAGCTCAATGCACTTCTGTTCAGGGATGAAGATTGTTTGGCTAATTGTGTCAATGTCCAAACCTAGAAATGTAAGTTTGGTAGTTGGACCCTCAGTTTTTTTGTCATTGATTGGAACCCCGATTGCTCTACAAGTTTGTCTGAAAACTAGAGAGAGGTTATAACAATGATCAGACAATGGCTTACCAACAAACAAGAAATCGTCGAGGTAATGAATAATATTACTGTTGTGTGATTGGGTAGCTACTATCCAATGTAGTAATGAGGAAAACTTCTCAAAAGTTGCTCAAGCAATAGAGCAACCGAATGGCATGCATTTATCAATGAAGAATTGATCACCTACACAAATAACCAACAAAGAAAAATCAGCAGGATGTACTGGTAACAACCTAAAGGCACGAGATAAATCCATTTTGCACAATAATGCCCCCTGCCCTAACCTTTGAATCATTTGGATAGCCTGATCAAATGATGCGTAAGCAACTGAACACAATTTCGGGTCGATAAACTCATTTACACTATTTCCAATTGGAGCAGATAAGTTGGTGATTAGTCGCCAACTCCCATCTTTTTTAGGCAAAACCCCAACTGGGTTGCACCTTAAATTTGACAAAGGGCGATGGTGAAAAGGACCAGCCATACGACCTAAACTAATTTCTTTATGAATTATCTGGAGTAATTCTACCTGATGCTGAGTTGCAGATTTCAAATTTTTTGCCGAAACCAAGAGTCTTAATCTTGTGTAATTTAAACTGAAACCATGTCTAAAACTATTCACAACGTGCTGGACTAACTGAGTATCAGGATGATCACGAAGGTAATTTTTCAAAATGGAATGATTAATGGGTGTTGAACCTAGGTCCCATATTTCTTTGACGTTGATGGGAATTGGATTGTGCTCGGGGGTTGAAGGGACGAAAATTGTGCTGACTTAACGGTTGCCTGGGTTGAGGGTTGGATGTTGGGTTTGGGATGTTAGCCTGAGGAGATGGATTACTTTGATTGACCCAACAATGTAGTCTAGGATGCGACTTATTACAATACATGCACAAGTGGAGGTAATTACAGTGCTGGCGAAGGCATGAACCCGTAAAGTTAAAGTCGAAACATTTATGGGTCGGTTGAGTGGGGGGTGACTGGCTTTGGTTAGAAATAAACAAGACCCATAGCTCAGCATCAACGGAACCCCAGGAAATGTTGGGATTCTTTGACAGGCGTAGCCTGAATTGCCTATCATATTCAATCCACCCACTAACTGATCTGTTTGCTGCCAGTCTAACTATGTGCATATACTTGAGGATGCCCTGGAGATCAACAGGGTGCCTCGTTAAGTATATACTTGCGAAGATTAAAAATGCATCTGTCCAAGTATGTATTGATGTAATTCGTTTAGGTGGATTTTTTGGTTGGATGACAAGCTGGCCATTGACAACTGAAACCCGTTGTTCATAGGAAATTTCAAATTCAGACTGTATTAACTTAGATAATTCAATGTAATCTCGCTTCCAAATTTTTTCCTTGATTGTTTGTTCAATGTGAACGGCCAAGTCGTCGCCAACACTAACTAGTGGTGCTATGACAGGCTCATGATAAGAGTGCATGGTATTGGTAACATTTTCACCTGAAATTTGTTCTCCCCTGTTTTCATTAATTGGGAAGTTAGCCATAACCTGTTGATGAGGGTCCACAACTGGCGGAGTGCTTAGAGGGATGACTGGCAGGCTAAGCTGAGTAGGGAGGTCAGTGGCCATGTGAGTTGTCACCGTTGTAGGTCTGGCAGAGGCGTGAGCCGTCGTCGTCCTGGATGCGGCTCTTCTTGTCCCAGCCGCTGGACCAATATATGGAGCGGTCCTGGCCCTCCGTTTAACTCGGAGCATGATGAACTACAGTAAACTTTTATAAATTATATATACATGTATCTGTTTATATTTATAATTATATCTAACTCCAGTAATTATAAAGGAAATTGTAATTAATACTTATTAATTGATAATTAATAGCTAAATTGTAAATGAAATTGAATTCGCACGTTTTTTCAAAATGGCGACGCCATGAGGCATGACTGAAACTCAGACGCAGGCTTAAGCAAACATCAGGAATTCAATGCAGCATCATCGAACTAAAAAGGAAAATTAGGGACCTACCGTACTGTCCAGTTTTACCTACAGTATACCTACAAGTGAGACCGTTGTTGGTGTCGACAAGGATACGCCTTAGAGATTGTCTGCAGATTCGGAATGTTAAACACGTCTTAATCGCAGCAGCTACAAGTTGGAAAAGGAAGCTTCCTCGTTACGCATGCTCTTATAAGCATGTACTGAAGACGTGCATGTCACTCTCATTACATGAGAGTTATCTTTCTTTGTATATGTTGATGATGAGTTGCTGGTCGGCATAAAAGGAGTGAACTCTAAGGAGTTAACTCTGAATATATATATATATATATATATAGATAGATAGATAGATATACCTCATTTAAATATTGATTTGAGGTAAGTGTACACTCTGTAATTGTGTGTATAAATAAAGAAGCTTAGAAGAAGCGAACTTCACTTTCTCATATCGAGGTAAGCTACTGACAAACAAGTTGATGGTACTGGGGTTTCAACAGTATCGTTTAAAGTCAGCATTTCGCAAATTCTATGGTCGTTATAACTATCTAGTTCGTCAATACAACCTCGCATTGGGTCAAATGCTGTCTGGCGTGTTTCATACCGATTGTTAAGCCGTTCTTGGCATACTGATTTTGACTGCGAATAACTCCGTTTACCTGCTCAGGATATAGGGCTCACTGCGGGTGTGACCGGTCAACAGGGGATACTTACTCCTCCTAGGCACCTGATCCCATCTCTGGTGTGTCCAGGGGTCCGTGTTTGCCCAACTATCTATTTTGTATTGCTTATAGGAGTTATGAGATTGATCTCTGTTCGTTATCTTCACCTTGCATTACCTGCAATGAGGCTTTATGTTGTTATTGGTGCCTATCTCTCGTCCTCTTTTGACTGGATTTATTCACCTTGCGACTTCAATATGACAGTGTTGGGTATATTTATACCCTATCTTTCTTTTCATTTATACAACGTAGAAACAGATGCTTCATACCACATTTAAAAGTTATCAAGAAAAATTCTTGTCTTTCTTTACTTTAATACATCACGTGTACTTACCAGTTTCTTCCATTATAACATATCCAGAGGAGCAGAAGTTTGTTATCGTGGACGCGGCAATCCTCAACTCCCTGCCATGTTTCATACTGCTTGTTAGACCGTCACTCTATGGAGTCTGTAAGGGGCACAGGCTCTGACAGATTGGTTGGTGTCCCTCTGATTATCCTTGGAGATATGAAACATTTGTCATATGTACTGTCGTCAAATAGTCACCTTGGTACAGAAATGAAAATTCATATACCCAAATTAAATATGGCCATGTTCCTTTAAGAGATATTTTTGACGATTCCTTTTCAGATCTCGTGTGCTCGATCTCAAAATGCTCTGTAAAAATGTTAAACTTGTGATATACTAATCACTAGAAATCCATTTAGTAGTAATCTCACCGGACGTATTTTCTGAACCAAAACTTTACATCATTTGACATGCAAATTTTCTAGCGTTGTTTACGTTATTGAGTGTAACCTATGTGGCTTTATTTATACGGGAGAAACTAAGGATTCACTTGATAAAAGAATAACGGGACACAGATTTCAAATAAATAGTGGTGGTAACCAACTTCACTATAAACATTTTAATTCCCCAGACCACTCCATATTGTCCATGAGATTCGGGATTTTAGAAAACAAATTACCATCGTACAAACAATCGAACATTAAGTACCCATTTTCGTAGACAACAAGAACATTACTGGATCAGAACTCTAGGTACTGCATTTCCATATGGATGCAATGATAATGTATATGGTGTAGAAAATTTGACTAGTCCACAAGGAAATAAAGCGAATGTAATGGGATTCTTTCCAAAAACTGAAAGAAGGAAAGACAACCATTGACATCTGAATATGAGAAATTTTGTCGCCAATTGAAAGACAGGGGTTATCTGTATTTAGGACCTTCTAGAATAAGCGATTTGAGGTCCTCATTTTCAACTATATCAACGTCACCAGTAATGACATGTCCAGCTGGACTATAGTTGAAGGAAGATAAAGGACAAGAACACGTAGGTTGGTTAAGTATAAGGCCAAGATAAATAAATAGTGTGTTTCCTATTCCAGCCTGAAAAAATAGGGTAGGTAGGTAGGGTAAATATTTTATTTTATTTGAACATTTTATTGTTTAAAATTCAACTTTGACAGTATGACATTTTATATCAGGATTAAAGCATATTGTGTACATGTAAAACTATTTTTGAAAAATGCATATTACACCGACATAGTTATGCAAAAGTTACCTGGATATTTTTTTCCTAATATTGAAATGTTCGTCTTTTCGACATTAAAACTTGGAAGGCATCAATATCTTTTTTGGTCGCCGATTCAGCTGCCACTAACAACCCTGCATCTATTTTTCAGGGTCGGCTAATATATTTTAGGGTCGTTCGGGAAACCGGAAACACACAATTTATTTATCTAGGCCTAAGGTAATCTATATCTAGGCACTGCAAAGTTTGTTTATAATTAAAACGTTTGGATGAAATAGTAGAAGCATATTTGTAGGAAATACTGGGTGTAGACTGTAGACTTGAACTTGAAATAAGCTGGAATACACGACTGAACTTTTTTTATGACGAATAATGTTGCTGATGTTGACGGCATTTATTCCTTTATTTGTAAATTTGAGCTCAAGGAACTAGCGGCATGATTTGGAAAGAATATCATCCATGACCCACGGTGGTTTAAGGAGCCTGCAATTCGCAACATCCATAATGATAGAGTTTAGCCTATATTCAGGTGTTAAAAATCCAAGTATAGACTAGCTGTGGCTTCTTTAAATAACCTTTCTAAAACTTTCAGTGGAACAAAGTAAAGTTTTGTGCGATATAACAGTTATAAACATATAATGACTTTTTATTATTTGAACAACTTAGCATCATCCAGGGGACATACACGTTGAACTTAAGGCTATCAATTTCAAAGTTTTGGTACTGGGATTTTTGCTTATATCATGTTTATAGTTTGACTGAAGACAAGGAATAAAGAGGATTTTTGAAAACGACATTAAATTTGATTATTTCAGCCACTCTCCTCTGGCCCCTGGGTCCATGAAATTTACAAATTTTAATTCCTTTTACCCAAAGATGTTATATATCAAAATTGGTTGAACTTTGTTCAGCAGTTCCTGGGAAGAAGCTGAAAATATTCAAACGTTCACGACCGACGAACGATGCACGACGACGGACAATAACAGATAGCTATAGGTCGACTGAATGACTCAGGTGACCTAAAATGTAAAAAGCAATACAATTGAAATTTCCCGGCAATATGCACAGACTTATCATCGTATTTTCTACTATGATTTTATCATGATTTATTTTGCATTTTATTGCGCATATATACTGCAGACTTAATTTACGCAGATTATTAAGCTAACGACTTGACTTGCAGGCGGTTAATTGCATGTATTGTTATGCAATACTTGCAGATTGCTTTTTCTATCATATGGGTTTTGGAAACAAAACATCCTCACAAATATGCATTGTCTGACAGAAGCAAATTCCAGGGACAAACTTTCTTTATAAGTGATACAGAAAACACTGCCTTACCTGGTTTTACAATCAGTGTATTTACAATCCGTTCCATTCCTAAATGAAATAAAGCTTTAAACTACAAAACTTTCACTTCTAAAATCATCTTATTCTGATAGTATCCCATAAAACTTGAAAAAAAATAACATGTAATGAAAATATATATTGCATATGAATAGAATACAGCATAGTTACATAATAAATATGTTTCTGGTATTCATATAAATGATAAACGCAGCGAAATGCGCATCTGGTGCATCAAAATTGGTACCGTATAAGTTTTACATTATGACCCCTGGGTCGAGTCCTCTGCTGGTGCACTGTTAATCCCCGAGGGTCTCTACAGCCCAGTAGCTAAGTACTTCGTTACTAGCTTGAAAATACGGATGTATATTTAATTGCTGTTATAAAATTTAGAAATTCATTTCAAAATTAAGGATTATCTCCCTCACGCATAGCTTTTATCCTTAGACGAATTTGACTCGACTTGTTTGGCACACTGTATTTCCCTATAATAGCTCTAAAACTTCATTGTTACATTGTTATTTCGGATTCAAACATTTCGGTTGAGCATCACCGAAGAGACATTATTTGTCGAAATGCGCATCTGGTGCATCAAAATTGATACCGTATACGTTTTACATCAATAACGCACACCGGCCAACAGATTTCACGAAAAACCATCCACACCAAATGCTGTCGACAAATTTCGATTCAAATTGATTGATTTATTAAAATACACATAAAAAGTTTCTTTGTATCATATTTTCCATCCCATGCGAAAAATTTTCACTCATGTAGAAACGTTACCGGCTTATTTGTAGAATGCCACAATTATTGATCCATGCATGAAGCTCTTGGGCATAGTAGTGAGGGCTCCTTAACGTTCCAATGCCTACCGGCACCTTATCGACAAATCGATACAAATCTACTATATATAACTACTAGCTTACCTCTATGGATACGCGAGTTGAGAGGTGATTTTTGAGAAAATCCAACCCGCATCAAATGCGTTCGACAAATTCAAATCATCTGATAGAAACGGGAAATCTATACATTCTAAGTGGTTTTTCGTTATGTCTTAGTATGGTATTTGGTTCGTGTTGTATATTGCTTAACGTACCGCTGGAGAATTTTTCACTCACGTGAAGACGTTAGCATTCCCGGTGAATGGCTACAAAATTTAGGTCTATACTCGCCACTTACGTTCTTTGAATGACGGGATGCTTATCATGACACACCTGCCGTGATACCAGACTTCGGTTTTTGCGGTTTCATTCGAAGGACGCCTTTTACGACAAGCAAAGGGTACTGAAGACCTATTCGAACCCGGATCCCCACGGGAATAATATGCAATATGGCAATAAATACTGCAGATATTATTCTGAATAGCCACAGTGTCCTACTATAGGGCCTATCAAAAGCATTCGTCACATACCTCTAATGTGTCCAGGGGTCCGTGTTTGCCCAACTCTCTGTTTTGTATTGCTTATAGGAGTTATGAGATTGATCAGTTTGTCATCTTCGCCCTTCATTTGGTGCAGATATGATTTTCTTAAAATCTGCTCCAACCTCAATTCCTGTAGAAGCAACTATTACAAAAGGGAAAGATTGTGGACGGTGAAATGTTTTAAAATGTATACATACATACCTTGTGTTGTGTATATACAAATTTTTATCACTAACATGAACAAGTTCCTGTGGGAAGTAGAATTATTTATTAACAAGAATCATAAATATTCCGATCGATTCAGCAAGCTTACACAGTCCTGAACATTTGTCATTCATTATATGGTCCATTTAGCAAGCTTATGCTATCAGGAACATTTTACACATCATTTATTTATTTTGAATTCATTCTAAGCACCGACTTATATCAGTACAAATATGAAAGCAAGACTAATATCACATCTTGTCAAATATTACCAAGTAACTTACTTACTTAATTCTCTTCGTGCTACAAAGCACATAAGGCCTTCACTGAGGATCTCCATCTCTGTCTGTCTGCTGCCATGTTCTGAATCCGGCCCCAAGTCCATCCACACTCCTTCATCTCTTTCTCTACTGATCGCCGCCATGTTTCCTTTGGTCTCCCTCTATTTCTCTTTCCTGCTGGTGTCCATCTCATGGCGATCTTTGGGATTGATGTTGCTCCCATCCTGTGGACATGTCCGATCCATTTCCATCGTCTCATCTTTATCATCTCAGATATTGGTGATGTTACCAAGTAAAGCTTATACATATTCTTTCAAAAGCGAGTATATTAAAAAATTAATACAGCTTACTTGGTATCTTCTAGCTGGTGAGGGAAAACTCCGACAAAGTAGGGCTGACTTCGAGAAACTTGTTCAGTGAAAATGATATTGTTCTTAACAAAGTCTTGTTTCCACCAATAAAATTTACTGCTAAGTTTCGTCAATCTTCATTTGGTTTTGTTACAGTGTGGACTATATTGTGTACTTTTTCTCAGATTTACTATTTCAAACATATGTGATAATCAAATTTTAAAATCAAAGGAGGGAAAAAGTAAGACGAGTAATATAGAATCACCCAAACCTAATATATAATTTATATTTTTTATCATGTCAAATCTTCAAAGTTTGTATTTCTAACAGGGGTGTGCATGTTTAGACGTTCAACTGCTCTTTATGGCAGCATCATTAAACGTCGGATTGAGAATTCATCTTAATCTGGGTAAGCCTCATCACACATGTATATTCTCAATTCAAATAACAAAGAGACACACAATTCCAGTTCAATATGAAGATGGTAGTATAAAATATACTTACTTCTGTTTCGTAATACAGCTGGAATTGTTTTAATGCATATTACTATGCGTAATTGCAGTTTTAGGAGATTTTTTCCTGCCATCTATACATTCTCTCTAATGTGTAACACATTGTGCAGGGACCATGTACAAAACCTGTATGAATTCTGAGCATTCTGTCACATACGGATATATATCTGTCATTAAAAGGGAAGAACTTACCCATATGATTTGAATGAAACGAAACATTTTCCATTTCAATCAGAGATGAAATGTACTGAATGCTCCAACACATTTTGTAGGCCTTTGGACTTTGTTGACTAGGTAGACTAAGCCATCCTTCTTCACATTTAGAGCAGCTAAATGCATCATTGCATAAACTGCATCCTTCTGCACAGTCCTTATCACATTCAATACCGTATTTATTGTTGTTACAGCCATGTAGACAATTCCCAGTCATGTCACACGTCTTGTTTATACAATCACCACTGCACGGAATGTTACATGTTTTACCGTAGCTAACATCATTACTACACATCGTGCAATGTGTTTTAGATTCACAAGAGGAGCAGTTTTCTGGACACTTGAGGCATTGCGATTTATTAAGAAACCATGAATCTGCACATTTATGACATACTGGACTGTTACTGTCGACTAAGGAGCATTTTGTGCAATCGTGGATAGCTGCAGAACATTCTTGGTTACACTTATCGCTAAACCAACCATCGCTACATCCGTGACTGCATGTTTGATTACTTAGGCATGTAAAGTTTAAACAGTTATGGCTACATTGTCTTTCACAGTGACTGCCATGTCTACCAGCAATACAACGTTCACAGACCCCAGTGTCAATGTCACATGCCGCATTTAAATCGCAATATGGACTGCATTTCTGATCACACTTACTGCCATTATATCCTATGACACACACATAACATCTACCCGATTTAATTTCACACGAACCATTTCCTCCACATGTACTTGGGCACTTTCTAGCACATCCTTGGCCGAACCACCCATTTTCACATTGAGAGCATTCATAATCATATTGCTTGCATTGTGTACAATGATTTGGACATTGTTCATTGCATTGTCTCCCTTTGTATCCTGGTCTACACTGATGACAGTCACCCTTTCTAGAACAGGTGTCTCCCATGCAATTCTCCATACAGGATATATTACAGGAAGGACCGTAAAAACCTTTTCTGCATGTACGGCATATACCTGTAGATCTTTCACATTCTTGTTCACAGTTTCCAATGCATATATTTTTACAGAAATCACCGTAATATCCATCTTTGCAAGCCAAACATTTTCCCTCACTTTTTTCGCATTCCTTACTATTACAATTTAATGAACATTTTTCAGAGCAGTCAGCTTTGTAGAAGTCTGGTTTGCATGTACAGTTTCCAGATACCTTGCCACAAGATTCCTGACAACCAAATGAGCAGTTTTTCTCACACAGAGGTCCAAAATATCCATTCTTGCAACTTAAGCATTCGCCTGTGTGAAAATTGCATCCATTTTCATCGCACGATTCCGGGCATGTCTGGTTGCAAAATTTACCGAAGAAACCCTTTTGACAAACGCAATCCATTGCAGTGATATTACAGTCAACACCACAATCTGACGCACATGTACTGCTACAATTTTCACCGAAAGTTCCGTTGGTGCATTCTGATGAAAATTAAAGAAAGAAAATTTAGAACTGAACATGACGAATCCTAAAAATGTCAATAGAAAAAGTTATCTTCGCACAATCATGAGTGTGTTAATATAATAAATGACAGTAAATCGTATAGAAGAATGTATAATTACTTTCAAGTACAAAAATGATTTGATACATTAATATTTTGTATCAAAATGGTGTTACATGTAGAACTGATAAAGAGAGTCGTTTACTTGATTTTTGTGTCATGATTTCTTGTATTAATTGGTTTTCAATTTTAATGCAAAACTTTGGGACGGTTATACACATACGGTCTACAACAAGAATCAATGGGTGCTGCGAAACCATCTTTAAAAGTGCACCCTTAATCTTCTGCATAAAGAATACACCCCGTTAATTTCATCCTAAGGTACTAGCCTTCTTTTGTTAACAAGACTTTCCTTAAATACTTCATTAGCAAGTCTAAAAGTATGCAATTTCTTTGGTAAACTAGAAAATTATGTGACTAATAGATATTTTGCGCACAGAACGTCGCCTACCGGTCGCGGTAGCTCAGGTGTAGAGTGTTTGATTCCAACAGGCCATGAGTTTGAGCTCCGCTCGTACCATGGCCGCGTTAAACCCAAGACGTAAATATATGTAGTGATTGCTCCTTAGCCAAACGTTCGGCATTTAGAAGTGAGAATTACATGACCTTAAAAACGGAGGTCCCGTGTCGTGGTAAGGGTTGTCATGTTAAAGAACCCACATTGCTACGGCCCTGAGCGCTAAGCATAGGTCTAAAATTGTGTTACTTCGCCTACAACTGGTGACGTCTAAATATGAGGGAAAAAAATTTCGACGGGACGTAAAAAACCCAAACAAAACACAACGTCGCCATATTGAATGACCTTAGGCTAATTATTCATGCTTATCAAATGTTAAAGGGGAAACACACGATGCAATCATGGACGCAGCCTTTCATTACATAAGTGAGTAAGCACCTACACGATGCAATCATGGACGCAGCCTTTTAATATATACATGTAGATGTATACGATATATATTGCTTTCATTTCAGACTTTTTGTAATTTTTTTTCTTACATTTTAATTCGATTTGTTTACATCATGGATACAGAGGACCAAACGTTTACGTTAGCAGACTTTCTTTTGAAAAGTTCCTGCTCTGAGAGAGTATTTGTCACGTCATATACCACTTACTCATGCTCTAAAACAACCAATTTACAGTCTAAATGTCAATTCTCAATTTTACACAAATGTAAAAAATCCGGTGATACCCTTCTACCAGCTGCTGGATTTATTACAGTGTGGTATTTCAGGGGGGGGGGGTATACACTAACAATGGTACTTACACATAGTCTAAGAGTCCTAAAACAGCAATGAATGCGTACATTATGGTATTATCCAGGGACGTTGTAGAATCTTTTTTAAATGAGAATAAAGAAGTTTTGACACAAACATCTAAATCTACATCTAAATAAACAAGACGGTCATGGGCCAAATCTCTCACCTTCACCCTGCCATTGTTCAGCTATTTTGATTTTTGATATTTTTTTTATCAATCTATATTCCCATAAAAAAACAACAACCCCATGTTGTGGCTCCAACCTAGCCCCAAAGGATAACAATATAATTGAAAATGAATTCACATAACACAGAGATGCCTCAACACCAATATGACTAACATGATCTTGCTCTTCTGGTCTGGGGACAACAAGATATAAAACATCTCGAACTCAAACCCAGACTCAAATTCACGTTTTTCATCTCAGCAGAGATTTTGCTAAAATGTGCCACCAAACTTTCTCAGAGTCGTCTCACTTGAGTTGAGATTTGACAAAATGATTCAACATGTTTTCATTGTTACAGGGGGCCTTAATTTCAATAAAATCCACTTTCACTTTGTTGTTTACACTAGCTACAACGCTTTGGCTTGTGCTTTACATGTAATTTTCGAATCATTCAATAGCTTCACATGGAGAAGCCCAGGCACATGAAGTATGGACACTACTATACCCGCAACCCCTTCTGATTTTTTTCTCAGCGAAATCCCCCCCCCCTTTGGATAATTTTTATTCGGCGACAATTTCTCTGAAATGTGTGGATTCCCTGTCTATCTCATCCTTTTATCGATTCATGTAATCATTTGACACCTTTTGTAAGCTTTAGAGATTGGCCTTCTACCGGTAAAATAAAGGTAAACTGTATATAAAATACCCCATTGACACTTGCTTATTCTCAGGATTTTTGTGGACCATTCATACGAAACATAACTCATTTCTTATTCTGTGACTTCCTCTGTGGCTGCCAGTGGAAGAGAAGAAGCCCTCTCCGATCAATGTACGCACTTTATTGTGACAAATAAAAGAGATATGGGTTTTAAGTTGAAGAGACTTTCAGTATGATATCTTCCTGGCCTGCCACTTGCCAAAATCCCTTAGGTAACGCTGCAATTACTTGGAAAATGAGTCCCGAAGCCGGGACCCGTTTGTTTATGAATTTTTGTTTCTTAACTTCTTATATACAGGTAGAGGGTCAATCTCTAAAGCTTATAAAAAAGCGTGAAACGATTATATAAATCGAAAGAGGAATGAAATAAAGTGGAATCCACGCGTTTCAGAGATATTATTGCCGCAAAAAAATCAGGAGGGGGAGGGCGTAGTAGTTGTCCATATTCCAAGTGCCTGTCGGTGACACAGCTATCATTTATCGTGTACAGTTGTTTTTTGACATATGATATATTTTAGTAATCTTTTTTCATTATTTCATGGAGAAGTGAAAGGTAACGAGACTTTTATTGACAGGGGCTACTGAACTCGGGCTCAAGATACGCATTAATGTAAGGGTCATGGTCACTAAATACAAAATAGCTTGTAACAGACAACATTTACATTTGAAGTGGAATTCCTTACCGGTTATCTTGTGAAATACTGTCTTGATATGCATAAGTTTCTCATGGCTGGGAATTGTAATAAAATCTCTCTGCCAAATGACAAAACACGCCCGTGACCACCCTTATTGCTCTGCCTGCTGCGCTTTTTAGAAACATCAAGCCATCCAGCGTCATATAATATGACCCAGTGGCAAAAACTAGCAGCGCAATCAAGACTTGATAGGGGTGGGGGAAGGATTATTCTTGACACGATTGTTGTACAGCTGATTTTCTTTAAGTAAATCTACTATAAAGAAAATGGTGACAGGGAATAAACGACATTTGTCAAAAACATCACCCTCGCTAAACCCTTCCAAAGGATTGGACCTGTCAAGGATTCTCCTTGTCCTCACAAGCATTACATCCCTACGACGACTGCGTTGACGAAGTCGTCTGACAGCCACTTTGTTGTGAGTAAATACACTTGAGATTTATTTGGGTTGCTATTTACCAATCTCGGGATTTTCTGAGAAATCTGAAATATTTTTCTCAGCTGAGTTCAAAAATATTTTGGTGGCACGCGCATTTGAGAAAATTTTCAAATGTGAAAAAAACACCTCAAAAACATATCCGAGTTTGAGAAAATATTTATTTGGTGACACAGTTAGGTGAAAAAACTCAAATTTTCTCAGAAATCTCAGATTTGAGAAAATCTAAGCGTTGATGGCCTGGAAGCCTGGATAAGACCCAAAGTCACAACATCATAGATTATGGTATGGTATGAAGACCTTGCCCTAAGAAATCTACACACAAAATTATGAAAACTCCATCTTATAAATTTCAGGCGGTAGCGAATAGGTAAGATTTTTGACAAAATCAGTTCAACTTCAAGGTCACGGGGTCAAACACATAAGTATATTTGATTAGGTCTTGCTATAAACAATCCATATACAACGTATAACAGCTTTACCATAAATAGTTAAGGAAATATTGATTAGGTCAGGTTTTCAAAGAAAGTAGGTCAAGGTCACAAGAGCGAATACATGTACGATTGTATCACAACATCTTGTCATAAAAAAAAGCTATATACAAAATATGAAAGCCCCGCCCAGAGTAGTTCTGAAGATATTTAACAGATTACGTTTTATTGAATATACATTGTAGGTCAATTTTTAAAGTCACAGGGTCAAAACAGGAAATAAAAATTCTTGGCAGAAGAAATCTATACACAAAATATGAAACTTCTAGCTTGAATAGTTCAAGATATCTTGAATAGGTCAGATATTTAAAAAGTAGGTCCTACTCTAAGGTCAAGATACAATGTAACAATGTCAAACTTCACAAAATAATAAACCCTTGCCAACAAGAACCTATATACAAAATATGAAAGCACTACCTTAAATACTTGAGGAGAAATTGAATACATCAGGGTAGTTTTTTTTTTTAAAGTAGGTCAAACTCCAAGAAAATATCAAACACCATTGTATCTTGCCATAAAGAATATATACACAAAATATGAAGTAAATATAAAAGTAGATAAAATTAAGTTCAAGGTATATATATGTGTAAAACTCTAAGTTCAAGATGTATACGTAAGACTCTAAAGTGCGATGATCGCTCAAAAGTGCGATGGTCATTCCAAAGTGCGATTGTCTGCGCCAAAGTGAGATGGATTGTTAACGTTAGGGACGCCAAAGTGCGATGGTCACGCCAAAGTCAGATGGTGCGGAGTTCAGTAACGTTTGTGACGTCACGTTACTGTGACGTCATTCTTAACGTCTTTCAGAATAAATCCGAAGAAATGTTACATGGATGACAGCAACTGCAAGATTTACACTGTTGAGTATAGTGAGAACAGCAAAGTACATTTGTTGTCGAACTATCTTCTTCGCCCAAACATTCTTTAATTCATGATCATTTATTACTTTGACGTACACGTATTAAATTCCTGGGGGTATGCTATAATACAAAATATTCTATACGATTTTGCGTTTTGTGTTTAATAACACAACAACTAAATGGTAATGAAATAAGTTCTTATTCTTATTTTTTGTGCATGGATTTTGCACTGATATTTTGGTGAAAAAAAAACACACGGTTGGTACAGTCTGTACCAAAACATTGTGTCGTTTACAAACCAATGGATTTCGGCGTGTCACACCATCGCACTTTGGCCTGTCGGGTCATCGGACTTTGGCACATGAGCGAGGACCATCGCACTTTGGCGTGTCACACCATCGGGGTTAGGCACATACCATCGCACTTTGGAGTCCCATCGCACTTGATAGGTAGGTAGGTAGGTAATGATTACTTTTCGCAATGATCGGTAAAAGTATAGGTAAACAATATACACGAAAACGTTTAGTAAAGCTAGTGACTGTAATCAATAGAAAACATTGCAAGTGAAAGTAGCGAGCATACATTTTCTAGACACTTTAAACCTACTTCACCACCTCAAAGTAGATAAATATGAAATTAATAAAATATCATCTGCACTTCTTAGTGGTAATTTTCATGGCTATTTTTTTACGAGTGTTAAAATTGTATCAACTTACATGCTTTATTCCTATGATCTTTTGACCCAGAAGTGTGCAAACCAACTATAGGGAGTGCTTTATTTTCTAATTCTATATATATATGTAACACTATAAACACCGACACAGCAAGCGCAAACTGTAGGGTTCTTTATGACATTCATAAAAATCTTATAGTTTCAATCCAAAATAATGATTTCATTGCAGCACATTTACATGTATCTATTACAGTGTAACTTATGAAAATGTAGACGTATTAGAACTATTCAATGTGCAGTGTATCAAGGTTCTTTAAACTCTGATAATCGAATATCTACAGTGTCTGTGATCAAGGACAACTTTTATTACACCTTCCAGATTACAAATATATGGCCTTGACAAATATACATGTACTTGAGAATGATCTGTGTCTGGCTAAATGACTCGTTCTGAGTAGTAATACACTGGTCATACATGTAAGCACATTTGTTGTGTGACATCTCGAGATTCATTTCTCGGAATTAAAAGTTAAAATCGGTAGACGAACATGCCATAGGACAAAAAGTCACAAAATAGGTAGGACAAAAAGTTACAGGAAAAATCACAATGATGACTTTCGATCAGACAGGATTAAAATTCACAAGTCAAAAAGTCTCCAAAATGAGTTTTGTTCAGTCCACATTTAGCACTTTCGGGTCCTTATTAAAAAAAAGTTTAAACCATTGAATTCTTTATTTATCATGTGACTCCACTTACTACTTGTTTTGACATAATGGAGAGTGAAAGGACGCAAATCTTAATTATCAGCATTAATGTAGCATCACCACAAAGCTTAATCAATAAGAAAAACCTCTATTTTTATAAAAACTCGAATTCATATTACACAATGAATAAGATAAAGGGAATAAAAAATTGATAATGACTATTAAATCATTATCATTAAAATATAGAGTTTGGAAATTTAAAACAAAATTCTCATACAAAATATAACATTTTACATATCTATTTTCTTAACCTTTACCAAAATTTATACAAAAACCAATATTTTCTTCATATTCTTATCAGCTGTGACTTTTTGTTCTGTGATATTTTGCCCTACTTTCATTAAATTTCTTATTGTAACTTATTGTTCATGGTGATTTTGTCCGTGACTTTTTGTCGTGTGAATTTTGGTCCAGCATTCATGAAAATCACAGGTCTTCCAGATATTACCTTAAAAACAAAGGTAAATTCTTATGGTAAGAGCTAGGAAGGTAAATCACCCAACAATGCATTCTACTATCTTTCTATTACAAAGTGACTTCGGAGAAACGAAAGTGAGATAACGGACACACAAATAGGTCAGCTGAATTTTCCACTTAAACTTTGTTTACAGGGGATCTATCTTCGTGGTTAGATTATGGCCTCACTTTATGTGCAAAAAGTTCAGAGGTAAAAATAATAATATAAGATTATATACAATTCACTATATGAAATACATTTATTGTTTTCCTACATCGAAGGAGACGTATCTACATATGATATTCAGAGAAAATTAACTACGCAATTTTTAAGAAGCTAAAAATGCACAAAACTACAACAGAAGACATAGATAAGACACGACGAAGAATAGGTTACATGTACTTTAGTGAATCATCGTTTGACTCAGGGAAGGTAATAAAAAGGTAAAACTTACCAAAATATTGAATGTCAAACACTTCTACACGTGCGTTCTTTGAAGAAACGATTTCAAGATATTTTCCAGAAAGCGGCTTATAACAAGTTATTGACATAGTTTTCTTCCCGATGTTGTTGCCCTTTTCCAACTTGTTGCATGTCACATCATTAGTCCTAGCATACTCCATGTCTTTGATGTAAATTGTATAATTTACATCACGTTCTAAAATACACAATATTTCATCAAAGGTATTTTGTGTTAAAACTCTAATCTTTCAAAAATATCACAAATTTTACAAAACGATTGTAAATGATACATGTACTATTACCGAGAAGAAGGGTAATGTCCAGTTTGTCAATTGTTATTGACTGATTTAGTTGGACTCTCAAATATGGCTTAGAGCCCTCTTTCTTTAAAGAAGTTGAAAGATCTTCATCTAGTAATTTATTTTGATCGTCTTTATCATCTCCTGCTGCTGTCCGGTATAACACGTTTCCTAAAATATGATATGACAATGCTGATGGATTCGTTTCTCTACGTACAGGTAATTTTTGTTTTTCTATGATAATAAATCAAGTGAATTCTTGTCTTACGCCTTTGACAATTGTAGTCTTTGGATCCACCCCAACCAGGCAAACAAGTCTCACATTTTTCACTGCAGTCTACACAATGACAGACACAGGTGCCATTTCCAAAACATTGACCTTTAAGCAAAAAATTACGTAAAGAGGAATGAATAGTTTAGACTTTGTAACCGGACAATACTAAAGGCCGGAATGGATGTAGTGGTACTCAAAAAAGTACCAATATCTCCGCTAATACTTATTATATTTTTATTTGGTAAAAACTCCCATAATCTATGGGGAAACACCTTTCAGAATTTCATAAGATACATGTATTAACATTTTCTTTGTGATAAAAAATATAAAAATCCTCTCGGAATAAACGAAAGTTGTAAAATGTTGGTGTTTTCCCAGTGTAGCCAGTGTCACATATTTCTTTATATCTCCTAGAATAGCTCATATTTTCTCATTCGTTAAACTTTTCCCACAATCTATGGGGCACACACTTTCAGAACATAACAAATGTGGCATTTAAATGATTTCTACTACGTGGCAATCCTGCCAGAATGAGTGCATGTAAATGTGGTGAAAAAATGGAGGCTTCGTGAAGGAGTATGTATTGCATAATCTGTAATATCTCTTAAAACAATTTTTATTATCTCATTCGGATAAATTTCCAAAACTCTACGGGACAAGACCTTTACTAATATATATGTTTTTTGCATCTTGTTAATGGTAAGGATATAAAAATCCTGCGAGAACGTCAAAATCGAACTGTAATTAAAAAACAATAATACAATTGTAATAAACAACTCAACATAGTATTTAAATTTGATTTTTATTCACGATAATGTTTAGTAGACAACCATTCATTACCCGAACTCCGGAAGCCGTCTGAATGCATTTTTCACACTTACTTTAAAAACATCGACTCGATCGCCTATTTGGCATGAAATTTTGACGATCTCGACTCATTCCGACAGGATTTTCACATACTAAACATGCACATAATTCTACAAACTTTACATGCTTTAAAACATCTTGCCTCGTAGATAGTGGGAAAGTTATCCGAATAAATCAACATACAATATTTTTGAGATATATGATTCTATAATACAACGACACTCATATGACTTCTCTATTTTCTCCCCATATTTTCTTATTCCGGTAGGATTTTCAAACACTTTCCAGCAAATAAATGCAACTCTATTTATATTTCTTAAATTGTCTTCCCCTATGCTTTATGGGAAATTTTACCGAATAAAAATAATGAACTATAGGAGGATTTATAATAAAATATTTGATACCACCTTTCTATTTCGGAACCAATTTTTTCGATCACTGCTCATTCTGGCAGGGATTTGTATTAGTTGTCATCTTCGATTTTCAAATCATTGCATATATTCTGAAAGGTTTACCCCATAGATTATGGGATATTTTACCGAATAAAAATATAATGACTATTAGCGGAGATATTGGTACTCTTCTAAGTATAACTACCTCCATTCCGGCCTTTAGACCTCCCTTATTTTTGATTTTAAAAAGGTATCTTTTGTTGCGAAAACATAAACAAACCTTTTATAACTGTTACGAGGAATAGCTGCAGTATCAGAATTGATTGAAATATCTCCATTTGCACACTTATACACTTTCTCATTCCTTTACGGTAGTAAATATTTCTTTGTACACAATAGGTTTTAATCCTTATAACTCGAGTGAATGATAAAAATACATCTATGTTAAAACGACTAAGTAAACACTGATTCTATTTAAATCTACTCACATAATTCACACATGGTTTCCGCTTAGTCATCACCACTTCCATCCTATCTGAGCCGGCTTGAAGTAAAACGCTGAGTGGAGTAAAAGTCAAAAGCTAGTCTGTGATGTTGTGGATTCATTAGCTGATATCATCATGACCATGTTGACATATAAAGATCATATTCTTCCTCCTTCATTTCCTGTGTGCAAATGCAGACTTCATATATATATATATATATATATATATATATATATATATATATATATATATATATAGGTACATAATTTAAGAAAGAAAATAATTTTATCAATAAACTGATCAATAAATATTCCATAAAAATCAGATCTATAGTAGTGTATGATTATTTTAATGTGCACATCTATCTGCTATAACTAAAACAATTGATAGATCAATGAAATTAATCACAATTTGGGGGGGGGGGGGATCATTTTTGGATGAGACAAAAAAATTTACGGGCCAAATTTGAGGCCAAAACAATTCTGAGCCAGGCTAAACTTTGGGTTGGAGCAAAATCATACGCCAAAATTGGGGTCAGGCCAATGGAGCCAGACCAGGTTTTATAGTATGCCGTATTTTGAAATATATATATACATATATATATATATAATCACATGCTCCACACAGGACTTCCGGTTAGTCATCAGCACTTGAATTTCATCTGATCTCTCTCTCTTTATATATCTATATATTCCGCGAAGGTCTTACTCTCCCAGCATCCGAAGAATCTGCACCAATATTCGATGAGCTTTATTTGTGCAGCAATGTAATGGTGTACAGATAATAACAACTTCAGTAAATAACACAAATATTAATCTACATCGACTTTTCCAACAGCAGATGATGTAGAATGCTCGTGAAATTTCTTTGGTTTCTTTGTTTTGAGACGTCACCAGCTATACGTAAACTACCATATTTGTTACGGGACTGTACCAGTGACGGTTCTTTAACGCACTAACGCCTGACATCACATGAGGCTGGATATGTCCAAAAGACCGGCCACTCTCACTTCTAACTGCTGAGCGTTTGGCGAAGGAGTGGTCACTGCCAATTTTTACGTCATAAGTTGGATTCTCCCATGGTACGTGCGGGACTTCAACTCATGACCTGCAGGTCACGAAGCAAACGATGTAACCTCTGAGCTATCGGTATGCTCGTAAAAGATGTTTTTGTTTATTTGGTTACGTCCCTTTGATAATTTTAACTTATATATTTTGCAGCTGTAGTTGAAGTGTCTTAAGTGTACGTCTATGCATGACACTCAGAATGGTAGCATTGATGATTATTTATCGAGTCAAAATTTTTCGTGTCACGAAACCTCGGTTTTTCAAACGTCTCATCCGAAAACCCACTACCCTCACTTCAAAATATCAACACTCTGCGAAGGAACATACACAATATACTTTTACATATAAGGTTCCACGTGGTGTGCTACGAGTATCTAAACTACCGCCTCCCAGAGCCAGCGTGACAGGTGATCTAACACGAATAATGCGGTAAAACGAACACAAGCCCAACTGCTAGCCACGGACCCTGGAATTCATCAGATGCATACGTGGTGCCATTATGTTTGAACACGTTTGTTATTCCCGAATTTTTATAGTTTTTATAAATAGTTTGGTTTTTCGTTTTGAATCCTCTATTGGTCTTTCCCTGGGTATCTGAGTGTGATGTCGGCCTCGATTGATACGGATTGCGTCCTGATTGTCCTCATTGTTTTTGTTGTTGGTTGGTTACAGGGCCTGTTCTTGTATTTTCTGTATTAATGTTGTGATTTTTCCTAGTACCCTCCGTTTTGAAGGAGACATTTTTCCTGGTTGCTGCTGCATAATAGACCACTTGTTCTTTGTTTCTGTTGGGTTTTCTTTTATTTGTATTCCGTTTAATTGTTTTCTTCTTGATAACGGTTTTTCCATGCAAGGTGAAGATAATGAACAGTGATCAATCTCATAACTCCTATAAGCAATACAAAATAGATAGTTGGGGAAACACGGACCCCTGGTCACGCCAAGAAAATGAAACAACTCTAATCAACGTTTGCTACCACTTGGAACCATGTCAGTTTCTAAAAGGTTACATGATAAAAATTTGGAAGTACAGAATCAGCTACAGGGCCCTCCTACTAGCTCTGGCTGGTGTGTTGGCCCTTTATCTCGATCGATAGAGCACTAGACTGTTGTGTCAGAGATCCCGGGTTTGATCCTCAGCAGATGCATACACAAGTCTCTGTTACATCTAGCGCCATGTTTAAATTGTTAGGACTCGGGTAATCCCTGGTGGATTATAGTGATTGCCCCCAGAACGTCACCCCACAAGTGCTGGCACCCTGGAAGAGTCAGGACAATTCCATATTGCGTATCATAATGCTTACTAGGTATGTGTATTTTATATGCGCATGATTTTACTTGATAAGTAAATAACAATGTTGTTGTTTGTGTAATTATTTTTTCCGTAATATTGTAATGCATATTTGCTGAATAAATTACTATGTTAAAAGGAGCTGTTCTGTGTTATTATTAAAGATTAATTCATTCACAGAAACTTGTAAGAATTCATGTAAATCATGTGTACAGATAGTTTCTGATACTTGAAACTTTATGTATCAGCATATGGACATTCTAAATATTAGCAGTGTGGAAACTTTCAAATGCGTCAGGCATTTTTTTTTTTTTTTACAATGGATGTGTACTTGAATTTCTGCAGACTTCTGCACATTGAATCTACATTTTTCAGTGATTCAAGTTTATTGAAGGAAAGGACCATGTGGAGATAGTTGATAAATAAATGATAAATAGTGAAATTATAGTGGTATACATATATTTTTTATGAAAATTGTACATTTTCACCACAAAAATCTTATACTGCTTTGGACGTCGAATAAATCGAAGTAATGCTGGATGTATATAATTCGCATACCATGAATAAACTTTATTATCATTATCATTGTTGCCTAGGTATGTATTGTTTTTTCAAAGTAAGGGGGTGGGTTATTTCTGTTTTCAATTCGCATTCTTTTTTGGGGGAGGGGGAGGGGTATAATTTCTCTGAATTTATTTAAGCTCTAGAGATTGGCCTTATACCGGTTTATACAATGAAATACACTTCTATTCCATTATACCGGTAGAAGTAATAAAAAAGACATGAATCAAAATTGGGATGGGATATACAGGGAATCCACATATTTCGAAGAAATTATCGCCGCAACAAAAACAAGATGTGTTTGTGAAACACAAATGCCCCCGATAATGGCCAATTCCGAAGATGGACAAGGTCAAAAGGACAAATATCTTGGTACCAGTAGAAAGATCTTGTCACAAGAAATGCTCATGTACAATATGAAAGCCCTAATATTTACCAACAAGAAGTTATGACCTATGTAAAAAAAAAATATAAACGTAGATCAAATTTGAAGGTCAAAAGGTTTAGTACCAACGGAAAGGTCTTGTCACAAGGAATACTCATGTGAAATATCAAAGCTCTATCACTTACTGTTCAAAAGTTATTAGCAAGGTTAAAGTTTCAGACAGAATGACAGAATTACAGAATGACAGACAGGACAAAAACAATATACCCCCCGATCTTCGATCTCGAGGGCATAAAAATCCAGAAAGGGGTGGTGATAATGGTAGTAGTGTTTATACTCCAGGTGCCTGTGTAAGATGGAGGAGGGGGGATGGTCAGCCAATATATCTTGCTTTCTATTTATGAAAATAACTGACTTTGCATGTGGAATTAACGGAATCACTAAAATATTATTCGTTTGAGTAGAACTTTTCAGAACATCTAATGAGACAGCCTCTCCTGTTGGATCCGCTTTCAGTGATTAAAATTAAATGCCAAGAAATCTTTATTCAATCAAAGACATAAACCTACAATAATGTATACATCATGAGTGATTTTGCTTGAATGAATAGTGTACACTTTCATGGATTAAAAATATACGGGAACTTAAAATTAACCGATTATCCGTTTACTAGCAGACACACCTGAGTTTCGTAGCCGTTACGGTGCTTCTAATGACGTAGAGGTAGACTCAAAAAAGCAGCCTGTAACTAAATGCGACGCAAATAATGTGGCCGAAGCAATCAATTTTTTCTTCTATAATCACGGAAAAATTGAGAACATCGAAAATATCAGATGAATATCGTATTTAAAAATGTATCGATGTGTCAGATCATTGGTCTCAGGATGGGGGTGTCCTTCGTTGAGTTACATGTACATATATATAGGTAAATATAATTATTAATCTTCATAAAATGATAAAATCTACAAAATATTTGTTTCATGTTCCGAACCGACAGGACGATGTTGTATGGGGGTCCCAGTGAGATGAGGTTCCAGACGTAAGCTGTGTCAAGTCAAGCGCTAAAGTCATGATATGGGATGCGATGGGAGTTCAGGGTTTGTCCAAACTTCACATTGTTCCAGCCGGCAAAACTATTAATGCTGACTATTATGTGAATAAAATTCTTCAAAAAGAACTAAAACCTGCTCTGAATCGACAGAAAAATAGTGGTAGGATTGACGAACGAAAGTTGGTTCAATATCCAGGACACGCTACGTTTGTTCAAGATGGAGCGACACCTCCTCATACTGCCCTCCTAACACAAAATTGGTGTGAAAATAATTTAGCAAACTTTATTTCGAAAGAAAAATGGCCAGGCAATTCCCCAGACCTAAATTGTATAGAAAAGCTTTGGAGTATTCTGAACAGCGAGGCCTAAAACGATCCGCGCCCAACAACAATGAGCCAATTACGCCGCCGACTTCAATGTACATGGAGGGAGATACATCAGAAACATTTGATTTCTTTAATTCATTCAATGCCAAACAAAATTAAAAATGTATTGAAAAACAAAGGTGGACTGTCTGGTTATTAAAAACCTAAAAACTTGTATATGAGTTGTTTATAAATAAGTTTAGGCATGATGTGAATCATGGAACGAATTTTCTTAACACCCTTTAGTTTACGGACTTAACCTCACATATGAAACAATATCAAACGTTCAAACAGTAACTCTGGAGCAAGCATATCAGAATTTATTGCCAACATTTGTTAATTTATAAGCATAGATATTCAGTACACATCATTGAATGGGATATATCCCTCAGTATTGGGAATACTAGTAGAGAATTTCCCGATGTCACATTACTGATAGGATATAAAATATTCTTAGTGAACATTTAACAATACCTCTTTTTCTGTTTCTTCTGATCTATCTATAGAAGTGGTTAAAGAGCACTGTGAAGAATTAAAAAAGTGATGGGTATTTCGATAAAGTAATGAAACAAACCTGCAAGAAAATGTAAAGAACTCAACAAAAATACTTGCCGAATTAATCTGAATTCACACAAATATGCGAAATTATGCAAAATGTTTCAAAAACTCTATAATGAGTGTATGGCTTGTGCAATACACTGATACAACTACAATGTGCAAAGAAAATATATCAAGGCACTCAACAGTCTTTTCTCCTATCCAAGACTGAAAAGGAACAATGGTACATGGGTTTGAGAAACATTGAGGTGGTTCAGATCGTGGCCTGCGTAAAGCAATGGTTTTATAACTTTATTGTAATTTATAGGTATATGGCGGATTCAGACTGTGTGCGTGTCAATTGCTACTTTAAAACATTTTCCCCAGTTGCATATAGAATCAATGCATCCAATAACCATTAGAAATAGTATACATTATACCATGTTTAGATGTTCTACAAAATAGACAAAAGGCGTTTGCAACGTACATTTTTTATGATTAATCTTTCTGTAATACATGTACTTCAGTATACTACCTGAACTCTTGTTTTTAGATGCAGATGTACACCTCCTTGAAGATAGACATGTTTCATTGAAAGGTGAAGATAACGAACGGTGATCAATGTCATAACTCCTAAAATCAATACAAAATTGATTCTACCATTCAGAGGTTTCCCTTAACATTTGTCAAGATATGGACACCAGGGAATATATCTAGAACAGACCAGTTCGTGACTCTAATGAAACTGATATTGAATTGTCCCCATTAGGATTTGGCACAGTGCTTCAACACCAGTAAGACAACACTGCATAATATTGCGACTACGCATATTTTTTCTTTGCACACCCCTGGTTGCCAAACTCTCTATTTTGTATTGCTTATAGGAGGTATGAGATTGATCACTGTTGGTTATCTTCACCTTTCATTCTACCAGGGCATATTTGAAAATAAGATTTCCGATTTCCTTCCTCCTGAAATGCAAGTCAAGTTTTTGGTGATTTCAATTTCTCTCACCTTGTGATCGATGCAACTGAAGTGAGCTAGGATGTTCCAGGGCAGGACATATCTACACAATCTCCAAACTACAGTTCTTGTAAACATCGACACACGCGGAAATCAGTTACAGGTAATGTAATAAACGTAATATAACTACGTATATAATGTTTAGAAATAAATTGTTTATTTGACACCATGTGGTGTAAGAGTGTATAAGTGATCATATTTGTTCAAGTAAATGACTTCTTATTTTTTATTATCAAAATGTTATTGTTTGTACAACTTGACGTTGTTGGAATTGAAACTATGTATACCTGATAATAAAAATAAATCCTATAACAATAATTCCTTTTCCTTGTCAAACTACTAATTTCATATTTGATGCATATAACAAAGAAACAGAAAATAACATAATATATGCAATAATTACATGTAATATTCATGTTAGTGCTTAAACACTAGGTTTTACGGTTTTGTGTAAATTTCAAGTGCTTGTCTTGTATTCTTAGTATCTTAGTATATAATGAATATAGATTTGATTTATATATATATGACATAACCCTATAATAAAGTCTTAGATACTGTATAAATCAGTTTTCTGTTTTTATATATCAATAATGAATTGGAAAACATATCTCTAGTAGAATATTAATGCAAAATCTTTTTCATGATTTTATACATGTATCTACAATTAAGTAGTCACATGCAGTATACGAATAGAATAAAGTAATTCAAAATTACCAAAATGCATTTCACACTACTCTATAATCAATGCTTTCTACCAACATTAATCCTGAACAATATATGGAATGACTTCCAAAAATAAAAGTCTGAGTTTTGAAATATTTGAGTTATGGGTGTTGTCTTGAAGTATTCTGACAATACCCATGTCTTTTGTGGCCCACAAGACAAATTACATACTGAGTTCTCAAGGATGTGTAACTGTCCCTGAACCTAGTCACACTATCTGAGGTCTTCCTTTAGTTTGTAAAATTTTCTTCCATCCTGTATTTGGTTCTTTTTAATATATAAAAAAAAAACTTCATATCAAATGCTTAATATAGGAATGATATAATGCAATCAATGGTTGACAAAATACTAAATGCACATATTAATACTGAAAACAAAGTGTTATGACAAACAATGAAAACTTTGGCAAAATATAGTCGTTAATTCTATGTCCTCTAAAATATCATATTTCTTGCACTGAAGGGACATTTGACCTCCAATATATCAGGGTTTACGGTCATGCTTTCAAGTATGTTGGTCAATTCTACAAGTTGGTGGTTGCAATCATGTGTGACGCCAAGGCCTATTAGTCCATGAGGACTAACTCCCAATATCACACGTTCAAACACCACAAAAACAAAACAATTTAGTTTACATAAACATACATGTATATAAAGAGGTGCTTGTTCTCTCTCTGTAATTGTTTGTATAAGTAATGAAGCGAACTTCACTTTCCTATATTACCTCCAAAGACGCTTTCTAGTTTTATTATCCACTATCTCTCCATTGACTGAATTTATTTATCTTCTGATTTCATTATGACGATGTTGGATATATTCATGTTCCACCTTTCATTCCATTTATATAACATCGAACCACGTGTACGTACCAGTTTCTTTAAAAAAAAAAAACAGCTCCAAAGGATCAGTATTTTGTTCTCGCAGTCGCTTTATCCCTGAAATCCCATAATATAGCCTTCTTTGTTGACAGATTGTACATATAACGAAAGAGGCAGGAAATTAAATGATGGGGAGATCTGAAAAGCCACATCAGCAATGTCTTACATAAAATTACTTGCATATTTTCAAATTTTAACGGAACAGCTTGAAACAGGATGTATTACTTTGGCTTCTTATGGCAAAAAGTACTACACGACATTTGATGCTTTTAAACCGAAGATAATTTGTGTGGCAATGAAACTTCTATATTTTGAAAGATTATGATTATTATTCAATTCAATATTTTTTCTACATACAATTCTAAGATTTTAAATATCTACATAAAAGCAAAAATATACATTATAAATAAAATGTCGGTCGGAAAAAACAAAATAAAACCAAAAAGAACAGAAATCAGTTACCATCTATAAAAATTAAGACTTGAAAATATACCAAAGTTTATTCACTTTTAATATCATATTTACAATATAATATCAATACGTGAAATAATTCGGTATACCTAAAACTTACACTGGCCCTGCTGTTGTGATTATATAAAAAGATTTTTCTATCTTTATTTCCATGAAATATTTGAAAGGGGCACGACACAACTCGGAGAAGACTCAACACCAATATGACTATCATCACCTTGCTGTTCTAGAAGGTCAAAGTCACATAGATTATGGTATGAAATGAAACGTCTTGCAATTGGAACTCTATATACAACATATAAAAGTTCTAGTTTGAAGAATGATTCAGAAGATATTGAATTTTCTGAAAGTGGGTTATACTCCAAGGCCAACGTAACAAAATCAAACACCGTTTAATCACTATATCTTGTCATAAAGCATACGAAAGCCTTTCTGAAATTGTTCGGGAGATATTCAGCAATATTTTTTAAAAGTAGGTCAAACCCAAACGTGACCCGACGGCAGGACGGACCCACAGACATCGCTGTACCATAATACGTACCGTCTACGTACCGTATCGTCTAAAGACGGGCGTATAAAAAACCTGTCCCCTGCCACTTTGGAGAAGGAGCAATCACTATGTTTACAGCTTAGGTTTCACGCGGCCATGCACGAGCGGGGCTTAACTTAGAACCTTCGGTCAAGAAGCGAACGCTCATTCACTAAGCTACCGCAACCGGTTGGCAACACCTTACCACCGGAGACCATGATCTGAACAAATTTGAATCCACTCTGTTAGGAAGCTTTCATGTAAATTTAAACTTGTCTGCCAGAGGGCTTCTTGAGAAGTGTTTTTTAAAGATTCTCTCTCTCTCTCTCTCTCTCTCTCTCTCTCTCTATATATATATATATATATATATATATATATATATAGAGAGAGAGAGAGAGAGAGAGAGAGAGAGAGAGAATTTAAACCTTTTATCCTCTATTGGGGTCAGAATTTAAACAAAGTTTAATCTACACTATATCAGGAATATTTCATGTAAATTTGATCTTTTATAGCCGAGTGGTTTTTGAGAAGAGGATTTTTCAATGACCCCACCATGTTTTGCATTTTCTTCATTATTTCAACTATGCAGGGATCTGGCCCTTCTTTTGAGCAAGCTTGAATCCCCGTCACCCAAGGATGCTTCGTGTAAGCTTGATTGAAATTGAACCAGTGGTGTTAGAGAAGAAGACGAAAATATGAAAAACTTACTGACAGACGGTCGCACAGAGGATAGACAAATTTAAAAGGTGATAAGAAAAGCTCACTTGATTATAATCATATTTGATTGAACTACTAATGTGTCCTAGGCAATTGTTGTTATAGAGTATGTTTTCAAACGTTTATTTTCCGGAAAAAAAACATTAAATACTCTTTCAAAAATATCACCATTGACAACAGTGTTTTTTCTCTTTAAATTTAAGACTTCATGTTATTATAGTAGAACAATACGTCATCATAAAGCCAGAAGTTCCGTTTGAAATCTTAAATGATGCAAAATTGAATTCAACAAAGATTTACACGATGAAAATGATAGGAAATATCTGTTGTACATAATATGATGTAGATAATTTTTATATAAGTATATAGTTTCGCTGTTAAATTCAATACATGGACATTGCGCTGTATTTTCTATGTTTATCCATTAAATAGAGATAGAAAGAATAATCTTATAATATATCAATTAATTTAAAGCTAGGAAAAATTACTATTTCCAATTTAAACTTGATAAAGAAAGCAACTCAATTCAAATTGCCATTGAACCCAGGCATTAAAAATGCAAATATAGAGTAAGAAAATGTTTTATGTTAAGATTCCTTTCATTTCTAGCATTCATAGTCCCTGACTGGTGAAACCGAAGGGAACTTACACCTAGCTGAACCTGATGTAGTAAAATTCACATTGTTGATTACAATCATACAATCAGTTTGTCTGATTGGTGTCCATCAGTAAAGACGATTTTCCATTGCACTTTGAATAGATAATGTATATAACCAATGTAGCAACACTTGGTACCTAAACCCTGGGGTCATGATTGAACCCAGAAGTCATAAATTTCACACTGTTTGTAAAAGACTGAATGCTTATTATAGTAAATCAAGATTTCTAACATAATGCATTAACTATTATATATATATATATATATATATATATATATATATATATGAACAGCTTAGCACCATGGACCCTAAACCTGGGGTTTATGAATTTCACAGTTTTAGCAATGGGCTCCTTGCTTATTATAATCATATTTATACATGTACTTTGATTGCTTGATTTCAAGGAATAAAACGATTTTTGAAGATTACATTATTTGCTTGTTTTGGCAACAACCCTCAGGCACCTGGTAGACAGGATCAATGAAATTCACAAGTTTTCTTTTCTTTTACATAAAGACAGTTAAAATTGGTTCAGGCGTTCCAGAGGAGAAGCTGAAAATATTCAAATATTTATGACCGCCGCACGATGACAGACACATACAGATAGCAAAAGGCCACCTGAATAACCCAGGTGACATAAACAATGCAAAACGCGATACAATTAAAATTTCAAGACTGGGAATGGTCACGGAAATATGTTGAAACTTATCAAATTCTATTTTCTGTTATCTTTTATAATTATTTACAGTATCAGTAATCAGTATCTTCATTTCATTATGCATAAACTGTTGACTTGATTTACGCAGAATATTGTGCAAACTACTTGGCTTGGGACCGCTAGTAAACATGTATTGTTATGCAATACTTACAGAATGATTGTTCTATAATACATATCATTTATATATCTAATTAAATCCTTTTTTCTATTTATGGGTTTTCGAAACAAAACATACTGACCAATATACATTTTCGGAAAGAAGAAAATTCCTTTGACATCATTTTGTGTATATGTAAGACAGAAAACACTAGTGTCTTTCCTGGTTGTACAAGCTGTGTATTTACAGTTCTCTCCATTCCTTACCTGGTTGTGCAAGATGTGTATTTACAGTCCCCTCCATTCCTAGATGTTCTACAAGCTTTGTATTTACAATCCCCTCCATTCCTAGATGAAAATAAAGTTTTTAACTACAAAAGGTTCACTTCTAAAATCATCTTATTCAGAAAGTATCCCATAAAAGGTAAATAAAATAACGTATAATGAAAATATATATTACATATGAATAGGATACACCATAGTTACATAATGATTCTGTTTCTTGTATTAATACCAATTATAAATGCCCACAACACAACGTGCCAACATGTATAACACACATTGGCCAACAGATTTTTCGAAATCCGATCCAAACCAAATACTGTCAAGAAATTTATCTTTTCATTGATTAATTTATAGAAATACACGTAAAATCTGTTTTGGTATAATGTTTTACATCTCATTCGAGAATTTTTCACTCATGTAGAAACGTTACCAGCTTCAACAGAGCCATAACTTTCACTTCTAATGCAGGGCGCTGAACAATCACTCACTACGCCAAGCATTTCATGTTTGATGCAACACCAGGATATCATATCACTCCACTAACCATTAGCTTACCGCTATCTATCCGCGAGTTAAGAGAACCCAACCCACATTAAATACGTTCAACAAATATAAATGATCTGATAGAAATGAGGAATCTAGAAAATCTAGTTTGTTATTCCTTATGCCTCAGTATGAAAATATGGCAGTAACTACTGTAAATGTTATTCTGAATAGCTTCAGTGTCCAACTATGGGGCATATCAAAAGCATTCACCACATGTGGTGCAGATATGATTTAATTTTCTTAACATCTGCTCAAACACTCCAATCTGGGTTACGTTCTATTTTATACGACTTATAATTAAAAAAAAACCAACAATTTTCTTTCTATATCAATTCCTGTAGAAGCAACAATTATTTTGATAGTGACATACATACCTTGTGTTGTTTATATACATCTTTTATCACTAACAGGAACAAGTGCATGTGGCAAATACAATTATGTTATAAACAAGAATCATGAATATTCTGATCCATTTAGCAAGTTTATGCAGTCCAGAATTTGCACATCATTTATATACTTCATTCTAAGCACTGCTTTATATTAGTACACATCAGAAAACAAGATTAATATCACATCTTCGACGAATATTACCAAATAAAGCTAATATACATTCTGTCAAAAGTAAGTATATTATACAATTAGTACAGCTTACTTGGTATCTGCTGCCTGGTGAGGAAAACTCCGACAAAGTATCGCTGACTTCGAGAAACTCGTTCAGTGAAAATGAAATTGTTCTTCACAAAGTCCGATTTCCACCAATACAATTTGCTCCTGAGTTTGGTTCATCTTCATTCAATTTTGTTATATAGCATTGACTATATTATGCACTTTTTTCTGAGATATACCATTTCAAACATATCTAATAGTCAGATTTAAGGTAGCTCATCACACTAAACTTTTATTTAGTGTCTCGTTAAAACATCTCTTATAAAGAATGATTTCACCATTGAAAAAGAGGTATAAATTCTCAAGTATTTTATATGATTTTATTGTGATTTATCCCGGAATGATAAAAGGCCCTTTGTTTACAAACAAGATACTCTAGAGTCTAAATTTCGCTGTGATTTGAAGTATAGTATGAATATTTAAGAAAACATGCTTATACGACTCAGATAGATGTTCAAATATTTTTAATCCAAAAAATATTTATGAAAATTGAAAACGTTATTTGCCAATACTTTTTTATATCTACAGATGAAATCTTCAAAAACACGTCAATTAGAAAAAGATATATAAGATAAATCTAATTGTTTGATGAATAGTATTTGCAATTACCAACAATATGATTATTTTAGTAATTTCTATCAATTTCGATCGGAATTGGTACTTTTTTCTCTAGTTTGAATATAGTGATTTTATCTAAAATTTTGTCATTTCATTTCAATTTCTATTTATAATATATTTCTTCGATATCTCTCTTTTCTAACTGGCATGTTTTTTAAAAAAAAAATTATCGGTAGATTTAAAGATATTAACAAATAACGTTATCAATTTTCATAAATATTTTTTTCTAAAAATAGAATATTTATATTTGAATATTTTAGTCATGTTTTATTAGATATTCATATCATACACCAAATAACAGCGACATTTAGACTCTAGAATCTCTCATTTGCATTCAAAACACTCTTTTTATCATTTCAGAAAATCACCAAAAAAATTATATAAAATAATTGAGAGCTTGTA
The DNA here is from genome assembly GCF_947568905.1 of Ostrea edulis. Classification (NCBI taxonomy): domain Eukaryota; kingdom Metazoa; phylum Mollusca; class Bivalvia; order Ostreida; family Ostreidae; genus Ostrea; species Ostrea edulis. The sequence goes on along the minus strand of NC_079167.1, from coordinate 24,778,607 downwards.
TCACTCCTTCGATTGTGAAATCATACTTCTTAAGAGGTGTTTTAACGAGCCATTAAATAAAAATTTAGTGTAATGAGCAACCTTAAGAAAAGGAGGGGGATGTAAGACGAGAAATAGAGAATCACCCAGAACTAATATATAGATTTAATTTAATTTCAATTCACCTGGGTTTGCATTTTTAACGAGGAGAGGGGGTACATGCGTAGACGTTGAACCGCAAATGTTTAATTTTAAATGAAACATTGCTCTCTTCCGCTCCATTGAAACTGAAGCATTAATCAAACGTCGGATCGACAATTTATTCCATATACAGTGTACATGCAAATTCTGAATTCAAACAAAAAAGTACATATACCACGCATTTCCAGTTCAAAATGAAGCTGTTAGTTTAAAATATACATATATCTGTTTCATAATACAGCTGGTATTATTTTCAATATGTTATACTTTGAGTAATTGAAGTTTTAGAAGATTTTCTCCAGCTATCAATACATTCTTTTTATGGTTGGTGTAACATATTTTTTTTGGTGGAATGTACAAAACCTGTATATGAATTCAGAAAACTGTATCCCATACCATTTATTAAAGATAAAGAACTTACTACTTTGATTTGAATGAAACGAAACCTTTTCCAGTCCAATGAGTGATGAAATGTGCTGAATGCTCCAACACATTTTACAGGTCTTTGGACGCTGTTGACAAGGTAGACCAACCCATCCGTTTTCACATTTAGAGCAACTAAAAGCATCATGGCATAACCTGCATCCTTCTTCACAGTCCTTATCACATTCAATACCGTATTTACTGTTGTTACAGCCATGTAGACAATTCCCAGTCATATCACACGTCTTGTTTATACAATCACCACTGCACGGAATGTTAAATGTTTTACCATAGCTAACATCTTTACTACACATCGTGCAATGTGTTTTAGATTCACAAGAGGAACATTTTTCTGGACACGTCACGCATCGCAATCCATGAAGAAACCATGAATCTGCACATTTATGACATACTGGATTATCACTGTCGATTAAGGAGCATTGTGCACAAATTGAGATAGCTGCAGAACATTCATGATGACACCGATCGCCAAACCAACCATCCTTACACCATTGACTGCATGTTTGAATACTTAGACATGTAAAGTTTAAACAGTTCTGGCTATATTGACTTTCACAGTGACTACCATGTCTACCAGTAATACAACGTTCACACACCCCAGTGTCAATGTCACATGCTGCATTTAAATCGCAATATGGACTGCATTTCTTATCACATTGACTGCCAAAATATCCTACTGCACAAACATGACATTTACCCGATTTAATTTCACATGATCCATTTCCTCCACATGCAGCAGGGCACTTCTCAGCACATTGTAGGCCGAACCACCCATTTTCACATTGAACACATTCGTTATCATATAGCGTGCATTGCGTACAATGTTCTGGACAGTTTTCAAAGCATTGCCCCCTTTGTGTCCTGGTTTACACTGATAACAGGAACCGTCTCCAGAGCAGGTTTCTCCCATGCAATTTTCAGAACATGAAGTATTACAGAAATGACTGTAAAAACCTCTTGCGCATGTACCGCAGATACCTGTACATCTTACACATCCTTGTTCGCAGTTTCCAATACATATATATTCACATAAATCACCGTAATATCCATATTTGCAAAAAAAAATAAATTTTCCCTCACTTTTTTGCATACCTTCCTATTACAATTAAATGGACATTTTTCAAAACAGTCTGATCCGAAGAAGCCTGGTTTGCACGTACAGTTTCCAGATACCTTGTCACAAGATTCTTGACAACCAAGTGAGCAGTTGTTCTCACACAGAGGTCCAAAATATCTGTGAGAAAATTGCCTCCACTTGCACCGCACGATTCAGAGCATGTCTGGTTGCAAAATGTACCGTAGCAACCCTTTTGACAAACACAATCCACTGCAGTAATACCACAGTCGATACCACAATCTGACACACATGCGTTGCTGCAATTTTCACCGAAAGTTCCTTTGTTGCAAAGAAAGGAAAATTAGAACTGAACATGACCGATACTATATATGCAGAGAAATCGATCTTTGTACAATCATGAGTGCGTTAGTACATAAATGACAATAAATCGTACAGAATGATATCATTGCTGTCAATTGTAATGATAATTTGTCACATCAATATTTTGTACGAAACTAGTGTTTTGGAACTCAAATATGTGAAACGTATAAAACGAAGGCTTTTACTTGATTTTTGTGTCGGGATGTTCTATTTTTCGGTTTTCATTTTCAATGCAAAACCTTGGGACCATCAGACACATACCATCTGCAACAAATGGCAATATATACTGTAAAAGCATCTTTAAGGGTATAAGCTTAATCTTACGTATAAAGAAAACACCTCGTATATTTCATCCGAAGGTATCAGTCGTCTTTTGTTAATAAGACTTTCCTTATATACAGTGTACTTCATCAGTAAATTTGAAAGTATGTGATATGTTTGAAAATTATGTGACTAGAAGACAAACCTTTATTTTCTATTTCTATATCACATTAGAAAAAACTGAAACAGCAAGCGCAAACTGTATGTTTCTATATGACAATGATAGGGGAAAACAATTCTTATAGTCTCACCCCTTAATGATGTTTTCATTGCAGCACATTTATGTATTACAGTGTAACTTAAAAAGTAGACACATCAGAACTCTTCAAAGTACAGTGTATTAAGGTTCTTTAACCTCTGATAATCGGTTTCCAATGTCTTTGGGATCATGACCGACTTCTATTTCATCTGGTGTAGCTTTGCAAATTACAAATTTATGACCTGAACAAATATACATGTACTAGAGATTGATCAGTGTCTTGGCCAAATAACCGTGGTTCAGAGTAGTAATACACTGTCTAGTCATAAGGAATATTTGTCGGCTGACATCCCCTACAAGTATATTAAACGTCTGATTGATAGATTGAATAATGTTTAACGTCCCTCTCGAGAATATTTCACTGATATGGAGAAGTCACCACTGCCGGTGAAGGGCTGCACAATTTAGGCCTATGCTCGGCGCTTATGGCCATTGAGCAGGGAGGGATCTTTATCGTGTCACACTTGTTGTAACACGGGACATCGGTGTTTGCGGTTTTATAAAAAAGACCACCCCATTTAGTCGCCCCTTACCACAAGCAAGGGGGTACTGAGGATCTATTCTAACCCGGATCCTCACGGGATTAAACGTCTGAGGTATGACACGATGAGCAACACATGTCACGTGACATCCCCGATATTAAACGTCTAAGGTATGACACGATATGCAACATCTGTCGGGTAACACGATTCTCGGAATTGAAAGTGAAAATCACGGGTCGTCTGAATATTACCTTAAACAAATGTAAATTATCAAAAAAATTAAATTTTGAAAAAGTTAATAATGCCCAAACATTACAATAGACAACAACGATCAGAAACGACGAAGAATAAGTCACACTACTGAATCAGCATTTGACTGAGGAGAGCTAATAAAGAATTTAAAACTTACCAAAATATTGAATTTCAAATATTTTTAGACCTTTGTTCCTTGAAGAAACGATTTCAAGGTATTTTCCTGAAAGTGGCTTATAACAAGTTATTGACATAGTTTCTTCCCGATGTTGTCGCTTTGTTCCAACTTGTTGCATGTCACATCATTGGGAAAAACAGGCCCGGGATATACATCCACCCCTCTCGGAAAGATGGGCCTAGCATAGAATTTCCCCCTAGGAAGAATTAACCTGGGCCCAATTTCCCCCCTAGGAAAAACCGTTCCAGTATAAAATGTCCCCCTAAATGACAGTACGCTCCCCCCTTCTTACATTTTAGCTATGTATCCGTTTCCAGTTCTATTACTAGAATTCTCTTGCTTATCTTGACCCAGGAATTCTTCTTATTATTTCTTTAATTTTGAGCAGGGTCTTGTGTATCACAATCATCATCTTATGTTTTTTAAAGGAAATTATTCACATTGTGTAATAGTTTATCAAAATCCATTCAGACATCTCAAGTCTTTGCCGTTATTTACTAGTATATAACAGTTGAAATGGTGAAGCTGGGAAGAAGTTAATGGGTTTTTTAATTCAAAATTTCGAATTTAAATAAACGGGAAAATTAAATTACTTTCATTTATTCAGTGCATCTATTTTACGTTTTAGATATTTTAATTGTGTACCTTTTAGTTGACATTTTACGATAACACCTAATGATATTAACCATCGTTAAAGTCTTTTTGAGAAACATATTGTATTTACAATATGCAATTCAAAGTTTTCATCGTGTAAACCGAATTTCAACATCTCCAAAAGAAAAATTCGTTTATTTTATGAATATTGTCGAAGATCCCGGTCGATGAAATCCGGAAACAGGAGCGGGAAAATTCTATACCAGGGCGGTTTTTCCGCTCAGGGGGAAACTCTATACTGACTTGGTGCATAGGGGGAAATTATATGCTGGGACGCTTTTTGACCCTATGGGGAAAAATCTATCCCGGGCCCGTTTTTCCGGGGGAGGGGGGGGTCTATGCGGGGGAAAAGTCTATACTATAACTCCGGTATAAAAAAGAGCACACATTTTGTAATAAATTATAGGCTGCTAATATAATACAATACTAAATATCCGTGTTTCGAGTTCCTCCGGAACACAGTGTTTATTCTGTGTTTAGTCACGCCGCTTCAAAAATGTTCCACAGGGTTACTTTCGGTTTATCGTTGTTTACCAACAGTCGACACTTCGTGTATTAGGCCTAGTAGGGTACAGATAGCCTTAATTTTGTCGATCATCATGAAATTGAAATACGCATGTAATAGTTTGGGATGTATGCAGTACATATTTGTTGATGAGGGTTTGATAAGCTACTATTGATCTACGAAATACAACGAAAGACTTCGTCAAGAACAGAAGAAGACGATGTTGTCGTGTAACTAACACAAGGCCCAGCTGTCTAGTAACCGGAGGGGAAAGGAAAAGAACGTATTAGACTCAGTGAAACATGTCAAACAGGTAAAATGTAAATTATGACGTCATTTTATATATGCTTAAACAAAACACAATGTGCACTGCTTCATAAAGCAGACATTAGGTCCAGTACAGTCTAGGGCCTATGTGAAATAGAATTTACGTTACCAAATCAGGGCCAAAATGGGCATAAACATGTAGGCCTAACATATATAATTATTGATATAAAACATAAATAATGACAATACACAGTGAAAAGTATTTAATATATTAGCTATAACATTATAGGTATTTGAAATAGCTATATTATTTAAAGGTAGTTTAGTTTGAATTAGACTGGGTTTCTAAGTGCAATGGTATAGCCATATGTGGGTGAGGATAAAGTTATCTACTTGGGTATAGTCAATATGCTATCTAATTTGAAAATAATTATTTATCAACTAATACTTGTGTCACAATTAAGTCTTTGGAGTTTGATTTCTAATGATATATTCATGTAATTGGAAGAATTTTTAGCATATATGACTATTGATTATTGTAGTCATTATATTGACTTTTCACAATCCAGTAGGTATTTGTGATTACTGCTCATATTTATATCACTGAACAAAATATATATCTGATCATGATTAAGGTAATATTATTCCTTTCAGCAACATCATTTCAATTATGTGCTCATAGACTGGTCCAGCAAATCTCTAGTATAATTAGCTATGTATATAGGCTTAATCAAGCTATATAGCTTTTTAAAGCTTTTTGAAATAGCTATATAAAGCTAATTATATAGCTTGATATAACTATTTCAAATCTTCTATCAAATATATTTCTAAAGCAAAAGAATTTTATTTCTAAGTGAATATATTTCATCCTTGTACTCGAAACAACACACTGTAAACAATAAATGCTTATTAAACTATGTACCTTAGGAAGAATTTTGATTCAAAATTGTCAAATGTTTAGGATTATTAAGTTGTTAAGCAACATTTAACCAATCTTCACCGTTGACTATGAGGATCAATAGACTGCTATATTGGCAATTAGATTCCACATTGTAAAGTCATCATATGCTTATCTAAGCTTCGACACACACAAGGTAGTGAACAGTTATCAATACAAAAGAAATTATCTTTTCATGCAAATTCTTAAAATGACATATGATCTATAACTAGAATAGTGTTGTGGTTAGTTCAAAGCACATGTATATTGTTATGTGCCATTGCACTCAGAAATTTAATCGAAACTAGCTTAATGAAGCTATTTGAAATAGCTTTATAAAACTATATAGCTAAATATAGAGATTGTGCTGGGCCTGATAGATATAGCAATACAGAGGAAATCCATCATATACATCAAAAGTTTGAAAAAGGTGAATTGACTTTAATATTTATGAACTAAATTGAAACTAGAGAAAAAAAAAGAAATTAGGAAGAACCTTTTGTGTTCGTTTAACACATATTGGGTAGATTTTGAAGTTGTTTAACTAGGATTATACATGATACATGTTAAGTGCTCAAATGATTTTTATGATGAAATATGCATATTTTTATCATATACTTATCTAAGCTTCGACACACACAAGGTAGTGAACAGTTATCAATACAAAAGAAATTATCTTTTCATGCAAATTCTTAAAATGACATATGATCCATAACTAGAATAGTGTTGTGGTTAGTTCAAAGCACATGTATATTGTTATGTGCCATTGCACTTAGAAATTTAATCGAAACTAGCTTAATGAAGCTATTTGAAATAGCTTTATAAAACTATATAGCTAAATATAGAGATTGTGCTGGGCCTGATAGATATAGCAATACAGAGGAAATCCATCATATACATCAAAAGTTTGAAAAAGGTGAATTGACTTTAATATTTATGAACTAAATTGCAACTAGAAAAAAAAAAGAAATTAGGAAGAACCTTTTGTGTTCGTTTAACACATATTGGGTAGATTTTGAAGTTGTTTAACTAGGTTTATACATGATACATGTTAAGTGCTCAAATGATTCTTGTGATGAAATATGCATATTTTTAGATTGATGTCAGAACTCTGAATGCAAGCACGCTCCCATATGACTACAATGTATAAGGGAAATTAGATATATGTACAATAAATATGGTAAGCTTTATTGATAAAAGTCATGAAAACTCATACATTCACAGTTTTAATATGAATTTATTCATATATTTCTAGATAAGTTAAAAAAAACCAAACATGTATGTGCAGTGAACAGTATTTTTAACAAATACATAAATTATGATTTCTGCTTTTTAAAATTTATTTTTAATACACCCTTCCTTCTCAATTTGACAAAAATCTATTATCAATATTGTGACATCCCTCCTCTTTTTCAGGTATATGGGAACTGGGTAATTTTCAATGCCTTTCACTTGAGGTCTTCAGTTTCATCATAAATCATGTGAATGTCTGTATGCCAAACTCTCATGATGTCATGCCATTACTGGACATTCCTTAACACTGGTTTATTTCAACCACACTACCTGTAACATTGCCAAAATATTAGACTGAAAATTTTCCCATACACAAGATTTGAAGCAGCAAAAGAAAAGAATTAGATATGTATAACGCACAAAAAAGAAGAAATTAATTCTCACCTGGCTGAAATTAACTTTTTACTCCTGTTTAGCTCCCTTTCATTGCATACCAGCCAATAACTAGCAGTCATGATATGCAGATCAGCCAATGTTATCAACCTGTGTATATATATATGTTGAATAAAATATGAATGAAAATTGTTGTTCTTTGTTATTCTTTTTTTTAAATATATACTCAATAGCATATTTCCTTACACAGTACTGAATCAAAGGGGCAGGAGAGCAAATGCATAATATATCACCTGGTTCATCTTCAGCTGGTTCCATTCTTGTATACAAGTGGTTTGAGTGGAAATGTACATTTCTGATGTTCATGCAAAGTACCTTGATTGCACAGGCAATATGCATCACTTGTGTTAGAATTTACTATTAAAGAGTAATCTTTAATAGTAAATTCGAACACAAGCGATGCAATTGCCTGTACTTGATTGGTATTAAAAGTTGGAGCAAAGATAAATAAAAGTTCTTTGATATAATTCAAAATTTTACAGTGAATGAACCATCGGTATGGAGCTTGGATAAATGATTATGCAAATTCTAGTATAGATCCGTTGGGATAGATTATCTGGTGTTCTCGTATTTTATTTATAAATTGGCAGATATTATATACCCCCCCCCCTTCTCACTCCCTTGTGAAATTGCCTCCTAATTTTTATGAGCCTGAACCATGAGTTCATAATTGAAATTCTCTAATATATGATGCTTTATCGTCTATTTAATGTCGGATGAACACCGTTGTAAAATACATTCACTGCTCAGATGTGGATGAGGGTACAGGTATACCTAATTCTTAAGATTGACAAGATGTTGCACAGTCAATATCATATGTTTAAGAGTCAGTACAAACCTCTTGGTTTTCCTAAAAGTTGATATAAGCAAACTGGCTAGAACAATGTTGTTTCTTTGTTGATTCAGCTTTCACGGAATGTAATAATCGCACTGAATTTCGGCTCCTCGTGGTTTTCTACACAAATGATGCCATCCTTTCCTCTGCGTGAACGCTTTTCCCGGGTTTGGGAAATGGTAAACTTTGACATCTTCCCAAGTAAATATATATCCCTTGCTATCCTTTATCTGATTTGCGACAGTTTGTGCCGCAAAATCTATATTTTGTCAAAGACAAATTTTGTTACCAGTGTAAAAAAAATTAACCGGCGTGGCTAAATACGAAAATTCCCGGGTGTTCCGGAGGAACTCGAAACATGGCTAGTGCATATATATACAGTTTGACGTCATATGTACATGCAATATATATATACACGTTTTAACATATATGCATATGAACTGTTAGTATTTAGTTTATGATCACTATACATATATCATATTGTGTAACATGATTGTATGCCAACATGCTTAGTGAATCGATAAATAAATTAAATCATACCGGTAGAAGCTTACAACAAGCGTGAAACGATTGCATAAATTGAAAGAAGGATGAGATAGACAGGAAATCTACTTATTTCAGAGAAATTATCGCCAAAAAAAATCAAAAGAAAGAGGGGAGGGGGGTAAGTAGTGTCCATTCTTCAGGTGCCTGTGGAATTTACTGCCTAGATACCCGCCTGTAAATCATGTTTATATGAATAAAAAAAACTTGTACCATTTGAGCATCAGTTCTCTAGCATATATCTTGCATGTGTGCACTTAATGCTACGTGTGACGTGTGCAGTATGTAAACAAAGAACATCAAACTATGTATATACTACCTCTAAAGTATTGAGTCAATGTATAAAACACAGTAAATGTTGTCTACTTTCATTGTTGACAACTTTGGTTTCAGGTATTCATACATCAGTATTTCAATTACAAGAACTGACCTTGATTTTTCCGATTTCAAAGTTGTAGAGCTGACATCTTCACGTCGTCTTTGCCATGTGCGTAGTAAGCGCTTTCTAGACGCTGATTCCAACCATACGACAAACTTCACCGGGGTATTTCCCATCATAATGCCTTGTCATGTGTTGTCAAATCAGGGAAATTTAACTTATTTCAAGCGTAGAATAAAGGCAATATAAACCCTTTCACGATCATTAGTCTTAAACTTAAGTGAGTATGCTGTTTTGCATTTTCAAAATGTATAAAGTGATTGCAAATATGGTATACCTGTGCACTGGACACTTCTCTCACATCACCAGCATCGTAGTGTTTTACAGCTCTGCCCATCTCTTTAAAATTGTTTATATTGTTGCCGGATTCTGTTCTCCTTGAAATCATGAACTCGTAAATAGTAAAAAACGATATTTTGAGACCCTTGGGTAGTGATTTTTGGTAAGCGACCGAATTAAAAGGAGGAATATTTTCCTTTGCTTCAGGAAATATAGTTTCGTTTTGTGAACGAAAAACGACTGGAATGAGGGCAGAGACAGGCACTAGTGCATTGAGAATTTCACGTACAAGTTCCATCTTTTTCTTTCTTCTCTGTATTTATTGATAAATCTTTTGCCAACTCTTTGAGTGCTCCAACTCTTAACTTCTTCAAATTTCCGCGCGTCGCCATCTTAATGTAACTAACGTAAATGTAAACAGATGCCGTTGCCACTCGACGTGTCGAGTGCGCATATGCGGAAATTATCGGTAAAGGGCTTATATTTTTATATGATCCTAAAAATAGAGTTTGTGTATGTGTATCCAAACATATATTAAGTAATTACAGAAGAACACATTTTCGTACAAAAGGTCTCCTGTGACCTTTAAAGGGAAAGGCAACCCTAAACACATTGTTGCTTTTATGAATAAAGAATTACTTACTGATATTGTAAATGACATTCTTTAGCAACAAAAATCCTTGCTTTGAAAATAACGATTAAAACAATATTAATTTATGATATAATTTAAATTACCCGCCGATAAGAAAGCGGCCATTGAAGTTGAATTCATGATGTCACACCGTCGTTTTATTTTATCAGCAGCACTGTAAACATGAGAAGTCACGAACAGTTAAGTTTGGAGCCGTATAGATTTGAGTCCCTTCTTTAATTTCCAAGATCAAATTGTGAAAAGAGGGCGTTCAATCGAGTCGCAGACCAGGCAGCGGTACACGTTTCTTTATACAAATGTCTTGAACCTCAACTTGTCATTAAGGAAAAAATGGATCCACCGTTTACATACTCTTTTCTTTTCAGATGACTTGGTTGGGTCAGAAATGTCGAAAAAAAGAGTTTACATCTCCTTCGCATTAGTACAATTAACAGCTTGACAGGAAGGCATCAACCTATTTCTTCATAAAATGTACCACGTGCACATCTTTGATGATATTAGAATGTCATCAAAACCGGAACAGGCAGTGTGACGTCAGAATTATTGATATTTGTGGTATTGAATACAAAAGAGTTTCATATCATGGCAGCCTCTATAGATGGCGGGAAGTTCATTTTTTAACGTTTTCAAATTAGTGCTGAAGCTTATCTCGGCCGTATATCAACAGAATTGTATGACAAATTTTTATCATATAATTTATCCTATCATTTATGAAATAAATTTTTTTTCGGTTGCCTTCCCCATGAAAATGACAGCGGAAAGAAAAATAACCAAATAATTATATCTATAATTATAGTATATATTATATTATATTATATTATATATATATATATATATATATATATATATATATATATATATATATATATATATATATATATATATTATATAGTTTATAACTATAATTATATCTATTTGGATACGAAATGTTATAGGTTCAACTGCAGAAAATCCCAAAAAGGAAGATGTTTAATGCGCAATATCAAATGTTAATTTACGCATGCAAGACTACGACATCTGCTGAAAACCTGTTATACTGACAGGTGTAAGTACTTTTTTCTGGCCTTGTTTCATATTTCACTTATGCCAATTTGACCGATTGATTGTATGTTGTTTAACGTTCCACTCGAGAACATTTTATTTCTATGGAGACGTCACCATTGCCAGTGAAGGGCTGCAAAATTTAGGCTCATGTTCGGCGTTTATTGTCATTGAGGAGGGAGGGATCTTTATCGTGTCACACCTACTGTGACACGTGACCTCGGTTTTTAGCGGTCTCATCCAAAGGACCGCCCCATTTAGTCGCCTTTTACGACAAGCGATGGGTATCGAAGACCTATTCTAACCTGGATCCCCACGGGATTGTCGATTCGATACATAACAGTGAACTCGAAATAAGACATCAGAGTCTTCCATTTTAGATATTTTATAGAACACAACCGTTACTGACAAAGTAAGAACTCAACTTTATCGCAAACAGGATGAATTAAGCTTCTCAACTAGTCACTTTGCATACCCATTTACCACCTTCGGATAGGGTTTATGTTTATCAATTGATTTGTTACGTGAAAGCATGTTCTGTGCATGATCAATGTTTAAACCTAGGTCGACAATTGAAAATTTGATCATTATCATAACCCCAACAAAGAATACAAAAATAAGAGTAAGGGAAATAAAAATAAGATCGGGTGCCTAGAAGTAAACATCCCTTGTCGAGTGGTCACACCACCTGTAGGTCCTATATCTTGATCAGGTAAACGGAGTAATATGTAATCAAAATCATTGTACGAAGAACATTATACAAAGAACGGTCTCAATCGGTATTAAAGATGCCCAACAACATTCTACCAAATGACAGGTTGTGTTGGTAAATTAGATCGTTATAACGACCATAAGATATGTAAAATGCTGACTTTAAACGAGATTGTGATACCCCTGTAACATGAATTTATTTGTCAGTACTAGTAAACATGAATCCCACAAACCTATACACAATTCTCTAAGGATATTCAGCACACATATTTAATGGGATATGTAGCTCATCACTGGGATTATTAATCGAGGATTTTCTGATGTCGCATTACTAATAGGATATAAATTTGATACTAACTCTTTTTCTTTTCCATCTAATTTATCTAAAGAAGCGATAAAACAGCTCCATGAGGAATTGAGAAAGTGATGCGAATTCCGGTTAAAGTAATGATTAATTGTTTTGCTCTTTTCTACCACACTCCACAATTTTTCGGTTATCTGGTGGCGTCCAGGTTTTATTGGTGGAAGAGAGAACCCAGATACAATGTACCTGGGAAGAGACCACCCACCTTCCGAAAGCAAACTGGGAAACTTTCTTACTTACTGGGCAAGCGGAAATCGAACCCGCGCCGACCAGAGGTGAGAGGCCGTGTGATTTTTGAGCGCGGTGCTCTAACCACTCGGCCACGGAGGCCTCGAATAAAGTGATGAGATAAATTTGCAAGAAAATTTCAAGAACTTCGCGAAATGCTGATATATGTACATACATATCTATTTAAATTCACACACATGTGAAATTATCTTGCAAAATGTTTTGAAAACTCCTCTAAATGAGTGCATTGCCTTTACAACAAGCATTATCATTTCTGAGAGTATAGCATAAACAATACATGTCTCCTACCGATGTCGCTATTAATTGACAGATGTAACTAATGTTTTGCTAATATTCGAGGGAATGTACATTTTTAAAATGGTGTTTAACCTGGGATCTCAAAGATTGGTACCAATTAACCATCTATTTACCAATATTGATTTGCTTTTTCGTTGATCATACCGCTGACACTCTGCTATCCGTTTTCCATCTTCAGAACTGGTCGAAGATATCGCTAGTACATGTATGTCTCCAGTCTCTACTTACTATTTGAGAGGTAGACGATAGAGATCTATTGAAGATATCCCAACTGCAAACGAGCAAACTACATATAGGATCAATATTGTAGCTCTCTGTCCAGCCAAACGAATACTGTAACAGTCCATGGCTGTAGTTTTTATCAGGGGTAAAATAATTTTATTCAAAAGTATATGATTATTAAATTCAATTCATAAACATCTACCGTGTGCTTAGTTTCGATGCAGTTCAAAACGCATTAAATTTGGGTCATGAAACAAAATTATGTGGGAGAAATAATCATGCAAATGGAACACAAAACAACATACCGATATAATATTCATGCATGTAAATCATCAGTATTTAAAACGAACATTGATGGATATATAATATAGAAATTAATTTCGCCCACACCTGTCCATCAGAAGTTACGAAATTTGAAATTGGTCTGTAGTTGACCATTTTGAAACTGCACTGCAAGTTTCAAATGAATATGAGGAAATATAACGAAAAATTCGTCTAAAGAAGCAATGGAACAGACTGACAGACAGACGGACCGATGGACGGACAAATGGAGAAGAAAGCTATCGTCTCCTTCAGTTTACAAACTGGCTGATACAACTACACAGAAAATGTATTAAAGTGTAAAGTGATCAAGGTTCCTTCTTTCCTCTTCGCTAAAACTATAAAGGTTTTTTTTTTTTTTTTTTTTTTTTTTTTAATTTTAGAAACATTGAGATGGTTCTGAGAGTTGCTATAGTAAAACATTAATTTCAAATTCTCTTGTGAGTTATTGGTATAGGGGGTTGAAACTATGATGTTGCACGTCAATTGCTGCCTTAAAACGTTTTCCCCAGCTGCATACAGAATGAATGAATCAACTAACCTTTAGAACTACTATACAAATTATCATGTTTTCATGTTCGACAAAATAGAAAAGGGGGATATGATATGCACAATTTTCCCTCATAATTAATCCTTACGATGTTTACTCTTCCTAGGCACATAACCCCACCTCTCGTATATCCAGGGGTCCGTGTTTGCCCAACTCTATTTTGTATTGCTTATAGGAGTTATGAAATTGATCACTGTTCGTTATCTTCAGCTTTCATGTAACACATGTACCCCAATGCTTGACTATAGATATACATGTACACCTCCTTCAAGGCCGACAATCTTCATTGATTCTATCAATCAGAAGGTTCCCCCATGCTAGAACAGACCAGTTATTCATGGTTCTAATGAAACTCAATTGTCCTCGTTATGATTTGGCAAAGAGCGTCAACACGAATAAGACAACATTTAAACAATAAAATGCTTTGATTCCTACAAGCCTGATGTCCAGATTAAAAGTCGCAGTAGCCTTGATAAAAGTTTTGATGATAGAGGAAAAGAACTTGTTGATTTATGTATAAGTAATCAAATGCGAATTGTAAATGGTAGAACAATGGGTGACTTATTTGGCCAGTTTACATGTTATAATGTTCATGGTCAAAGTACTGTAGATTATTTGATTGCAAGTGAAGATATATTAGATCAGATATTATATTTCAAAGTATCTGATTTTTTAGCCACTTTTTCTGACTGCCATTGCAAAATATCATTTGAAATTTTAGCTAGATTCCAAGAAAACTTTTCAACAAGTGAAAAATTGCATAAAGCTCCATTTAAATACAAATGGACAGAAAACTCTGCTGTTAAATTCCAACAGGTACTTGATTCACCAGCTATCCAAAAACAAATTAATGACTTTTTGAAAATAAGTTTTTGTTCAGAGGTAAAAGATATAAATACCAAAGCTCAGGATCTAACCAATATTTTTGTCAATGTGGCAAATATGTCATTGTATAAACCTAATCGATGCAACAAAAAGAAATCTTGCAAAAAAAGAAATAAGTGGTTTGATAAAGATTTACAAAGAATGAGAACAAACTTAATCTCACTTGGAAAACTATATGCTAAATTCCCTAGAGATCCATTCATAAAAGGCAGATACTATAGAAATTACAGATTGTATAACAAATCCAGGAAAACTAAATATAAACTATTTATGAACTCGATGCTATATAAACTTGATATGATGAAATCTAACAACCCTAAACATTACTGGAAACTGGTAAATGATATCAAGGGATCAACAAAAACTGGGAACTCTTCATGCTCACAAATTGATTCTGAGACTTGGGTCAACCATTTTAGAAATTTGCACTCTAATACTGATAACACATTTCAGAATAGACTTAATGAGCTAGAACATATTCTACAAGGAAAAGAAAAGAAAGCCATATTTAATGAACTTGATTTTGAAATTAAAGATAAAGAAATAATAAATGCACTTGCAAAGCTCAAGTTAGGTAAAGTAGTTGGGCTTGATCTAATTTCAAATGAAATGCTAAAATGTAGTCAAAATTACTTAACCCCATGTTTGAGAAAACTATTCAATACCTGTTTTAAAAATGGGGTTTGCCCAAAGATATGGGCCGATGGCTATATCTCTCCAATTTATAAATCCGAGGACCCCAACGACCCAGCAAACTACAGAGGCATAACTATAACAAGCTGCATTGGTAAATTATTTAACTCTATACTTAATAACAGATTAGATTTGTACTTGTGGAAGAATAATCTAATTCATAATTCCCAAATAGGATTTACAAAACATGCACAAACTGCCGATCATGTCTTTATCTTAAAAACCTTGATAGATAAATATTGCAATACCAAAGAAGGTAGGCTTTATACATGTTTCATTGACTTTCGTAAGGCTTTTGATTGTGTAATACACACTGGTTTGAAACTAAAACTGCTGAATATGAATATTGGCAGTTATTTTTACAACATTATCAAAGATATGTACAGGAATTCTAAAGCATGTGTTAGAATCGGAGATAGTCTTACTGATCCATTCTTGATTAACCTTGGTGTAAGACAGGGGGACAATTTAAGTCCCTCTCTGTTCAAAATCTTCATTAATGACTTTCCATTATATCTCGAAAAATGTATAGATATTGTATCACTTCAAAAAGAAAATTTAAATTGTTTAATGTATGCAGACGATATAGTAATAATGTCAAAATCAGCAGAGGGTTTACAACAGAGAATAGATATTTTAGAAACATACTGTAATGATTGGTGTTTGAATGTCAATGTTAAGAAAACAAAAGTTATTGTCTTTAACAAGGCTGGGAGAATACTGCAGTGTAAATTTAAATTTCAGAACAAACATATTGAATGTACACCTTATTATAAATACTTGGGTACCTTTTTTTCTGCATCTGGCAGTTTTAGTACCGCTCAATCTGAGCTATATAACACAGCCCTCAAAGGATTTTATAAATTGCAAAAAGACTTTTTATGTTTAGCACCAGGAATTAAAACAAGTACTCATCTCTTTGACCACACATTAAAACCAATTTTATTATACAATTCTGAAATATGGGGTGGATACATAGGTTCATGGAATAAATTAAAATCATCACCATTTGATCCAGACAAACTTTTTAAATCACTTCACTGTGAGAAGCTTCATCATAAATATTCTAAATGTATTCTGGGTGTACATAAGAAAAGTACAAATTTTGCTGTACTATCAGAATTGGGGATATTTCCTCTACATCATGATATTTTGAAATCAATCATTTGTTATTGGTACAGGCTTGAAAACCAAAATGAATTTAAACTACTTAAGGATGCTTATCTATGTAGTAAATCTTTACATTTAAACAGCAAACTGTCATGGTACTCACTAGTAGAAAAAGCTTTAGAATATATTAAAATTGGATATCCGTTAAGAGATTTTAGTCAGTATAGATTTAAGAAAATTGTAAAGAAATTACTCTGTGATAAATACACTGAAACCTGGTACAATAATCGAAATAAATTAATTGATGGGAAACTGTGCACTTATTTTAAGCTTAAGGAGCACTTTGGTTTTGAGAACTATCTTAATAAAATAAAAAAATTTGATATTAGACGATCTATTTGTAAGTTACGGATATCAGCTCATAATTAATGATTGAAGTTGGTAGATATTCTGGTATTACTAGGAATGAACGAATATGTAACAAATGCAACTCCGGTTTATTAGGTGATGAGATCCATTTTTTTGATTAAATGTGAAAAGTTTGCTGATGAAAGAAAATCTTTTTGTGGTGATATAGAAAAAGCAGTTAAAATTTATACCAAACTCAATGATGAACAAAAATTCATTTACATACTATGCTCTGAAGAGCCATCCATTCTAAATATAACTGGAAAATTTATTTTGAACAATATATGACACTGTATTTGTATATAACTATGTATTATGTAATCACTTCTTTCTTTACTTGTATATGTATATGTACATTATTTGTATGTATTTTCATGCTGCCCCTTAAGGGCCCTTGATTGGAAAAATAAAATATTCTATTCTGCGTAAGCGGGTTATACAATTTTTCTGCAATGATTGATACCTTCATCACCCGATAAAACAACAAAAGAAGACTTTTTATTGTTTATATTTATATTTTTATGTATTAAGAATTAAGATCAATGATATCATCTGGTTGACCCATTTGATACATTAAATGGAATAGCGTTCGCCCTGCATGCGGAAGGTCGGCGTTCGAATCTCGGCCACGACAAACCTAACGCGTTAAAATAGGTAGTAATAGTTCCATCGCCTAACGCTCGGCATCAAACCTGCATGAATGTCACGAGTCCTCGGAGATGACCTTAAAAACGGATGTCACAGTGATTGTGGCACGTTAAAGAAAACCCTCACTGCTCACTGGCCGTAAGCGCCGAGAAAAGGCCTAAATTTAAAGCCCTTCACCGGTCTTCGTGACGTCTCCATATGAGTGAAACTCTCTCTCTCTCTCTCTCTCTCGATCTCTCGATCGATTGATCGAGAGAGACCTTAAACAAGATACATGTACAATCAATCAATCTTGTAAATACTGACACACTGTGAAATCAATTACAGGTTATGTAATGTTTGCATTTACATGTATACTGTTTCACTCCCCTCTCGAGAAGTTTCACACGTATGGAGATGTGAGCATTGCGGGGAGTTGTAACTACGCATATACTGTTTAGAAATAAAGATATTGTTTATTTGACAACATGTGATGCAAGAGTGTGCAAGTGGTCATATTTGTCCAAGTAGAGGTTTTTTTTCTTATTCTTAATATCATCAAAATGTTATTCTTTCTATAACTTGACGTTGTTGGAATTGAATCTATGGATACCTAATAATAAAAATAAAAACTTTACATCAATTCCTTTTCAGCATTCAAGAGAAAAATTAAAAATATCAAAATGTATGCAATAATTACATTTATCCCATACGTGTGGTGTATATTGCAAGTGAGATAAAGCATTAGCTTTATCACACGCCCGTTTGATAAAACACTTCCGGTCTGAACTACTTTTGACACTGTCCCCGCTTGGATGACCTACTTCCTGTGTTGATACATATCGTTGCATGAAATAAAACATGTAAATTGTTATTCTGTATTTATTTAGTATTTCTTTTAAACCAAAAATCAAAATACTCATAAAAAATCAATGAATTGTTTATTTTCATAAATTATGTGCGTATCTATTTTGATGTCATCTGCATATCGCTGGAAAATCATGGAGTCTGGTGATAGAAGAATTTTTTGTAAATTTTCAAGAAATAGAAGAGGCTAATATTATTCATGTAGAAAAACCTGGTGAAAAGGCAAGTGATCAATTGGAAGAAATAATTGCAGAACCAATCAATTCAAGATCTGTATGTTATGAAAATTACGAAGTTGAAAAATTCATCCAGGACAAAGAAAGCAAATCAATATTATGGAACATAATAGCATTTATGTTTAAAGCGTATATATGTGTCATTTGTCCTATTGGGGACCTCGTATAACTTTACCCCGTTGGGGGCCTCAAGTTTGTTAGCCAATCAATGGCTTGAATAGGCACGCGATAGCTTGTGTTTTGCACACGTTAACCTTTTCATATACATGGGATTCAGTGAATACAAATTGTAAAGCGGATCAAAGTTTTTTCATTTTGTTCAAATCGAAGGATCCAAATTTAATTTCTATAACAACAAGTAAGTTGAATGACTGTGCGGATTCGTTAACTTCAGTTACGTATCTATTCGCTCGGTTTGAGCTGGTATTTTCGGTGAACTTTCCTACAGTGTTGGCGTTGGAGTGGCGTGCGTTTTTGTAAACAATGGCTAATGGTTATATCATGGATGTTGTGATTTTGGGACATTCCTTCATCAGGCGATTGGATGAATTCACAATCAGAAATAACATTTCTAATCTGAATTTGGATGCGGGTGCATATTGCGTAACAATGAGGGGTAAAGGAGGTCTACGTTTATCACATCTATCCCAGGATGCTACAATACTTAGTTTCCCCTCCGCCATCCCAGATATTTGCTTTATTCAAATCGGGGGAAATGACATTAAAGTGAATTCAAACCCTCTTAAGATTGCCACGGACATTGTCGCTGTTGCAAAATTTTTACACGAAGGAGTTGGGGTTAAACATGTGTTAATTGGTCAACTGCTGCGTCGTTTACCATACGTTGCGGGTCAGCGTTTCAATTCCCAAGTCATCGGCATTAATAACCATCTACGTGCAATGACAGATAATTTACAGGGGTTGATATTTTGGCCCCATCGAGGATTTTGGCAGGATCTGTCTTTCCTCGGACCTGACGGAGTTCACTTATTATCAACGCCCTCCAATTGCCAACCTATGAGGAAGTTCTTGAGAAGCATCTGGAATGCTGTTATAATAACAGCTAAAAAAAACTAAGGCCAGTATCATCATATTAAAATTTGCAGCATTAACTCAAATTTCAATAGGTCAGAGTCGGCAGCAATTGTTGACATTACTTCTAAGGACCTATTTAAATATATCAGCTGATGATATATATCTGATACATTCATGTAATGTTTGACTTAAATCTCATACTTAACCATTCAGTATAATGTTCACTGGAATCTCATAGAGTATTGAAACATTCAGTATAATGTTCACTTAAATCTCATAGAGTATTGAAACATTCAGTATAATGTTCACTTAAATCTCATGGTGAAGCATTCAATATAATGTTCACTTGAATCTCAGAATTTTAT
Source organism: Ostrea edulis (assembly GCF_947568905.1). Taxonomy (NCBI): domain Eukaryota; kingdom Metazoa; phylum Mollusca; class Bivalvia; order Ostreida; family Ostreidae; genus Ostrea; species Ostrea edulis. The sequence continues at coordinate 24,758,275 of NC_079167.1, read as the reverse complement.
ATTATTGAAACATTCAGTATAATGTTCATCGGGATCTCACTTTGAACCATTCAGTATAATGCTCACTTAAATCCTATATTGAAGTATTCAGTATAATGTTCACTTGAATCTCATACATTATTGAAACATTCAGTATAATGTTCATCGGGATCTCATTTTGAAGCATTCAGTATAAATGCTCACTTAAATCATATATTGAGGTATTCAGTATAATGTTCACTTGAATCTCATAGATTATTGAAACATTCAGTATAATGTTCAGGGGAATCTAATTTGAAGCATTCAGTATAATGCTCACTTAAATCCTATATTGAAGTATTCAGTATAATGTTCACTTGAATCTCATACATTATTGAAACATTCAGTATATGTTCAGTTTGTTCACCTAAATCTCACTGGAGGCATTCGGTATAATGCTGTCTTAAAACTCACATTGAAGGATTCATATATGATTATGAGTCTATCGTCTGATGCTGCATTACCCCTGGCAATCATACTAAGTTTGTAAACATTCAGTGTCATGTTTACTAGTAAATGCATTATACTGTTGATATATGTTACCCTGGTGCTATCCTCAACCGAGCAGTGCATTTAAGTGTTAGACATTTAGTATGTGTACTTACATCACCTATTAAACATTAAGTATGTTTACATGTCATGTGTATCACTGAGGTATACTGCTTTGTGAATAGTCAGTACATGTGTACTTGAAGGTCATTTGAAACTTCGAGTATAATGTATACATCTATAATTATTCTCATCTCCCTTGCTCTGTTGCTATCCTTCTACTAGCATTGCATTTTAGCTGGTAAACATTCAATATAATGTTTCCCTAAATATATACTGCATGCTTGCCTTAAAATCCTGTACAAATTCTGTAGCAGACAGCTAACATACAAAGTGTGCATTAATGCTGGTGAATACATTACATGATGGATATTTCGTAGTGTTTAGAAACATTAAGGCTTTAATGTTCTAGGATACCAGACTACTTGTCATGAACTATTACACATTTAAGAGGCAGGTCAATGGTTAAGGATATTATTCCCTCTGTGGTAATTTTCAGTATAATTTTGCTGAAACTTGACACATTACATATGGGTAAAACATTTGAGTTCCTTTGGGTAGCACGACCTGGTTTTTCATATAGGTATGATATATGTTTTACATATAACATAACCTGCAAATTTAAGACATGCTAAAGGAACATTTTATACATTGTTCTATTGTCCAGTAAGATATTTTTATCACTAGAAGTGAATTCATGCTGTGTGTGCATTGGTGAGGATATATATAATATAGCTAATAAGTGGCATATTCAGCTTATTCTTAATGAACTCGCTTTAATGCAACATTTGTGTGATACTGCTGTTTACTTATGTCCCTTCATTTTCTACCTTGGACGCAAGTCTCGGTGTTCATTGCTGATGAGGCTAGTGCATATGTCTAAAAAGGTGTACATATTTGTAAGCACAGCAACTGATTCTCATCTATGGATGATGTTAGTTCCGTTTTACATTATATAATACTACAAACTGTATGATGGGTGATAACACCTATTCCTCTTCTACAGCACATCTAATTATATTCGGTGCAGCTTACAATTTTGCTAAGATCAATCATCTCATTCTGATATTTATTGAAATAGTATTTTCAACATCAGTTGATGATAATGCTAATATGGATGTCATAATTTGAATATGTTGAGAGCAAATACTTCATGCATATGTATTGTAGGGAAAATGTCAAAGACCCCTGCAAAACGTAAACGTCTTAGAGCAAGGGAAAACAATGATGTTCCTGGACCTTCTACAGAACCAGACCATCATCCGCTGTCCAGTGTGGTGCCAATGATTGACTATGCGGAGCTGGCAAGACACATTGTGTAACAACAAGCAATCCAAGGACAGGCGGAACAACAGTTGGTTACCGAAAACAATGTACAGGGGAGCCAGCCAGAAGCTGCAACACCCACAATGACCTCAGCAACAGTGTCAGGTGGAACCCATAGTGTGGGGGCTACCAATGTCCTACCTGGACCACAGTCTGTCTCCCCCATGGACACCCCCAACATTTCTAATGTGGGTTCGATTTTAGATGTAGTTTTCTCAGGTGAGTCAGTAAGGTCTCCACCAATCAAGATGTTAGATGCGGTACCTTTAGGTGCTACGATTTCGGTTAAATTGAAAAATAAGATTTGGGCAAATGAGTTTGTTGATTTGCGCTCACTTCTTCCTGATCAATCTGAAGAACCACTCTCTATCACCATCAAAGCTGGTAAAATTGATGTGGAGCACACATCTAAAAACAAATCACCCCTCAGCATTAATCAGTGGACTGATGCATTTTTGATTTTTTCCACTATTTACATACAGAAAAATCCCCAGGAGGCTGGGAATCTGCTCAAGTACTGTTTTTCAGTGAGGGAGATGAGCCACATATACATTGATTCAGCCTGGAGGGGCTATGATGAGAGTTTTAGGCGGCTCAGAGAATCTCACACACTGCCTTGGGAAAATTCTGTCCCAGAATTAAGACTCAAGGTAGCCTATATGGGGTTTAAGGTTTCTGGAAAACCAGCAAACCAGACTTATGGGAAACAGAATCCTTTTCGTCCCTTCTCGGGTAAAGTCTGCTTCGCATTTAACAGAGGTCAGCAATGCGCATCAAACCCCTGTAAATACGCTCACCTTTGTCAAGAGTGTACCGGCAAACACCCAAAATCTAAATGTTTTCAAAGGGAAAAGCAACATTTCAAAGGAGGCAACAGGCAAAAACAATCTGCCAACGCCTATACACCCAACAAACCTGCAAAGTGAGCTCCAAGGATACCCCATTGATAAAGTAGAATTTTTTATACATGGGGTTACCCATGGTTTTCGTTTAGGCTGCATTGGCTCGCCAGACACGCATGAACCTCATAATCATAAATCTGCATTACAACACCCGGAAGTGATAGAGGAATATATTAAAAAAGGTTTAGACACTCAGAGAATACATGGTCCATTTCCCTCTCCTCCTGTTACTAATTTTAAAACCTCTCCCTTGGGGGTGGTCCCTAAGTCGGACCCTGGGAAATTTCGGATTATCCATGACCTTTCTTTTCCACATGGTCATTCTGTAAATTCTCTTATCCCCCAGAGGCCTCTGCAGTTACTTATGACTCCATTGATACGATTATCTCACTTGTTCAAAAATTCGGAAAACATGCACTTATGGCTAAGTCTGACATTAAGGATGCCTTTAGGATCATGCCTGTCAATCCCTTAGATTACCATTTATTAGGTTTTGTTTGGAATTCTGCGTTCTATTATGAACGATGTCTACCTATGGGGGCAAGCAGTTTATGTCAAATATTTGAACAATTAAGCAATGCCTTGCAGTGGATTATGTATACCAAATACAATGCATCTGGCATCTCTCACATTCTCGATGACTTCTTCTTCATATCACATGCAAAATCTTCCAAGTGCAAAGATGATCTTACAAATTTTTTGTACCTGTGCAAGAAAACAGGTATCGAGTATTTGCAGCATTTTGAACGGCAAACGGAAACTCTCACTGATGCCCGGGATACCAGAAAAGTTCTCGAAAAAATATTTTCGAACCCCGATTTAAATGAAAATGACCACATTAACGTTTACAAAACACATTTTTGAGACCAGACGGTTTTTCTAATCCGACTGACCCATGTTACATTGCACACCGCACAATTCCATTATTAAATGAAAAAAGCGAAAAATGGTTCATCAAACAAAGACTTGGTGTCAACACTATTGGAAAAATCATGAGAAAAATGTCCACAGATTGCTGAATCTTGAAAACGCTTATCAGATACTAGTACCGGAAAATATTGCGCGCAGAAACTGAGAGAAAATGACATTGCCCCCACTGACATAATGCAAGTCACCGACCATAAGAATGTAAACTCCTGCAATAATTACTCAGAAATTACAATCAGAAAACAAAGAGATGTCCACATTATTATTAACGACAAAGAATCAACAGTCTACTGGACAGGCCCCATCTACAGTACCTCGATCTGCTGCGATTCCCAGCATTCAACAAGCACAGTCTCTTTTTTCTGGAGCCGTATTAAATGTAACAAATCTCAACATCTTTACTTACCAAAGTGCCTCACAGGAATTCTCGCCCTCAGATCCAAAGAAACCACGATTATAAATCCAAAACCACAAACACTTTTACTTTTCATTGTTAATTGTTCAACTTTTCTAATAACGCGGCATTAAAATATTACTTGCATTGATCGTTGTTACACATGTTTATTTCAAAAAGACGGCGACGTCAAACTTCTATCAGTAGGTCAGGCCTACGTAAAAAAGAAATACTCGGTAAATAGTTGACTGTTATATTTTTTTTTGTAATAGCAAAGCCATTATAAATTATAAACTATAATGCCTTATAAAACAATTTCCATCCATGGTTTCTTTTACAAAAATGCCCTTTTGTACTGTATATGAATGGATTATAAGCGCACTATAGGAAGACAGATTAAGCACGACGTCTGAGCCACGGATGCAAAACAAAGTCAACCAGCTGTTTCTACCATACTGGGGATCATCTCACAAGTGAAAAGAAGACGTATGAGATAAATACACCATATCAACTCGTTGGATAAACCAAATATCAAAACATGCAATATAGATATCCTCTATTTATCATATACATGTACCTGGTAATGAATATGTAGATTCTGCATTGCGTAATACATTTGACGTCACAATAGCCAATATCAACGACCGGTCCGAAAATCCATATCACATATCATGCAGACCGGCGTGCAAAAATGCATATCAAGCCGGAAATTACGTATTCGCTCGTAATAATCAGTGTATTAAAGTTTTTACCATAGTAAATCAATGTATTAAGGTGTTTACTGTAGTAAACTAATATATCAAAGTTTTTACCAAACATGTAGTTAACCAATGTATGTATCAAGTTAAGTTTTTACTCTTATCAATCAAGTTTTTACCATTATAGTCAATCAAAGTTTTGACCATAGTAAATCAATGTAGGCAGTGTATCAAATATTTCTTGATCTATCTCTAAAGTGCAACAGATTAACCCGCATGTGATAAAAAGAATAGTTCCATCATGTAAGAACAGCCCTCGAACCCTATATCAGAATATTACCATCACCACCCCCCTCCCCACCACCACCACCACCACCACTCAAAACACCGTACTGTATGTATACAAGATTTATCGATAAGTATAAAAAAGAAGTGCAGCATTTGATAAATAGAATATTACATGCTAAAATCCATATCATATATCATATCAACCCTCGGGCTGATATGGGGCCACTCGGGCTGATATGACATACGATATGGATTTCAAAATGTAATATTTATAGATTATAGACTTTCTATTGGAAAATATGATAACCGAGTTTGTTGGGGTTGTTTTTGGCGCGTCATTCTTTCAAATCTCTCCAAAAAAATCGGGATAATATTGTCATTAAAAAGGCAGACAAAGGTTCTACTGTTGTTGTCATGGACAAAGACAAGTACCTAAACGAGGCTCATAGACAGCTCTCAGACGAACGCTTTTATAAAAAGTTACAGTCTGACCCCACCGAAGAGTTCTCTACCAAGATCACCGAAACCCTCCAGCAAATGTACAACAAGGGCGAGATCGGTGACAATGTTTTTGGGAGCGCTTTGTCCTAACAACTGTAGACCAGGACTATTCTATCTACTGCCTAAAATTCACAAAAAAGACATGCCAGGCCGTCCTATAGTCAGCGCCATCGGACATCCCACGGAGAAAATCTCTGAATTCATTGATTTACATCTCCGTCAGCACGTAGTAGATTTACCATCATACTTGAAGGACACCACTGATTACCTTAATAAAACACCCTCATCGGGCCTGCCAGACCATACCCTCCTTGTGACCATGGATGTTACTTCACTTTACACTAACATTCCACATGACGAGGGTATCGAGGCGTGTAGAGAGGTTTGGAACAATAGGGTAATTAAATGTCCTTCAACTGAATCACTCATTCAGCTTCTTGAACATGTCCTCAAGTTCAATAACTTCATGTTCAATGGTGAACACTACCTGCAAATAAGTGGCACAGCTATGGGAACAAAAATGGCACCATCGTATGCCAACATCTTTATGGGGAGACTGGAACGTAGACTTCTACATTATTCACCAGTTAAACCCCTCAGTTGGCTACGTTTTATTGATGACATTGAGATGAAGTGGGTTAACGGTCGTGAAAGCCTGGACGATTTTATCGAGATGGCAAACTCTTTCCATAATTCCGTCAAGTTTACTGTGGAAATTTCCACCTCAAATAACACGTTTCTGGATACCACAGCCACATTTAGAAGCGGGGAAATTGAGTTTAATCTCCACACCAAACCCACTGACTCTCATTTATACCTTATGCCATCTAGTTGTCATCCACCCCACACTTTCAAAGGTGTACCTAAGGGTTTGGCTACGCGAATCCGCCGCATCTGTTCCACTCCTACTATTTTCCAAGAACAAGGAGCAATCCTCAAACCTCATCTCACTAACAGAGGATATGATCCTTGCAAGGTACAATCCGCGATTGATGAGATGTCACTACAGGACCGACAGTCCCTCCTCTAGTATAAAGAAAAACCCCAGAATGACAGGGTTCCATTGGTCACTACGTATCATCCCGCCCTCAAGAACATCAACGGTATTCTGAAGAAACACATGCCCATTCTGCATGCCAACAAACGAATGGCTGGTGTTTTTAAGAAACCACCGATGGCATCCTTCATGTTTCCCAGAAACCTGAAGGACATGGTAGTAAGGACCAAACTGGATAACCCTTTACCCAATGGAGGTTTCAAAATATGCTCAGACCTCTGATGTCAATTATGCAAATATAGCTCAGACACTGAGGGTTTTAGCAGTCCTGTCACAGGTCGCAGTTATAAAATATTGGGAAACTTTTCCTGCAAAACCAATAACTGCATCTATCTCATCAGTTGCGATGTCTGCCAGAAGCAGTACATAGGAGAAACAACAGACCTTCGCAGACCGGTCAACAACCACCGGTCCTCCATCAGAACCAAAAAAGATTTGCCAGTAGCAACACATTTCAATGGCAATAACCACCGATGGGAGGACATGACAGTAGTGGTTATTGATCATGACCCTAGTTGGTCAGATACCGAAAGAAAGCAGAAGGAAAAATTCTGGATGCACAGGTTGAAGTCATTTGAACCGCATGGTATCAACAAACCTACTGACTTCACCAGGATGAATACGGGCTAAACCCTTACTAGATTTTAAGCTTCATCTAGACCTACTCGTCTGATCATGTCCCTAACAGTGGTACTATGACCATTTTTGAACACATTTCTTTTTTCTCTTTTCAATTCTGTTTACAATCAGTTCATCTTTTTTAATTTTTTTGAACTTCATAACCGATTGCTTACATGTAAAACCCATTTATCAGTTTTCGTGATTCTACGTTTTTCTTGCACATCTACCCTAGACATGATCCGTACGGGAATGTCTGATGTTGATTCAATTTCCTGGGCTGCCTATTCTTTGTTTTTGTTTGGAGTTGGTCCATTTTGTTAACTTATTCAAACTTGTTGTTTACATTATTTTTCTCTCAAACTTTGTTCATCTCTTACTTCGTTTACATAGCTTATTTTCATTTATTTATTTATTTATTTTTTGTATTTGTTACTTACTATTATCTTTTATAAATTATGCATGGTTAAAATAGAATCTCTCTGGGTACGAGTTAGCTTTACTATTTGTCAACGTAATTGGGTTAACTCGTTCCACTTGAGATTAATTTTATTGTTTTTCTTTTCGGACATTTTGGATCAGCTCTTTGGACGAATAAAGCATGTCCTAATTCGCTCCACTTTTAACATTGATTGGCAAGCCTAAAGACCAAAAACATGTAGTCTGCGTTGTAAATACGTTTGTAAATTAATGTAGTTGTAGTGCTAGATGTATTTATATGTAGTTTTTGTTATTATGCTCTGTTGATATTGACCACATTATGTAATTATTTTCGTTTGTCCTGAAGAAGGGACGGATCGTCCCGAAAATTTGACAATCTCGTTGTTCGTGTCGTTGGTCATTTTAGTGCTTGGTATAATTTTTTGTATTTGACCTTGTATCCATGTTGTGGATCCGACACTTTGAGGTATCGGGTGTTGTTGGAACTTTAGTGCTTATATATATATATATATATATATATATATATATATATAGTTTGTAAAAAAGAATTCGGTATTTGATACAGTAAATACATCCAATAATAAAAGTCAAGAAACACAAAACACAAAATAGGTTTGCATTCATTATATACTAAAAATGTCAAATAAGCAAGCAGCAATACTCAGTGTAGAAGAGTATGCTTTGTTTGAATATCAAGATCATGAATGGCAATTTTTATCTTTAATCAGTTGTGTTCAAGGTACAAGCTTTGAAAATATTTCTTATGCAAAATGGAAACAAATCATGCTAACTGTCGCAAATACATTGTATAAAAATAGAGGTTTTTTTGTCTGCCTTAATATGTAGATTATAATCATTAGTTTCAAATATGTACATGCTATAAATATGTTTTTTTCCTGTTCTGTTCAAATAAGTTTATAATTTGATTATGATATACTCTCCATTAATTTGGAGGAAATAAAGAATATCTTATCTTATATATATATATATGTATATATATAGGAGGATATGCACCATAGTCAGTGATGAACAAACAAGAGAAGAGCGTTTACATCAACTTGAAATTTACTTGACAGAACAAAATTACCCTAAAAACATAATTAAAGATGGAATAAAGAAATCCAAGGCGCTTAACAGAGAAGAACTTATCAACCCGCCTCCACGAAACTACATAGATTCCAAAATATTACCATTTGTAACCACCCATAACCCAAAAAACCTGAAGATGACTCCTGAGGTTTATCAACTTAATAATTTATTGGTTTTGCAGGAAAACTTAATAATACTGTGAAATCAAATGAAAAAATGACACATGTCCTCCGAAATTACAAATCTATTAACAGTAAGATCATCTATTTTATGCATATAAAGTAGATGACTTTATTTTACGAGAAAACGTTCTCTAATTTTGGTCGAGTTCGGCCTGCGGCTCAAGCACTATAAAAACCGGGAACTTTAGGATCTGCCTCCTTTTCAACCACCCATCGGATACAGAGTAGGTGCATTTGGGATGATCAATATGATTTTTAAAAAATGCTTTTCTGTTAATATGCTTTTCTGTCAATATGCTTTTCTGTCAATATGACTTGTTTAATACAAAGGCAAAAGCATTGATAGTTATTAATGTTCCCTTACGTTGCGTACGTTCTCGGCTATCAGGGGAATTTTTCCTTCGATGACATGGATTGGGAACTTGTCTAAAAACAAAAACTGTATAGCGTTCTCCATATTGGGACAGGAAGCAACAAGTTGAGAGATGTGCAATAATGATAATATGTCTTTAATACATATCTGTCTCGGTTATCACTCACAATTTTGATTGATAAAATCGATGTAGATTTAAAAAAAAAACCAAAAAAAAAAAAACAAACCAAAAAAAAAAAAAACAAACCAAACAACCGCATGGTTAATATAATGTTTTCGATATAGATTATTTAAGCTTATTCCTTTAAATCATGCTTATTTTTACTTTTTCACGAGAAAAATGCCTCTAAAAACTAAAAGGTCGAAGCCAAATTCCAGGAATTCCGCATCAAAGAAATATAAATCCTCCAATGCAAGGGAGACCGACCCATCCAGTGTAGTGGACTAGGATCGACCTGGTGCAGTATTGCAAGGCCCCCCAGAAGCAGCCAGCAGCTCATTGGTACTGGATACCTCCTTCCAAAAGTGGTGACAGCACTGGATATTCAAGCAAGTACTAAAAATGCTACAGGTTCTGAGAACCAGTTTATTGACAGCATCTATTCAGTCTTAGCCAGCAATGTTTCTAGTTCCTTAAAGGCTAAAATTATAAGTTCCTTTTACTTAGACATTGGACTTTTGTTAGACAGCACATCTCATGTTGAATGTACAGAAAGAAGAATATTTTGTAATGATAGGGAGAGTTAGTCACAAGGGAGCTTGCCAAGCCCAGTTTAAAGATTCAATCCATCAGTAGGTGGACAGATGCATTTTTAGTATATGCCAGCATATATGCTAAAGCACACCCACAGTCATTTCAAGAGCTTCTAAAATATATGCATGATATTAGACTGGGGGCATCGAGAGGTGGAGAATCAAATTTGGGGTAGAAGACCTATGATGAACAATTTAGACTTCGTTGCAGTGTCGACCCCTCCATATCATGGTCTAAAGTAGACTACAAGTTGTGGCTGATGTGTATGGCCTCGCCATCACTTCAACCACCAGGTAACCACAATAATCCTCCTCACTATAAATGCTACAATTTCAACTTTAAGGGAAATTGTGACCGACCAGGTTGTCACTACTTACACAAGTGCATAAGGTGTAGTGGGGCCCATCCCCAGTACTTGTGCCCTCTCGCTAGCAATGCTTCAAAGTCATCAAGTCGCCATTGGGGTCCATCACCAGGGCAGACCCAACATCGGTTTGGGCCCCCTCCTTTTGCGAATTCAGCCCCAAGACCTCAAATGTATTTGGGCCCTAGGAAATTCTCCCATTAACATTATCTGGAATACTATTCGGATCGGGAAGCTGCAAATTACATGTGCGGATTTGTAAGCCAGAATTTTTTTATCCGGCACGGCTCGGGTTTTTTCTTTTGTTATCGCTGATGTTTCCGTGCATGCAGCACGCAGAGCTTTCCTCGTCTCCTTTCTGTACAGTCATACTGTCTTGTTACAGTTGTTTTACTCTACCCACAATGTAAGTATTCTATTTTTTTCTCATTAAAAATATTTTGTAATGTTCCTTAATATTCCTGCTGTGGAATTTCCTTTTTATTTCTTCTAAAATGAGTATTACAGTAAATTTCGCGGGAATTCAGGGTGGCTTGTTATTTTATTTCTTTCGCATATGTTCGCTAAATATTTGCATTTATATTTATTGTAGCTTTTCACCAGTCAGTCAGACAGTCAGTCGGTCGGTCTGTCAGTCGGTCAATCAATAAAACCGTAAAACTGGTTAACTAGCTGTTATGTTATGGAGACAGCATATCATATAAAGAATGGCTTTTCTATTGGTTTTCGGTTACATTATACAGGCCCTAGAATACATGTATTTTCAAAAAATAAAAAAAAATCTGCAATGGAAAACCAGGATGATTTGTTGGTTAAAATTTATAAAAAAAAAATAAAACTGGGTCGAATATTCGGCCCTTTTGCTAGTTTGCCCATTGCTAACCTCCACATCTCGCCAGTTGGCAATGTTCCAAAGTCTGATGGGGGTGGCGTATGATCACTCATCTTATCCCAATTATGGTGGTATCAACGATTTTATAGACCCTGAATTGTGTACAGTACAATATGCCTCTTTTGATAGCGTAGTTAATATGATTGCCACTTTGGGAAAGGGGGCTCTTGTAGGGAAAATGGACATCAAAAGTGCTTTTTGTTTAATACCGGTATTCCCTGGATATTTCGATTTGCTAGGTTTTTAGTTACAGGTTTATACTATATAGATAAATGTCTTCCGATGGGTTGCTCTATAAGCTGCAGAATCTGGGAAACATTCGTATCTTTCCTACACTGGCTTACCCAGCACCAGTCTCCTTTAACTACATTAAATCATTATTTAGATGACTTTATTTTTGCCGGTAGGCGTGGCAGTCAAGAATGTCTGATTCTCATGTCCACATTCAGTAGGTTA